>NC_059334.1:15439338-15745230 GCF_018350155.1 Leopardus geoffroyi | reverse complement strand
TGTTCTTTTCCCAGAGCAAACTGAGATGGCGCTGGTCCCAGAGAGTGAAACACCAGCCCCAGCTCCCTGTGCTGCTTCTCAGACGCCTGAGGTAATCGGCCTCCAGCCTGGCTGGTCAGGACACAGCTGTAGAAATGGTACCTCCCCCCACTCCCAACTCCTGGGACTTGAGCCCTCATCTTCATCCCCCTTTCCTAGTGCAGACCACCTGAAAGAGGGACTCGTGTCCATCAATCAAATCTGAAGCTTCGGCCTTGAGGAAGGAGCTCTAGAATCTCTTCTCCTTGGGGAAGCATGGAATCTCCTGAGGGAGGGGCTGGAGGCCCCAGGCTGAAGGACCCGGAAGAAAGGGCTGTAGAGAAAGGAAGTCGTGCTGGATTGAGAGAAGGAGAGGAAGAGAGAGACCTGAGAGGTGTCCCCCTGTTTACACCTGGAGTGTATGGGTCCCTGGGTTCATGTGGCACAAGGGAACCATGGTGGACCAAGTTTCAGGGTCTGCTTAGAGATTTGACCATCTCTGTGGCCAGGAACCTTGACTCACCTCCGCTTTAGTCAGCCGGACACAGGGGTGGGAGTGAAACAACGAGGTCACGGCTGTGCCGAGGAGATCAGGAAAGCTGGGGGCACCCAGGAAAAGAGGGTATGACCGAGAATCATCCTTACTTTCCTGAAACTTGGCTAGGCTTAAGGGGAAGAACTGTATTCCCCTCCTAGATCACATTTCAGGGTGGTGGGGACCCCTTCATTCTAGGACCTCTGCCAACCCATGTTGTGCCAAGGTGCAAATTTAGAAAGAGATGCCCCACGTGGGGAGATCCTAGGTATCACAGTGGTAGGAGTGGATCCCACCCCTACTTTCCCCTTCATAGAGCAACTTGCAGTTAGCATAACCGCTCCCCCACTTCCTGATGTCTCTCCCTCAACGACCAAGCAAGTGCTTGGAGACAGAAAATAAGGGGCCTGCCATAGCTAGGTTATAACAATCATAATGACCCCTCTTCCGGGCGCTAGGCTTGCGCTTTCTTTTCACCACCTAATTCAATCCTCCCAATGAGCAGATGGCTCCCACCCCTTGCTTCTTTGCAAATGAGGATTCTGGAGGCTTCTCGAAGGAAGCACCTTGTCCCAGGACAGACAACGAGTCACCAGCGGAGCCCCTGCCCACCAGCCTCTCCTGCCTCTCCGCCACAAACTGATGGATGCTCTCTGACTGAACTGATGTCCAGAGGCGGTGCTTGTTTTCCGTTCTTTTTGTTCTATTTGGCCAGTTCTCGGCCAGCTGGCTGCAGATTCAGGTGAGGTCAGACCGCCAGGCAGGGGTAGATCCAGAAGGTCTTTCTGCCAAGCCCGGGCTCCTTCTGCAGGCCTCGCCGTCCCCCCTGTGGCACCTCGTTGGCTTACTCTTGCTCACGCCTGGTGTGGCCGGACGGGGCAGAGCACAAGGACAGAGGGGAGCCACGCTCTCCTCCACGGCTCACGCTCAGGCCTAGCCCTGGCGGCTGCCTCTGCTTCCTTCCACCCTGCTCCGCCTTCCTGGAGATGGCCCACAGGAGCCATATGTGGCGCATCTTGGCTCCAGGGACACCCCCCCCCCCAGACAGACCCCTCCACTTTGCTGTTTCTCTCCAATCCAAGCAGATGCCTGCTGCGACAGATCCCAAGGACAGCTGCTTCTCCTGTGTCCTTTCCAACAGAGGAATAGTCTCTAAACCATTTGGTTTCACGGCCCCTAACTTTCCTTGCAAAGATCCCCCTGCAGGGTTGGGGAGGGACTCCCCTCGGGGGGAGCTGCGTGTGGTTCCTCAAGGTCCCGCGTGCCTCTGTCTACGGACAGACCGTCTCAGAAGCAGGGAAGACGTACGCGCAGGTGTCTGTTTATAGGCATACGTGTGTCAGCCTTTTACCCACAGATACCATCAAATCACTGCCGATTCATATGCCACTTGCAGTGCACAGGTTATACAAACAGGAAGTTGGTAACGATAAGGCTATGTCTCAATAACGCCTAAGAGACCAAAGTGATGAGCACACTTGTCTTTCAGGCTCTTGTCCAGCTCTCGGAAGTTCAGAACCAGGTGTTCTCTCTTCCCACCTGGAGGCCGTGTAGTCCCACGTGTTCCTGGGCTCCACAGAAACAGTTCTTGGTGGCCCCCTCGAGGTAGAACAGAGAGCTGCCTGGCGGGTCCGTGAGGCGTGACCGTGGCCACCATATATGGAAGGACGCTGGGAAGGAGGCCTCTGCTTTCCCATAAAAGCTTAGACACGTCTGCATATCTGTGCTTTCGGGGTCCGATCACGGAGGGGCGGGGGGGGGAAACAACAAGTACGGGGTTAAAAAAAATCCAGTTGGAATGATTTATGTGTAACATGTCAAGTAATGAGAAGGCAACTTTTCAACACATTAATTTGAAAGAATTGTTTTTAATGTTAATTTACTTTTGAGAGAGAGAGAGAGAGAGAGAGAGAGAGAGAGAGTGGGGGAGGAGCAGAGAGAGAGGGAGAGAGAGAATCCCAAGCAGACTCTGTGCTGTCAGCACAGAGCCCAACGCAGGGTTCTGGGGCTCGAACTCACAAACTGTGACATCATGACCTGAGCCAAAGTCAGGTGCTTAACCAACTGAGCCAGCCTGGCGTCCCAACACATACTAATTTTATTATTTATTTATTTTTAAATGTTTATTTTTGAGAGAGAGACAGAGAGACAGAGAGAGACACAGACAGAGCACGAGAGGGGCAGAGAGAGGGGAAGATACAGAATCTGAAGCAGGCTGCATAGAAACAGTTCTTGGTGATCTCCTCGTGGGACCTGAGCTGTCAGCACAGAGCCCCACACGGGGCTCCAACTCACGAACCTCGAGATCATGACCTGAGCTGAAGTCAGGCCCTCAACCCACTGAGCCACCCAGGTGCCCCAAACGCATTCTAATTTTAAAGGGCAGGAAATCCTGCAGGAAAAGCAGGGCGGTAGAAAGGAAATGTTTGTTCCTAACGTTGGGAGGAGTTTTGCCGGGTCTACAGCATCCCAGAGGTGTGGGGGATCCCCTCCTGAGTCTGGGGTCAGGGGATGCTGGGTGAGGAGTTCAAGGGCAGCCCTGACCAGACCGCATGAGGCAGAAAGCCTCCGACTTAGTAAATTAAAATACAGGACACCAAGTTAAATTCAAACTTCTGATGAACAACAAATACTTTCTTAGTATAAGTATGTCCCGTGTAATCTTCGAGATGTCATCATACTAAAAGCAAATTTGCTGCTTATCAGAAATTCAAATTTAACTGGGGGCCATCTAGGGGCGCCTGGGTGGCTCAGTCGGTTGAGCGGCCGACTTTGGCTCAGGTCATGATCTCGCGTTCTGTGAGTTCAAGCCCCGCGTCGGGCTCTGTGCTGACAGCTCAGAGCCCGGAGCCCGTTTCAGATTCTGTGTCTCCCTCTCTCTCTGCCCCTCCCCCATTCATGCTCTGTCTCTCTCTGTCTCAAAAATAAATAAACATTAACTGGGGGCCATTTTTTATCTGATGTCCCTACTGAGAAGCCTCCCCCCCCCACAGAGTCCCCGCTGATACTAATTAAGAGATCGAGAGACACAGGATGAGAAAGAGGTGAATAGGAAGTTATACAGGGAAAATGATGTCTTTCTTTTGTGGATGGCTTAAGGTGACGAGTAAAAAGGCTTTGATGTTAAAGATACTTAAAACAAGAACACTCAGAACTGAGTCAAGCCTGAGTCGAGTGGACTTCCCAGCATAAAATCATAAAATGTGGTTCCGATTAGATTGAAGGTGATTTCCTTGAAATAATACCGGAATTACATTAAATGGTGATCAGAAGCAGTTACACAGAGGCAGGAAGCTCTCCAGCCTCTCCCTCCCACTCACCCTCGTTCGCTCTCTTCCTTCCTTCTCTGTTTTCTTTCTTCCCTTGTCTCACTTTCTGTTGCTGAATAAATATTTACTGATGATCAGCTCTGTGCAAAGCAAACCTTCAAAACGTTCGTATTTTCACTCTTCTCCAGCTGCACCTTTAAGACTGTTAAAAAAAAATAACTAAGAATCACATAAATAAACTATGCATCCCTTTGAGCCTTGGAAAGAAGGGCTAGAAATAGAGGCCAGGGGCGCCTGCGTGGCTCAGTTGGTTAAGTGTCCAACTTCGGCTCAGATCATGATCTCTCGGTTCATGGGTTCGAGCCCCACGTCAGGCTCTGTGCTGATAGCTCAGAGCCTGGAACCTGCTTTGGATTCTATGTCTCCCTCTTTCTCTGCCCCTCCCCTGCTCACACTCTGTCTCGATCTCTCTAAAAAAAAAAATAAACATTAAAAAAAATTTTAATAAAAAACAAAGAGGCCAATTTTGTGGATTCATGCCAACCCGGAGAGAGTTGTAAGCTTCCTCCTCCTGTCACAATCTAATCACACTGCCAAACCAGAAAAGAGCTGGTGCAATATAAAAGTAAAACTCTAACATGTGCTGAGCTTTTTCTGAATCTCTTTTTGGAAAAAAAAAAAAACCAACAAAAATAAAAGGTGACAATTTGAGTCACAGAAGACGCGGAACCCCAACGACAGGGAAATAATGGATTGGTTCTAGAATTAATCCCTTCAGAAACAGTTTCTGAGCAACTCCCTATCATTGCTAGCAGAAAGAGAATTAGAGCAGGATGTAGAAGAAAGAACATAAAATCTGTTTTGTTTCTCTATTTTTTTTTAATGATTTTTTTGTTAACGTTTATTTATTTATTTATTTATTTTAATTTTTTTTTTTTTAACGTTTATTTATTTTTGGGACAGAGAGAGACAGAGCATGAACGGGGGAGGGGCAGAGAGAGAGGGAAACACAGAATCGGAAACAGGCTCCAGGCTCTGAGCCATCAGCCCAGAGCCCGACGCGGGGCTCGAACTCACGGACCGCGAGATCGTGACCTGGCTGAAGTCGGACGCTTAACCGACTGCGCCACCCAGGCGCCCCAACGTTTATTTATTTTTGAGACAGAGAGAGACAGAGCATGAACGGGGCAGGGGCAGAGAGAGAGGGAGACACAGAATCGGAAGCAGGCTCCAGTCTCCGAGCCGGCAGCCCAGAGCCCGACGCGGGGCTCGAACTCACGGACCGCGAGATCGTGACCTGAGCTCAAGTCGGACGCTTAACCGACTGAGCCACCCAGGCGCCCCATTGTTTCTCTATTTTTACAGTCTTTGTCCAGATACTGGGCAGGTCATTTCTTTTCTTTTTTGAAATTTTGAAATTTTTATTTATTTTTGAGAGAGCGAGACAGACAGAGTGTAAGCGGGGGAGAGGAAGAAAGAGAGGGAGACACAGAATCCAAAGCAGGCTGCAGGCTCTGAGCTGGCGGCCCAGAGTCGGACGCAGGGCTCGAACTCACGAACCATGAGATCATGTCCTGGGCCGGGCCTCCCTGGGGGATGCCGAGAGACAACCCAACAGGGCTGATTTAATAAATGGTTTGTGAATATTTGTCAGCTAGTATTTTTTGTGCATCTCTCCTCCGTACTTGCGGGCACCCAACATGGACTCTTATTTTCCATGGAGTCTGAGTTTGCTGCCTCTCCCATCAGTACTTACACAAACAGATGTCAGTCGCCCTCCCCAGGCTCATCTTTCCAGCCCTTCTTATTCCATCAGGGAGTTGTCACCGTGGGCAGCCTCTAATTCACAACCTGTCTCTTTGGGCTGTTTCTAGGCTTGATCTGCCTAAGCTTTGTACTTGAGCCCATCACTCCGCGTGAGAGGATGCTCTTGAGGAGGAATACATTCATCCCTTTCTTCAAATGGAAATTAGTTCTGTTATGAAATCATCGGCTGACCCATCATTTGTTCTGGCTGTGATCTGGTAGACAGTAAATCGTACATTAAAAGAAAGCCTAGGGGTGCCTGGGTGGCTCAGTCGGTTGAGCGTCCGGCTTCGGCTCAGGTCACGATCTCGCGTGGTTCGTGGGTTCGAGCCCCGCGTCGGGCTCTGTGCTGACAGCTCAGAGCCTGGAGCCTGCTTTCGATTCTGTGTCTCCCTCTCTGTTTGTTCCTTCCCCACTCGTACAGATACAGATGGGTTTCCACTCAGTTTTTTCAGCCTCACAAGTACACGCTTCTTCCACTGTAATGTTGAGCAAATAAATACATATATATATATATATATATATATATATATATATATATATTTACAAGCCTGGGGGCTGAACAATTATGAGTCTTAGAGGAAAGGATGATTTCATGTATACTTTCCTGGGTGGGTTGTGACTTTATTACTAAAGTTACTCAGAATATGGAAGTCAGAATTATAGAAGCTAAATAATTAAAGGGTCTCAGAGGGCTCACTGGTATCTTCTACAGGGGCACCTTCACCAACAGGGGATGTTCTCCGACACTAAAATTCCAGGCTTCTGTGCAGGTGAGGAAGAATAGGTTCTTAAAACAAGGGCATGGCTTGTCCAGTGTGGCAGGCAGAAAAATGGCTGCCATGGCTGTCCGTGTCCAGGAATCTGGAAATAACGTGTGGTCACATGGCAAAGGGGGGGATCAAGGTTACAGATGGAGCTAAGTTTGCTAATCAGATGACTTGAGGTGAAAGAGATTATTCTGGATCATTAGGATGAAACCAATGTAGTCACAAGGGTCCTTATGAATAGAAGGAGGAGGCAGAAGAGGAGACTCAGGAAGTGGAAGGAAAGCTGGGGTGATGTGACGTGGGGTCACTTCTGGCTCTGAAGGCGGAGGAGCCAAGAACCAAGGAAGGCGAGTAGCTTCTAGAAGCTGGAAGAGGCAAGGAAACACATTCTACGTTAGAGCCCCCAGGGTGAACACAGCCCTGCTGACACCTTGGTTTTAAGACTTGTGACCCCAGACTATAAGATAATAAATTTGTGTTGTTCTGCACCACTAAATTGTGGCATTTTGTTATAGCAGCGGTAGGAAACCGATACATCCAGTCTTGCTACTTGCTTACAAAACTGACACTAATTATGGGACCAGTGCTGTGTTAGTTAGGATATTGGTTTGGCTGACAGAGATCAAAATAACATTAGCTTCAATAAGAGAGATATGTATCTCTCTCATGGAAAAATACAAAGTGACAGGTGGTCCTGGAGGTAACTCTGCTTTGCTCCACAAGGTCCTCCAGAGACCCAGGCTCCTTCTGTCTTGTTGATCTGCCATGCCTCGAGGGAATTGTCCTCACTGGCATGGGTGAAAATAGCTCATTACTGTGAACTTTAAAAACTACAGGAGAAAGGGGGAGAGAGAGACTAAGCAGGGAAACAGCAGGCAGCCCCATCTCTTGAAGTGGAAGGATCAGAGGTCAGCTCCCAGCATTCTTAGAGTGATCCCTGCCCAATCTCTCCGGACCAAGCTGATGAAACAGGCACCAAGTAACTGGGAGATTCCTGGAATTTCTACCACTATCCCATGAAAGGTAGCCTTACACAAGACTCTAAATTGTCCCTCTTGATGTTTAGGAGCTGTTGGATGCTATCCCACGATATCAATTGTGGCCAGGACCAGGGAGAATTCATACTACACAGCCCATCCCTCAAAATTCCAGCCAACTCTGTGCACAGACTTCCCTGCCATTTTATTAACCTTGCAAACACTTTGGCCTGTATTTCACGTGACTGAATTTTTTATTTTTTTTTTAGATGGCAAGCTTTGACTGCTTTATCTCTTTGAATCCTCAAGACAACTGTGTAAGGGAGTTACTTGTGTTATTCCCATTTTACAAACGAGAAAACACAGGCACAGAGATAGTAATTTGCTCCCAAGTCTACACAGCTAATAAATCGTGGAGTGACGTTTGAATTATCAGGCAATCTGGCTCCGATCCTTGAAAAGGTAAGAATTTTCTGGGAGGAAAATTAGCCGCCTCTTCCCAAACTTCTTGGATTGATGGGAACCAAGGGAGACTGTGGCGCTATGTAATTTTGTAACAAATGGAAACATAAACACAGCTCAAAAGGTTGTAACCACTTGTTCAGAGTTTACAGCCAATATTAAAACTCTGCTGGGAGAGGATTATGGGAAGATGGCAGATTAAAGAAACACCAGGAAATCTGTCTCCCCGCCTAGACAATTACACTGGCTGAATCTGTCTGCTGTGACTATTTTGGAACCCTGGAGTCTATGGAAGGCTTGCAACTTCCAGGGGAAGGCTTGGGGGGTAAATTGCAGTTAATTTTGGTCAATTTCGGCTCTTCACACAGTAGCCACTACCTATCTCCAACCCCCACCCCCATACTCCCAGCCTCCCTACCCCTCCGCTCCCCCATCCCCCCACCCCTCCATCCCAGCCCCGAGGCTGGAATAGTACATTGTGTTCCAGGATCCGCTCTCAGCTTGGAGGAGCCAGCAGTGAGGAAAAAAGAACCCCATCCTCCCAAACCGGGGGTCTGTGTGCTGATTGCTGGTTGTTGCTCCCAATCACAGAGGTGCAGACAAGGAGGCAGACAGTCCTTGTTCCTCCCCTTCCTGTTGCAAGGCCTTCCTCCTCCCCCTGAAGTGACCTCCAGGGAATTGAAAGAGTGCATTTCTCCCTCTCTTCATTTTCCTCTTTTTCGCCTTTCAGGAGCCAGTCATTAAAGACTAGGGCATTCAAAAGCAACTCCATATGTGGGGAAAATTAGAAAGTGGCGATGCAGGACAAAAAGCAGGCTCAGAAAGGACCTAAGAAGACCTTAAGCTTATATCTCAGGCTGACCCTTGGCACAGATACACCCTATGACAATTAAATACGACAAACAAAAAATTGCAAACCCCAGAGAAGGGAAAGAATCTGATTTCTAAGGTTAACAAGTTATTAGATCCAAGTGTACCGTTTAAAACAATAAAATATCATGAAGCATACAAACAAAAGCAAAACAAAAAACAGGTATGACCTATTCAAAGGAGAAACAATAAATCACTAGAAAACGTCCCGGAAAATGACCTGATGGCAGACATACTACACAAAGACTTTAAAATAACTGTATAACAAAAAACTAAAGGAAAAAGTGGAGAGCCAATAAAATGATGTGTGAACACAGTGGATCTATTAATAACAGACAGACTTTATGCTGAAAAATTTTATGAGACAAAAGAAGGGTATTTTATATCAAAGGTTCAACATAGCAAGAAAATATATGACTACATAAACACTTATGCGCCTAATAACGATGCCATCAAAATATAGGAAGCAAAAGCTGATAGTGTCGAGGGAAGAAACAGACAGTTCTCCAATGATTGGAGCCTCCCATACCCCAACCATTCTCAATAATGGACAGAACAAGCAAACGGGTAAGTAGGAAAACAGAGGACTTAACAAGAAACCAGCTATATCTAACAGATGTATCCCCAACACTCTACCCAACAAAAGTTTGCATATTTTTCTCAGGAGCCCATGGGACAGTTTCCAGGATAGATCATATGTTCGACCACAAACTCAGTCTCAATAGATCTTAAAAGATAGATATCATATAAAGAGTTTTTTCTGACTAAAATGGGATGAAGTCAGAAATAAAACCAAAAGGAAAACTGGAAAATTCACAAACTTGTGCAAATTTAAATAACACATTCTTGAACAACCAATAGTACAAGAAAGAAATCACAAAGGAAATTGGAAAACACTAAGAAACAAATGGAAACAGAAATACAACATGCCAGAACTTATGGGACACAGCTTTTATTATAACTATAAAAGCTTACAGTAAAAAAGGGAACATCTCAAATCAACAACCTAACTATACAACTTAAGGAATAGAAAAAGAACAAAGTAAACCTGAAGCTAGCAGAAGGAAAGAAACAATAAAGATTAGAACAGAGAAAAATGATATAGAGAATAGAAAACAACAGAAAGAATCAACAAAACCAAACACTGCTTCTTTGAGAAGATCAACAAAATTTACAAACCTTTAGATTAAAGTGCTAAGGAAAAAGAGGGAAGACTCAAATTACTAAAATCAGAAATGAAAGTGAGGACATTACTACCAATTCTACAGAAATAAAAAGGATCATAAGAGGGTACTATAAACAACGATACACCATCAAATTGGATACCTTAGATGAAATGGACAAATTCCTAGAGACACAAAACCTACCAAGTCTGAATTATGAAGAAATATAAAATCTGAATGAACCTATAACTAGTAAGGAAATTGAGTCAGTAATCAAAAATCTCCTCAAAAAGAAAAACCCTGGACCAGAAGGCTTCTCTGGTGAATTCTACTAAATATTTAAAGAAGAATTAACACCAATCCTTCTCAAGCTTTTCCAAGAAATTGAAGAGAACGCTTCCTGACTGATTCTATGAGGCCAGAATTACTCTGATACCAACGCCAAAGTCACTGCAAAAAAAAAAAAAAAAGAAAAGAAAGAAAGAAAGAAACCTACAAATATATCTTAGGAGCGCTGATGAAGAAAATCCTCAATAAGCCACACAAATTCAGCAGCATCTGAAAAGAAAATTATAAAAACTCCATTTGTAATAGCATCAAAAAGAATAACACGCTTAAAAATGAACCAAGGAGGTGAAAACTTGTACAATAAAATCTATAAAACATTGCTGAAAAATATTAAAGAAGATGTAAATAAATGGAAACATATCCCAGGTTCATGGACTGGAAGACTTAATAATGTTAAGATGTTGACACTACCGAAAGTCATCTGCAGATTCAGGGCAAACCCTATCAAAATCTCAAAGGTGTTTTATGAAGAAATAGAAAAGAACATTCTAAAATTCACATGGAATCTCAAGGGAACCCAGTAGCCCAAACGATCTTTACAAAGAGAACAAAGCTGGGGGACTCATGCTTCTTGACTTCAAAACTTACTACAAAGCTATAGTAATCAAAGAAGTGTGATACTGGCATAAAGCCAGATGTGTAGACAAATGATCTAGGACTGAAAGTCCAAAAACGAACCCTTGTATATATGGTCAAGTGATTTGTGATATGTGTGACAAGACCATTAAATGGAGAAAGAACAATCTTATCAGCAAATGGTGCTGGGAAAACTGGATATTCACGTGCAAAAGAATGAAGTTGGACCCTTACTTCATGCCACATATAAAAATTAATTCAAAACAGACTAAAAACCTAAAGGTGAGACCTAAAACCATAAAAATCTTAGAATAAAACGAAGGACAAAAGTTTCATGACTTTATCTTTGTTATGATTTATTGGATATCATACCAAAGGCACAAGCAACCAAAAAAAATAGACAAATTAGAGTTCATCAAAATGTAGAAATTTTGTGTACCAATAGACAATGTCAACAGACATCTGTCAACCCATCAAATTGGACAAAATATTTGCAAATCATATGGTAAGGAATTAATATCTAGAATATTTTTTTTAACTCCTCTAAAACTCAATGAGAAAATGTACAAAGGACGCGAATAGACATTCTCCAAAGAATATTTCTCCATTTGGCCAATAAGCCCATGAAAAGATGCTCAACATCACTAATTATCAGGGAAACGCCAATCAAAACTACAATGAGATACCACCTTACACCCACTAGGACGCCTACGATCAAAAAAGAAAAAAGAACACCTCAGGTCAGCCACGGTATTGGTGAGGATATGGAGAAAGTAGAAGCTTTGTGCACTGTTGATGCAAATGTAAAATGGTACAGCTGCTGTGGAAAATAGTATGACATTTCCTCAAACAATTAAAAATAGAACTCCCATATGATCTGGCAATTCCTCTTGTGGATAAATACTCAAAAGCACGGAAAACAGGTCTTGAAGAGAGATTTGCACGCACGTTCACACAGCATTATTCACAGTAACGAAAATGTGAAAGCAACCTAAGCGTCCGCTGTCACTAAGTAGATAAGCAAAACGTGGAATATATACAATGAAATATTACTCAGCCTCTAAACAGAGGGAAGTTCTGACATGCTGCAGCACAGGTGAACCTTGAGGACACTACGCTAAGTGAAACAAGCCAGTCACACACACCCAAAAGCAAATACAGTATGATTCCACTTACATGAGGTACTTAGAGCCAACTGTAGAGACAGAAAACAGAATGGTGGGTGCCAGAGATCTGGGGGAAAGGGAATGAGGAGTTGTTGTTTCATGTGTACAGAGTTTCAGTTTTACAAGATGAAAATAATGCTGTAGGTGGAGAGTGGCGATGATTGTACAACATTATGGATGTATTTAGCACATTGAACTATATATACATTTAGAAATGGTTAAGATGGCAAATTTTACGATGTGTGTTTTATCACCAAAAAATTTAGGAAAAACTCTACCGAAGCGTTATGCTGTTGGACGAGCCCATGAATGACAGAGAGGAGACCCAATAATTTAAATAATGTTTAAATATTACGTCTTTGTGCTGGACACCAGCCTGGACATTTTATGTGTTTCAATGAGGACAGCCAAGGTAGCCTATCGCACGGGGTTAAACAAATTTATGCCGCAATTTTCTTTTCCACATGGCAGCCTGAATATTTTAACCGGTCAACCTTTTCTACGTAACGAACTACTCCAACGCTCAGCTGTTCAAACAGTCACCATCTATCAGCACATGGTGTGGCTTGCCAACCTGGGTTGGGTTTGGCTGTTGGTTCCTCTCTGTTGGACTTGGCTGGACCCACTCCGATGTTAGTGATCTGTCCACTGCTATTCAGGATTCAGTTGCTGGGGGTGGGCTCCTGGAGACGAGGCAACAGAAATGAAGGGGCTGTGATTGACATCCCTTATCATCCACTAGCTTGGACTTATAAACATGGTTCAGAAAGGCTCTTTTCAGAAAGGATATTTTCCAAGTCTTTGCTTCTGTCACATTTGCTATTGTCCTGTTGGCCAAAGAGGGCCACATGGCTAGCCCAGACGGAAGGGGTGGAGGAAGTCTCCATCTCCTGATGGAAGGAGCTACCAAGCCACATGCAATTTACCACAATATTACAAGTCATCCCTAAGGACAAGGGAGTGCTCCTTGGCAATATTTTCCACTCAAGGTGAGTTTCATGAGCCTAAGACACAAAGAGCATCTTAAAATATTGCCCCAAGCATTCATACCTAAATAAATACCCCACCACATTAGAAAAAAACCAGGGAACTCCTACAATATCATTTCACTATGTAGAACACGGTCCCATTTACAATGGAAAGCTAAGATGCTCTTGAAATAAGACAATGGGTGATGGGAACCGGATCAAGATCTCTGTTCTTATCATCTCTTCCCTCAGTTAGCATTTAGACCCACTCCTAAAATCCCGGGGTCTCCATCACACATTTGAAAACCCACTTCAATGGCAGGGCCACTTGGCAAAGATGGGGACCCTGTCAGCCTCTCCTGGGCTCAGGCTATAGCAGTCCCACTTGGCAACCCTCCTGATTCTGTCTCTAATCTCCTGGCCCGAGTGGCCAGAGATGCAAGGTGTCAGAGGGGCCGGCACTCCACTGATAAGAGTGCTAACCTGCAAACCGACGGCCAAGCCGTGAATGTTTAGGTTAGGTTGAATGGAAAAAATAATTGCCTGTCAAAACACTTAATTGCATTTGAGAAACCTTGTGTCCATCTTTCTTGTTGACAGGGGTCCTCAGATTTCTTTTCTTAGATCCAGAACTCTCAGCTGATACAGGCTTCAGTCCGTGTGAGCAATGGACAAGCTGTCACTGCCCGTTACATTTTGGATGATGCCAGGAGACTCTTCTACATTAGGGGAAAGTTGGCATTGGAAAAAGGAGCATCTGATTTCCTGAGGTGAGTAGAAATTTATGTATTTACATACCACTCTCACGAAAAGGGGATTTCAGGTGGCCTCGGAAAATATACGTATATGAAAGAATTTTAAAAATAAATCAAGGGGCGCCTGGGTGGCTCAGTCAACAGTCAAGCGTCCACCTTTGGCTCAGGTCATGTTCTTGATGTTCGTGAGTTCGAGCCCTGCATGAGGCTCTGTGTTGACAGCTCAGAGCCTGGAGCCTGCTTCAGATTGTGTGTCTCCCTCTCTCTCTGCCCCTCCCCTGCTTGTGCTCCCTCTCTATCTCAAAAAAAAAAAATAATGAATAAACATTAAAAGAAATCAAAGTGAAGGAAAATAGAAACAAAAAGAATCAGCGAAACACTAATGTGGGCACAGAGTTTCCTTTTAGACAAATCAGTCAGGAAAATATAACCCATTATATGAGTCTCAGTGTCCGTGAGATAAAATTCAGCCAGTTCCTCGGGAGAAAAACGTTTCTTCCTACCATCAGACTTCGAAATGTATTTTTCCCAAGGGCCTTTACAGAGAAGATATTGTGTGTGGACAGGCCCTCACCAACCTCCTGATGTAAGTACTGGGATGGCCGGGGACATAGGACGGGAGGTCAGGAACCCTGGAGGTCTGTTGTGACGTAGATGGGCCTCCTCAGCTCAACCACCGATAGGACCCAAAAAGACAGGCCCCAGAGGATGTGAATACGCTGCCCTATTTCAAGGGGCGTAGAAAGATCATCAGCAAGGGTTCAGGCTCACTGAAAAGATAGCAAGGGTTCTTTCAGGGTAACCCAAAACTGGGTTCCTCCCCTTAAGAGAGAGACATTCACCTGAAGGCCACACGCAAGTGTGCACACGGGATTAGCAAAGGGAAAAGGGAGATTCTCCATGGGACTGGGAACATGTGCTTTCTCTGAGGCTCGCCAAGAGGGAGAGATCTTCCCACCCAATCCCGGAAGGTTCTGGACTGTGCATCCTCCGGGAGGTTGATGTCACAGGACTGTGGGAAAATAGGGTGGGAATTGCTAAGGTTGCCTCGGGAGGCTCCTGAGCCCCTGGATAAGTCCAGATTTTGAGTTCTTAAGGGGGAAAAGCATGTGCTGGTTCAATGCAGGCGCCAGAGTCGGACCCGCAGCGTTATCACTGGGGGGCTAGGTGGACGGAGCAAGAGACAACCTTTTGAACCCTGGTCTCCTTCCGTGAAAATTAGTTATGTATTTGCTACGATTTAGCTGCAGCTTAAACAGAACATTCAGTTCCCCCAGGCTTACACGGAAAGGGTGTTATTCACATCACACGACCAGAAGTGCCGGGGAGTGCAGCACAGGGCTGGTGACGTGGTTCAGCAGCATCACGGACTCAGGCTCTAACTTCCTTTTCCACCGTCTTTGGTTTGTAACCTTCATTCTCATGACGCCCGTCCAGGCTTTGTGTCTGCAGTCCAGGTAGGAGAAGACAGAAAAGATAAAGTCTTTGGGGCTCCTGGGTGGCTCAGTGGATTAAGCATCTGACTTCCGCTCAGGTCACGATCTCACGGTTTGTGGGTTCGAGCCCCACGTCGGGCTCTGTGCTGACAGCTTGGAGCCTGGAGCCTGCTTCGGATTCTGTGTCTCCCTCTCTCTCTGCCCCTCTCTCTGCTCTCTTTCTCAAAAATAAATAAAACATTTTTAAAAAAAAGGAAAAGAAAGACAACGCTTCATGATTTTCTCCAGAGGAGAAGAAATTTCAGCAATGCTTGTATCGCATTAGTCAGGATGTCACATAGTCATTCCTAGCTGCAAGGGGGTATGGGAAGCTTGCTCTGTTTGCTGCCTGCCTTTAAATTAGAGAAAGATGAAGGGAGGGTCAATGTGGCACGCAGGTCGCGCCTCCACGTCGCAGGTACGAAGTCAGTAACAACATTTCTGTCAAAGAGCTGTCTTTAAAACATGTAGCTCACTCATCTGGAACATGGCAAGTACACAGAACCTGTTACTGTTACTCACGCCCCAGGGCAGAGCCCAAAACAACACAGTGGTGGCTAGCTGGGCCCCAGAGATCTGTCAACCAAACGTCCCAGGCTTTCCAGATGAGTCTCTACTTATCAACGATTCGTCGTCCAAACATGTCATAGATACCAAATCCTGATTTGGCATTCAGAACATGTGATCACCACACTAAGAGGCAGTTCTGGCAACAAAGGCTGATAGGAAGTTAAATGACATGGTTTTCAGGGAATCGACATAGAAGCCTTCGGAAATGGCAGAAATGTCGTCCGCGAGGTCTTTCTCCACCGAGATGCAGCAACACAAAACTGAAAACAAAGGCTTCAAATCTCTTGGGAAAATCTAGGCTGTAAGAAAAGAGCAGGATGTTTTCTCTTCACCCGGTGACAGTTTTGGAGAGGAAAAAGGATTTTCTTACCGAACCTGTTATGAATTTACCAGAGCTAGAATTCAGAGCTTTGACCTTCAGTCCCCTTCCTCACTCGAGGAGAGAGAATGTAAGGCCTCTAGGCTTGCAGCTATTGGAGCCACTTAAAAGGCACCCCTGGGGGCACAGGGTTGGGGACCACAATTAGTCCCGGGATTGGGGGGTCTTCCAGCCCCTCCTCCCTTGGGTCCTTCCAAGGGCTGCCTTTCCTGGAGGGGCTTGGACCCACCCCACCGCCCCACTCGGTGTTCGGCTAACATTAACAGCTCCGGCAACGACAGATGTCGGCGAGGATGCGGGAGAAAGAGGAACCCTTTTGACTGCCGGTGGGAATGCAAACGGGCGCAGCTGCTCTGGACAATAGAATGGAGGATCCTCAAAAAGTTAAAAAGAGATCTACCCTATGACCCAGCAATTGCACTAGTAGGTATTTATGCAAAGGATACAGGAGTGCTGATTCAAAGGGACACATGCACCCCCATGTTTATAGCAGCGCTATCAACGTATAGAGAGAACCCAAAACGTATAGAGAGAACGTATCAAAGTATAGAGAGAACCCAAATGTCCATCGACTGATGAATGGATAAAGATGTGGCGCATATATATATGTATATATATATACACACAAGAATGTATAGAATATATATTATATATTTAATGGAATATTACTCGGTGATCAAAAAGTATGAAATCATGCCATTTATAACAACGTGGATGAAACTAGACTGTATTATGCTAAGTGAAACAAGTCAGTCAGAGAAAGACAAATATCATATGACTTCACTCATATGTGGAATTTAAGATACAAAACAGATGAACATAAGGGAAGAGACACGAAAATAAGATAAAACCAGAGAGGGAGATAAACCATAAGAGACTCTTAAAAACAGAGAACAAACTGAGGGTTGCCGACGGGGTGTTGGGTGGGGGGACGGGCTAAATGCACAAGGGCCATTAAGGAGGACACTTGTTGGGATGAGCACTGGGTGTTATATGTAGGGGGTGAATCACTGGATTCTACTCCTGAAATCATGATTGCACTATATGCTAACTCACTGGAATTTAAATTTAAAAATAAGAAAGAAAGAAAGAAAGAAAGAAAGAAAGAAAGAAAGAAAGAAAAGAAAAGAAAGAGAAAGGAAGGAAGAAAGAAAAAAGAAAGAAGGAAGAAAGAAATAAAGAAAGAAAGAAAAGAAAGAAAAGAAAGGAAGGAAGGAAGGAAGGAAGGAAGGAAGGAAGGAAGGAAGGAAGAAAGAGAAAAGAAAGAAAGAAAGAAAGAAAGAAAGAAAGAAAGAAAGAAAGAAAAAGGAAGGAAGAAAGAAAAAAGAAGGAAAGAAAGAAAGGAAAGAAAGGAAGAAAGAAAGAAAAAAGAAAGAAGGAAAGAAAGAAAAGAAAGGAAGGAAGGAAGGAAGGAAGAAAAAAAAGGAAGGAAGAAAGAAAGAAAAAAGAAAGGAAAGAAAGAAAAAAGAAAGAAAGAAAAAGAAAGAAAGAAAAGAGAAAAGAAAGAAGGAAAGAGAAAGAAAGAAAAAGAAAGAAAGGAAAGAGAAAAGAAAGAAATAAGGAAAGAAAAAGAAAAAAGAAAGAAAGAAAGAAAGGAAGGAAGGAAAGAAAGAAAAGAAAGAAAGGAAGAAAGAAAGGAAGGAAGAAAGAAAAAAGAAAGAAGGAAAGAAAGAAAGGAAGAAGGAAAAAAGGAAAGAAAGAAAGAAAAGAAAGGAAGGAAGGAAGGAAGGAAGGAAGAAAAAAAAAGGAAGGAAGAAAGAAAGAAAAAAGAAAGGAAAGAAAGAAAGAAAAGAAAGGAAGGAAGAAAGAAAGAAAGGAAGAAAGGAAAGAGAAAAGAAAGAAAGAAGGAAAGAGAAAGAAAAAGAAAGAAAGGAAGGAGAAAAGAAGGAAAGAAGAAAGAAAGGAAGAAAGAAAGAAAGAAAGGAAGGAAGGAAGGAAGAAGGAAGGAAGGAAGAAAGAAAGGAAGAAAGAAGAAAGAAAGAAGGAAATAGAAAGAAAGAAAGGAAGAAAGAAAGAAAGGAAGGAAGGAAGAAAGAAGAAAGGAAGGAAGGAAGGAAGGAACGAAGGAAGGAAGGAAAAAAGAAAGAAAGAAATCAAGGATAGAGAAAGTTTCTATCACCCACCGACAAGTAGCGTGAGTGGCCAGCCTGCCGTGGCCCAGCGTGGCCCTGTGGTGTGGCACTCCGGCAATCTCTGTACAAAGGCGGCGTCACTGCTGAACTTGGAAACTCAGTCTACTTCCTTGTTGGTGCAACGGTGTCCTTTTCAGTTCCGTATGGAATTTCAAGTCTGCCCTGCTGATTCTCGAAAGCCAAGCGGGGGGTGTCGGGGCCATAGAGCATATATAACACACACCTACTCATTAGCAAATTTACAAGCTATCGAGGGACGTCTGACTACCTGAGCCGGCGGAGGGCCACAGAGCCCAACACTCCAGCAAAGCAAGACGGCCTGTTTCAGGTGCCCGGCCACCTAGAAGCTACTCTCATCCTGTCAAAAGTCAGAGCAGCCCATGTCACCATTCCCGCTGTTAAAACTACAGAGGCAGAGAGGAAAGCAGAAGACAGGAAACCATTTCCTGGTAACAAGCAACAAGTACAGCTTTCGCTTTGGAGAGAGGAAGCACAGAAAAGCAAAGAAAGAGTCTACTCCATGCTGCTACTTTAGAAATAGAAATCACCAGAACCCGCCCTTTCTGGGGTCCTCCAGGCCAGCTCAACACTTCCAGGCGTTACAACGCTGCTAACAGGGAGCTGGGGGCTGGAAAGTAACAGGTGAAAAACCCCAAGTTCCCACTCTCTTCTCTCTTGAAAATACAGGAAAATGTCATTTCAGTGCCTACCTGCATGGACAGGGTTCCCCGGAGAACACAGGAGAATCGCTGAGCCCCAGAGCTGGGATGAGGAGACATAGGAGGTTGGAAGGACTGCACTGGACTGCGTCACATCACTAGACATCTCAGTGATTGGTGAGAACGGGAGGCAGGGCCTGCTAGCTGTCCCCTTCTTTTAGCGACAGAGCCACTGAGCTTCATCCTAATCCATGTGGCTACGCAGAGTAAAAAACTACATTCTGTGGTGTCCTTTGCTGCTCGGTGTGGCCATGTGACTGAATTCTGGCCAATGGAGTATACACAAGAGTGATGTGACTTCTGGAAAAGGTCCTTAAGATGCCAAAGCATGCTCTTCTTCCCTTCCATGCTCCTGCTATCTGGAATGAGCTTGTGATGACTGGTGCTGGAGCAGCCATGTTGGACCATGAAGTGCCTTTGGGATTAAAGGCCACATTTGATAAAGCAACAAATATAGGAGGAATGTGGATCACTGGGGATTTTAGGAAGTAGAGGAAAAATCGGATTTGGATCACCTACTTTGAGGCTTAATGTGTGAGAGAGATAAACTTTTGTCTTATTTAAGTTCTTAATTGGGGGTGTAGCTGTGCTTGTGGTTGAATCTACCCACAACTGGGATGAAGGGAGTACACTGTGTACCAAAATCACACGGAATATTATTTGCTGTATGCGTATGTATGTCAAGGAGATAAGGCTGGGTTCACCTGCACATCAGTGCTCCTACTGGGTTGTCCAGGGGGGTGACCAGAAAGATAAAGAGAATCTGTGTGCGTGTTGGCCGTGGTCTAACAGCACGGAAAATAGAGACTATCCCTCCGCGTTCAAGATAGTGTAGTAGGGTCTTCTAGTACCTGCTCTCGAATGCATCCTGACTCAGGGTCCCCTGGTAGTATGGCACTTGAGTGGCCAATGTCTTCTCACCGGGCAGAGGCTCCCTGAAGGCCCATGTCTGCCTGGCTGCCTGCCCCAACCCCAGCATCTTGCACCGCACAGAGGACCTTTCGAGAGGTGTGTGCCTTGTGAAGGACTGGCACAGCTGACAGACCTGTCCGTGTTTGCACAGGTGGGTGGTGGCAGTCAGGAGACCCAGGTTGTTCTGGCACAAAGCCCATCCGTGGCTGGACATCTGGCTGTACCCGGGACCACGCAGGAAGTGGACTCCTGAGCCCGCCTCCAACCTGCTGAGTCAGCAGGTTCTGGGGCGGATGCTCAACTGAATTGGAGAAGCCGAGTTTGGGAACCACTGTTCTCAAAATAACAGAACGGATTGTTTTCATTACGAGTCATACCGTCGTAATTGGCCTGTTTGTACATACTGTTAGTTCATTCGCAGCATCAATTTTGTCTTTTCTTCCTTCCAGTCAGAACTTCAGTTTTGCTCCGTTATCTACGGTTCCCCACTCAGCCTCCTCCTGAGATGGCAGGTCCCACCCCCACCTCCAAAGAAAGACCAGCCGAGTGTGAGGGCAGTGATGTCATTTCCCGTTGCCTGGCCAATGAGAGGAGAGGGAAAATTCTCGGGGGGGGTTCCCTCTCCTGGGACAGAATTTGGAAAAGAGTTCTTTATAGTTCTTTATAAACTTGTGGAATCACTATGCAATACACCGGAAATTAATGTAGCACTGTGTGTCAACTGTCCTCAAATAAAAAAAAATGGAAAATAAAAATAAATTTAAGAAATGTGAAAGATAAAATGTTCATAAAGATTGATACATGAGAATTCATTAAAACAAAAGGGAGAGAGCTTTTAGGGGGCGCCTGGGTGACTCAGTGCGTTTAACATCTGACTTCAGTTCAAGTCATGATCTCCCCATTCCTGGGTTCAAGCCCCGCGTCAGACTCTGTGCTGCTTTGGATTCTGTGTCTCCCTCTCTCCCTGCCCGCCCGCCGCTCATACTTTCTCTCTCTCCTTCTCTCTCCTTCTCAATAAATAAATAAACATTACAAACCTCTCTTAAAACAAAGAGTAAGGGGATAGGTTTTTCCCACCTGGTGCTGTTGGGTCTGGCTATCATATCAGGGACAGCTGCAGCCATGCGGCTACCAGCCAAGGGCCACCAGGAGGAGGGAGGGACATAGTTGGGCCTGCCACATCAAACAATCCTGAAGCCCCCTCCTGGCCTCCCTGCCCCCAATACTCAGTTCTCTGGACTTTCTGATAAGTGAGCACATAATTATAGGTTAAAATAGACATTAAAATAAGATAAGACAAAATAAAATAATACAAAACAAAATAAAATAAAATAGTTAAATGGGTTAAGTAAGGGATTCTGCCCAGAAGCATCCTAACCTATAGCACATTGGTTTGACTGCCTGATAAAGTGAAAATGTTTTTCTCTTTAAGTGCATTCACCTTTTCTTCGATGATTTAATAAAGCCCCTGCAGCACAGATGACAAACACAAGGTGCTGGAAAGAAGGGGCAGCAGCCTGAGAGCAGGTGGGGGAGCCTCTGGGCAGTTAGTTCTCAGGACCACTATAGCAGACGGTGCTCAGAGCTGCGTCTTCCCTCAGAGAGAGGGAAGAGAAATCTTCTCCACTGTATTTGTGTCTGCGGTCCTGTGCATTCTATGGAAGGTATTTTATTTTATTTTATTTTATTTTATTTATTTTTTAATGTTTATTTATTTTTTAATGTTTATTTATTTTTTAAGGAGCGAGCGCGAGCGGGGAAGGGACAGAAAGAGAGTGAAATACATGATCTGAAGCAGGCTCCAGGCTCTGAGCTGACAGCAGAGAGCCCGACGTGGGGCTCAAACTCATGAACTGAGAGATCATGACCTGAGCTGAAGTCGGACGCTTAACCAACTGAGCCACCCAGGTGCCCGTTAGGAAAGTATTTTAAAGTGTAGTTTCTTAATGTTTATTTATTTTTGACAGAGACAGAGAGAGAGAGAGAGAGAGACAAAGCATGAGTGGGGGAGGGGCAGAGAGAGAGGGAGACACAGAATCCGAAGCAGGCTCCAGGCTCTGAGCTGTTAGCACAGAGCCCAACGCAGGGCTCGAACTCACGGACCACGAGATCATGACCTGAGCCGAAGTTGGACTTTCAACCCACTGAGCCACCCAGGCACCCCTTAAAGTGTAGTTTCTATTATTACTCAGGTCTGGCAAGTCTAACAGATCAGGAGATGCCTGCCATTGAAAAGAGAGTTTGGGGGCACCTGGGTGGTTCAGTCGGTTGGGCATCTGACTCTTGGTTTCAACCATCTCAGGCCATGCTCTCATGGTCGTGGGATCGAGCCCCACATCAGGCTCTGCACTGCGTGTGTCTATCTCAAAACAGGTAAATAGACATAAGGAAAGGAAAGGAAAGGAAAGGAAAGGAAAGGAAAGGAAAGGAAAGGAAAAAGAAGAGAAGAGAAGAGAGAGAAAAGAAAAGAGAAAAGAGAAAAGAAAAAAAAGAAAAGAAAAGAGAAAAGAAAAGAAAAAAGAAAAGAAAAGAGAAAAGAAAAGAAAAAAGAAAAGAAAAGAGAAAAGAAAAGAAAAAAGAAAAGGAAAGAAAAAAGAAAAGAAAAAAGAAAAGAAAAAAGAAAAGGGAAGAAAAGAAAAGAAAAAAAAGAAAAGAAAAGAAAAGAAAAGAAAAAAGAAAAGAAAAGAAAAGAAAAAAGAAAAGAGAAAAAAGAGAAAAGAAAAGAAAAAAGAAAAAAAAAGAAAAGAAAAGAGAAAAGAAAAGAGAAAAGAAAAGGAAAGAAAAGAAAAAAGAAAAGGAAAGAAAAGAAAAGAAAAGAAAAAAGAAAAAAGAAAAGAGGGTTTGTTACGGCTCCCACAAGGAGACACAACACACCACAGGGAGCCACATGGGGAAGCTCCGGGGTGGACAGGAGCGGACGAAGCAAGGAGAAAACGTGGACAAGAGGCTGTATTGTGGTTTCTGTGAGAAGGAGCAAACGAAGCAGGGCAAGCCGCTGAGGACTGGCTGCTTCGAAAAATTTCGGGGCTCCGGGCATAGGGCTTTCCCCAGTCGTCTGGTACCTGGCCCTGGTCCTTAGGGGGACAGCGAGGGCCCCACGGAGGATGTGGTTGTGGTGCGGTCTCTGGCTTGGCTGGTTGGCCTTTGAAAGGCCTGCTCCCGGCTGAGTCATTTGTTACCTGTGGGACAGTCCCTCCAGGGGCAGCAAGGCCCCAGACATCAAAGCATCAAGTTACAGAAACTAGGAAATATGGCTATTCCAGAGCCGCAAAACTTCCCTGAGCTCCTCCTTGACAAAGACCCGCTAACATCTCAAAGCCCTACTCAAGATGTGCTTCCTCCAAGAGACCTGTCGGAACTGTCTCCCCACCGTGCCTTCGGTCCCCTGAAGTCTGTATCACTGTTTCTTTGTGATCATTGCCACCTGTGTCATTCTCCCCTTCTACCCCATGAGCCTCTGGGAAAGAGGGACGTGTCAATCAGTTCCGAATCTCCTCCCACCACCCTCAGGCCTGGAGCATGCCCCAGCAGGAGCATGCCGAGTTGCTGAAAACCCAGTGCTGAGCCACAGGAGGGACGCGGATGCCCACGGCCTTTGTGACAGGGTTTTCCTCCGCGCTGGTAAATCCCCAAGTTCACATGTGACGATTCTTGACCAAGGCGACGATGGCCAGGTAAGACGGACTTGCTCCATTTTGTGTTATTACACCTCAAATGCCATGCACTCTTGGGGAAGGCCATTTCATAGATAATTTGGGGGCCGGGATTTCTTGTTCTTCGTTAATGCTGAGTAACTTGCATTTCGGGAACCTACATTGAAATGGATGAAAACCACAGCTGAATTTGGGATAAACCTGGGTGGGAGCAGCATGCTCTTTAAAAAAAAAAAAAAAAAAAAAAAATCAGGGTGGGGGATGGGGGAGTGGTGCTAGGGAAGAAGAATCATTCTGTGGAAAATCTAGCCACAAATTGGATTTTCTTTTTCTCCCCCCTGCCCCGCCCCGGTACTTTAATTTGCTCCTGCCAGCCTTTTGTTGTTGGACTTAAAAAGGCCACTTTTGGGGCACCTGGGTGGCGCAGTCGGTTAAGCGTCCGACTTCAGCCAGGTCACGACCTCGGGGTCCGTGGGTTCGAGCCCCGCGTCGGGCTCTGGGCTGACGGCTCAGAGCCTGGAGCCTGTTTCCGATTCTGTGTCTCCCTCTCTCTCTGCCCCTCCCCCGTTCATGCTCTGTCTCTCTCTGTCCCAAAAATAAATAAACTTTGAAAAAAAAAAAAAATTAAAAAAAAAAAAAAAGGCCACTTTAAATAGTGTGCATGGAGCCTACAAGTTAAATATTTCCTTTCCTCTTAATAGTATCAGTCATGATGGCGGCTGCACTACGGTTATTTGACTAGGAAATTAAATGATTGCTAATAATTCAAGATGAGTCCATTTTCCGACAGCTCTTGTATTATTTCCATATTTTTTTTTTCTCTTTGCAGCTCTTCCAAAAAGTTTTTGTCCCTAATCGAACAGACCAACTTGTTTTTCTCCTCTTTCTGTCCCTCCCCCCTCCCCCTACCTTCCTCTCCTCTCCCCCTGGGCCCGATCTCACCATTACTCAAAAAAAAAAAAAGAAAAAAAAAAATTTCAAATGCCCCAACCTTCAGACCTCAGCGATGAAGAACAGGATATATTATCAAGAATAGCTTTTTCTAGGGGCGCCTGGGTGGCTCAGTCGGTTAGGCATCCGACTTCGGCTCAGGTCATGATCTCACGCTCGTGAGTTCGAACCCTGCATCAGGCTCTGTACCGACAGCTCGGAGCCCGGAGCCTGCTTCGGATTCTGTGTCTCCCTCTCTCTCTGCCCCTCCCCAACTCACACTCTGTCCCTCTCAAAAATAAATAAAACATTGAAAAAAAAAAAAGGTAGCTTTTTCTAAAACTGTCATTTTTAGACTGTTTCGTGCTTTCTGCATGGCAGCAGGCAGTCGTAAGTAAGTACAAAACGACACGACTCATGTCTCTACAGTCTCGTTTTTTAAATGGTGCTTTTTAAGTCTCTGACTAAATTTGTCATCAAGGCTTTCATATAGAGAGCAGTGGAAGCTCTATTTCTCTCTTTTTTTACATTTATTTTGAGACAGAGAGAGCAAGAGGGAGCATGAGTTGGGTAGGGGCAGAGAGAGAGAGGGAGAGAGAGAATCCCAAGCAGGCTTCTCCCTGTCAGCATAGAGCCCCACGCAGGGCCTGAACCCACGAACCGTGAGATCATGACCTGAGCTGAAACCAAGAGTTCAAAGCTTAACTGACCGAGCCACCCAGGTGCCCCTGAAGCTCTATTTCTCTTGGAGCCATGACGTGAAGCCTCCCACCCACTAGAAAACCAGCCAGGAACAAAATGGGGAGAAGTCACCTAAGCCGATTTCCTTTCTTTCTCTCCTTCCCCACGCCCCCCCCCCCCCCCTGCCGCCCCAGAGGCCAATGGTCCTCCAAAGCACACATGACAACAGGGTATTCTTGCCTCTGTCCCTGAAGCCCAGGTGACCTGGGCAGATGTTGGTTGAGCAGAAAGTGTAGTGAAGAGCATGGTGACAGCTACCGCCCCCGGGGGTTTAACAGCACCACGGAAAAGCAAAGGAAAGCACTGTGTGCGGGGTGGCCCGTAGCGGGACGCGGGGCCGGGGTGCCCAGCACGTGGCACTCCGTGAACAGTTGCTGAGCTGACTTACGGAACTGAATGGATTCTTCCTCCAACTAGGGCTCCAAATACCACTCTCATCACAAAAGCACAGCACACATCGGCCACATCAGGAGTAAGTCCGTTAACTCATTAAGTGGCAGCATTTTGCAAAGTACATGAGCGAGTGGCAACTTTCTGGAAATCATCACCCATTGAAGACTCAGCTCATAAAGACTGTTTTTAATAAAGAAGCAAAGACGGGCTCGCGAAGGAGGGACTGAGGGAGCATCAGAACTCGCGGGGCCCACACCCTCCCTCTTCCGCCTCCCTCAGCCCCTCCCCTCTCCTTGTCCTCGTTTCCATTTCCCTGAGAAAATGGAGGAACAGAAGAGAACGTCCACACGTGTCTCTGTGAAAGCACCACTTGGCCGGCCTTTGCCCCCTTCTGTGTGTCCCGGGTGCAGAGCCCCAAGCCCTCTGTTCCAAGGACACGCTTTTTCAGTCATCTCTGGCCTCAATACACACCTGGCTGCCATCTGTAACGTCCTCCACAGCTCTTATGTTGATGGCAGGGACTGCAGGAAGCACGCTGGGGCCTCGGCCTCTCCCCACTGCCAGTCTTTTCTTGGCCTCCCTTTCCAGCTCCATGCCTCAGAGCGTGGACA
This sequence comes from Leopardus geoffroyi, assembly GCF_018350155.1. NCBI lineage: Eukaryota > Metazoa > Chordata > Mammalia > Carnivora > Felidae > Leopardus > Leopardus geoffroyi. The sequence goes on along the minus strand of NC_059334.1, from coordinate 15,719,032 downwards.
GCACCTGCCGCTTCCCCCACCTACCCCCTTGGTGTCTCACCACCTACCCTGACCACTCTCCACAGGGTAACCGGTCTGTCTCTGATGGCTCCTGCCTTCTGGAAAAGCTTTCTCTCCTGGGCCTCGAGGACACTGTGTCTCGTGGTCCCCCGTTGCTTCTTGGCCTCTCACAGTTGCTGGTTTCCCCTCCTTTCTCCAACTTCTAAGCACTGGCTGTCTAGGAGAGTCCCCTGTTAGAGTCATTTAAAGAAAGATTCCTTTGTCCTTTCTATGCTCACTTCCTGTCCCCTGGCTTTAAAGGCATATATAGGGGGCACCTGGGTGGCTCAGTCAGTTAAGTGTCCCACTCTTGATTTCAGCTCAGGTCACAACCTCACGATTCATGAGATTGAGCCCCTTGTCAAGTTGCTCTGCACTGACAGGAAAGAGCCTGCTTGGGATTCTCTCTCGCTCTCAGTAAGTAAACATTAAAAGTTTTTTTAATAATAAAAAAATAATAAAGGTATATATGGAAGGAAGGCATCCCTATTTATGGTTCCATCTTGGACCTGCCTTCTGAATTCCACACCCACGTACTTGACATTTCCCCGGAGGGTCTATAAACCTGTCAAACTTGCCATGTTGAAAGCCAGACTCTTTTGATTTTTCTCCATAAACGTGTTCTCTCCCATAGTCCTTCCCCACCTCGGCAAATGGCAAATACATTCTTCAGGTTGCTCAGATAAATAATTCTAGAGTCTCCATTTTCCCATTCTCCACTCCCCAGACATGAGCAAATCCTGTCTATTCTGTTTCAAATAATATCCAGAATCGGGGGCACCTGGGTGGCCCAGTTGGTTAAGCGTCCGACTCTTGGTCTCAGCTCAGGTCATGATATCACAGTTTGTAAGATCAAGCCCCGCGTCGAGCTCTGTGCTGACAGTGCGGAGCTTGCTTGGGATTCTCTCTACCTCTCTGCCCTTCCCCCACTCGTGTGCGTGTTCTCACTCTCTCTCAAAAATAAATTAATGAACATTAAAAAAAATCATGGCAAAGTATATCCAGAATCGGATCACTCCCTTTACCTGTGCCTCTTCAGGATGGGTCGCTGCAGTGGCCTCCTGACCGCTTTCCCTGCTTTCTCTGTACACGTACCTCATTCCCTCTGAGAGTGGCCTTGTTCTCAGTCAACACTGGCCCGAGTTGAGACACCTTATTGCTGAATTTCATAAGGATGAAGTTGGGAAATTGAAGGATGGCGTCTCAGTTAATTTCTGACTCCCGTACCAAATGGTTCAATTTCCAGGTCCTTCTTTCTTCTTTTCCATTTTCAAGTCTCTGACCTGACAAAGGAAAATTCTAGAAAAATGTAACTTTTCCTTCCTCCCCGTATCTGGGCCTAATGATTTTGAACGTGGCGCCTCACACGTGTAGACAGGGACTTGAACAAATGTAGACCTTTCTCTCAGGGTGACCGAGTGGAAAACTCACCCGACACCCTGAGAGATAATGCAGTTAAAGTGTAGAGGCACGTTCCCAGGAGTTAGAAATAAAGTTTTCTGAAGATGCCACTTGTAAGAGACACAAGAAAAAAGTTGGAAATTTTCAAATGCGAATTTTCAAAAGACGTAACAGAACTTTCCATCTGTAAACCTAGAGAAGACAACTTTTTAAAATCATAAAACGCTGAATGGAGACGGTAAGTATGACGGCGACACAGAGAACCCCAGGGAAGGTGGCGCAACGCTGGTATGGTGTTCTAGAACATCAACTAAGTGACTAGAAACCCAGAAGGAGAAACACCACCAGTACACATACCCGCAGAAAGGAAAAAACTAATACAGAGCTAAAGAGTAAAATGCAAGCTATGCAGAGGAACCCAGAAGAAGAAAAGAGAGTAAACGTAAGAAAAGAGACAATTAATGATTCAAAGAAAGCTTTCAGAATAAAGGAAAGGCTTACCAGTATCAAAAGGCTTACTGAGTACTAGAGAAAAATAAAGGAAAGGGGAAGAGTTTGAATTTCAGGCATAAAGTAAAAAATATTTATATATCCAGCCCAGAATACCTGAGGAAACAGAATAAAAGTCCTGTCTGCAAAGGACTTCATCATTCCCTTCCAGAACAACAGAGCTACTAGGGAACGCTATGTACAGCCAAACTGTGTGAGGTTAACAGGAAGACATCTTAAACCATGGAAGGATCCAGAAGACGCAATCATCTAAAACAATCATCTCTTTCTACATACCAGCCGGCTGATTGATGGATTAAACTCAACTTTTAAAAAGAGAAAACTGCGTTCAGCATAATACTAGTGAAACTGGGTTACCTGAGCCCAACCAATTTGTTGATTATGTTATAATATGATACGAAGGTCAACAGAGTCATTGAAAGAGGCGCTGCAAAAGTGGCTTAAATTTTTAAGTAATTTAGATTGATTGTATTCTATTTCTTGGATTATATCCAGAAGACCTAGAATGACATCCGGAGGCAGGGACGGTGGTCGAGCCCGGGAAGAGCCTGTCCGTGCCTCAGTGGGTCTTTTGTGATGCACGTAGCAGGTAGCCAATGGCGGCATGGGTCCCGCTGCTGTGTGAGTGGGGGCAACGGTAGCAGCTCTAAAGTTCTCAGACAATGGAGTTTGGGAGAGTGGGAGACACTTCAAAAAATAAAAATAATTGGGGGTGCCTGGGTGGCTCCGTCGATTACGTGTCCGACTCGATCTCAGCTCAGGTCTTGATTCAGGGTGGTGAGTTCAAGCCCCTCATTGGGCTCCATGCTGGGCAAGAAGCCTACTTAAAAAAATAATAATAATAATAGAAAATAATCAATCGATCAATAAAAACCGCAGAGGAGATAAACGATGTTGTTTTATTGCAGACGTTGACAACAGAGAAAAAGTGGATCCTGATCTACTCTTGAGTGTCACCACAGATGAAGAACAATAGGACGGATGGTTTCCAAATTTTCAGATGTGGTAGAAAAAAGGTCAGTCATTTTCCAGGAACCTTTTGTTGGCGTCAGACTAACTGAATTTTGGAACTCTTCTGGGTATTGTTACAATGACCGCTTGAACCGTGAGGCCGCTTCTTGAAAATTTTTTTCAATGTTTATTTATTTTTGAGAGAGAGTGAGAGAGACAGAGTGTGTGCAGGGGAGGGACAGACAGAGAGGGAGACAGAATCCAAAGCAGGCTCCGGGCTCTGAGCTGTCAGCACAGAGCCCGACACGGGACTCGAACCCATGATCTATGAGATCACGACCTGAGCCCAAGTCAGATGCTTCACCAAATGAGCCACCCAGGCGCCCCATTTGCTTTGCTTTTAAACCGCTGTGACAAAATCCTAGCGGACCGTGGATGGACAACTGCAACCACATTAAAGCCAATTTAGGATTGCTAAAAACAATTGCAAAATAAATATTGCCTTAACAAGATTTATTTCTATCAGGATCTGCTACAGACTGTTGGGCCCAGTCCTAATAAAAGGACACGGGTTTATTTCTGGTCCTCTGGGGCAAGCATTTCCCAACTTTCTGGAAGTTGCAACATCCTGCTGTTTATTTGATTCTGTAACTTCCTCTCCAGTTCCCTCCACCCAAATTAAACATGCTTTATTTATTTAATATTTAATGGGTGGGAATTTAAACTGTTATTGTTCTAAACATTTTTAGGTACTTTTACGATATCCTTTTATATAATGGGAGCTATTACCACAGGCCCGGGGACCACAGCTTTGAGGCAATTTTCAAAGGAATGAATGGGACCCAGAGCATGGAGGGAACAAATAAATCAACAGAGAACGTACGTGGCATAGAGTTAAGGAAGGGCAAAAATCAATAGAGAACTTAATCAGCAAAAGACAAGGGAACCCTCAGATTCTGCCCTTCAGAACATGGTGTGGGGGTGGAGGGTTATAGTCATGTTACTCCCAGGGGACTGACTTTACTCAATTAATTTGCCAAGTCATAAAGAAATATTTTTGAGCAGTTGCTGCATTATGGGCAATTTGGTAGGCATTAAAGGGAAAACTAAAGATGAATAAAATAATGTTTATGCCCTTGAGGAACTCCAAACCTATCAGGGAAAAGAAATGGTAAACTGAGTAGTTAACAACTACTTTCAGTAAGAAGGAGCAGAAACCACACCCCAGTCACCTTCAGATTCCAGCAAAATTGGGCTCCTCTCTTGCTCTCACGGCTGTTGGGTGACAGTAAGAAGAAGGGCTTCGGGGCGCCTGGGTGGTGCAGTCGGTTAAGCGTCCGACTTCAGCCAGGTCACGATCTCGCGGTCCGTGAGTTCGAGCCCCGCGTCAGGTTCTGGGCTGATGGCTCAGAGCCTGGAGCCTGTTTCCAATTCTGTGTCTCCCTCTCTCTCTGCCCCTCCCCCGTTCATGCTCTGTCTCTCTCTGTCCCAAAAATAAATAAACGTTGAGAAGAACGGCTTCATTCATTTACCTGGTCGTACCAAACAGCTTGGGAAGAGTTCACGAAATAGAATCTCTCAAACGAAGAACAAAGAACACCCAGGATGTATGCACATTTACCTAGTAAAGGACATTTGTAAAAGGTGTCGGCACCGAGTGTACAATTCGTGCAGGTAAAGCAGGAGTGTAGATTTGGGAAGGCGAAAGCAAAGAGAAAAGGTGAATTCTCACCGTCTCATAGCTCATAGCCTGATGTCAGAAGAGGAGACTCACAGGGTGGGAAGGGGATTCAGACGGAAGTTTAGAGCTGGGTTTCAAGGCTGCCCAGATTCCATTTACCAAGGGTAGGTGGCTCAATAACATCTGTCCTCTAGCCGCTTAAAAACGCTGCATGGCTGGATGCTGAGTGTGAAGGACTCTTGCTGGTTCAGCTGTGGCTTTGGTAAAGAGATGGGCCACTTTCCCCAGGAGAATGCCACCGCCTTCCACATTCATGTGCCCTTCCACCCAATTCCATTGCATAATAATCTTCAGACTTCGTGTTTATATGATGAGCCTGTAAATATTTGCAGCTTAGCTGTTTATCGAACTCTGATTACGCTTCCTTCCTTGCATAAATTATGCTTTCCCCGGGGGTAGTAAATATCACTGTTGGATGTATACATCGGCCTGAATACTGTAAAAGAGGCAATCTATCAGTTTCGTTCTTTTTCTCGGAGACCTTCCTCCTGGACCCCTTGGCCACCCTGCCCACGTGCCGAGGTTGCTCTCGGAGTCTGCTCTTAAAACCAGCGGCTCGTGATCGCTCTTTGGCGTTTCCTGCTGAGTGCTTCATTTCTCTCTTGCTGGATTCCCGCTCTATGAAGTCAACATCTTTCTCCTGGATTTATTTCTCTGTTTTCAACGAGTACATGTGATGCTTCTCAAGGAAATGCACAAGGGAGGGTTTTCTGCTGTGTTGGGTTTTTTTCGTCTTTGTTTTCTGAGATCTCGTATGTCTAAAGAGGTCTTTACTGCCGCAGCTGGACTGCGGGGCCAGCACTACTGGAAGACTTCCCCCCCCCGCCACTGGACCGACTTGGGGTTGTAGGAAGATGAGCCAGATCCAGAGGAAGCTCTGCCAAACTGGAGGACCCCTGAGAGACACAAGAGTTAGGGAAGAGGCACCATGACATGTCCTCATGGGGGACATGACGAAATTGCGAGACTGGGGCCTAGAAAAGACCACGGAAGAGGAAGAAAAGACCACCCACCTGAGGTTGGCACTTGGTGCAGAAACCAAACAAAGGCAGGAGGCTGCACACAAGAAGAAAAGCGTTGAGACAGCGCTGGGGAAGAGGAAAGGGATTGTGGAAAATGAAAGCAGCAAGCCACACCCAAATGCAGATGGTGGTCTTTGCAAACTTGCAGAAAACATCCGTACTTCCGCAGCAAGGAAGACCGTGGGGGCGGGCTTCCAGCCGTATGCTGAGTCGCATGCCTAAAGCAGACCTCCACGAGATGCTAAGATTAAAAATAGATTGCTTTAACAGGATTTCCATCAAAGTCTACTGCAATGATTTGGCTCAGCACTAATAAAGGAACAGGGGCTTGGGGTACCTGGGTGGATGAGTCAGTTAGGTGTCCGACTCTCGGTTTTGGCTCAGGTCATGATCTCTCGGTTCGTGGGTTCAAGCCCCGCGTCAGGCTCTGGGCTGGCAGTGCAGAGTCTGCTTGGGGTTCTCTCTCTCCCTCTCTCTCTGCCCCTCCCCTGCCCGTGCTCTCTCTCTCTCTCTCAAAATAAATAAATAAACATTGGGGCGCCTGGGTGGCTCAGTCGGTTGTGTCCGACTTCTTCAACTCAGGTCATGATCTGGCGGTTGGTGAGCTCGAGCCCCGCGTCGGGCTCTGTGCTGACGGCTCAGAGCCTGGAGCCTGTTTCAGATTCTGTGTCTCCCTCTCTCTCTGCCCCTCCCCTGCTCACACGCTCTCTCTCTCTCTCTTCCTGGAAAATAAATAAATGTTAAAAAATTTAAAACAAAATTTAAGGTTCATGGACTTGTGGCAACCATTCCCCAACTTTCTCTTTGAAAGATTTTAGTGTCTACTCTCTGTCCGCAGTATTCCGAAATGATGTCCCTTGGTGTAGTTACTTTTTTCATCCATTTAAGTGGGCATCAGGAGGCTACTTTGAATTTCAGTTCTTGGGAGTCATATTGGATTATTTCTTGGATAATTCCCTCCTCCATTTTTCCTCTGAAACCTTTTTCTGAAGGTTTAGTGCTTGGATGTGGGTCTCAAGATTAGTCTTTCAGCTTTCAAAGCTTTTTCTATTTTTACAGTTTCTTTGTTATTTTATTTGCTATTTCAGATTTCCTCAACTTTTTTCTACCAAATAATCTAAGGAATTTAGAAGTTCTTTTTGTGAAAGTGTAACATGCTACCATAATATGGGGCTGGATGAGTAAGATCCAATTTAATACACCTTGCCACCACCACCCATATCAAGAAATAAAACCAAGAGTCCCTCACCAGCCCTGCCTTCCTCTCCTCTCCAAAGGTAGCAGCAATTCTGACTCAAACACCAAAGTTTAATTTTGCCTGCTTTTGAACTTCACATAAATGGCATTCTACTCTATGAAGACTTTCACTTCATTCGTTTCACTCGACATAAAAACTGAAATTCTTCCATGTTGTTAAATGTAGCAACAAATGTTTGTTTATTTGCACTGCTTTATGGTATTTCATTGTACAAATATGTACCAGAAGTTATTTATCTGGCTATTTTGTTGACAAACTTTTAGGTTGTTTTAGCTCTTGGCCAGTGCTCGTCGCATTACCATGATGATTCTTTGACAAGTCTTTACACACACACATGCACACACGCACGGAATTGCTGGCATTGGTCATGAGCTTATCAAACTTCAGTGAATAATGCTAAATCGTGTCCAAGGGTTGTACCAACCTACCCTCCCAATTGATAGCATGTGAGAGTTTTAGTTGCTCCATATCTTGGCAAATACTTGGTACCATCTGTCTTTACCATTTTGAATGTCTAAATGGCGGTGTGGGGCACCTGGGTGGCTCAGTCTGTTGAGAGTCCGACTTCAGCTCAGGTCATGATCTCAAGATTCATGAGTTCAAGCCCCGCATCAGGCTGTCTGCTGTCAGTGCAGAGCACGGTTCTGATCTGTCACCCTCTCTCTGCCCCTCCCCCGTTCAGGCTGTCTTTCTCAAAAATAAACATTTAAAAATAAAAAAAAATAAATGGCAGTGTGTAAAGGCATCTTGCTATAGTCTTAATCTGCACTTTCCTGATTACTAATAAGGTTGAACAATTTCTCAAATCTTTATTAGCCATTCAGAGATCTTCTTTTATGAGTTACCTGTTCAAGGCGCTTCCCTATTTTTGTACTCAGCAGACTATCTTTTTCCTTAATTATTTAATAACCGCCGGAGGAGAACACTTTGTTGCAGTTATATTCTCTTGCTAGATGGCTGGCCTTGTCATGTTTTTTTTTTTTTAATTGTGTCTTTGATAAATAGAAGTTTTGGATTTTAGTGTAGTCATTATAATTTCTCCATCTCTTCTTTATGGTTGGTGGGATTTTGTTCTGGTCTGTGGTTTTGTTTTTGTTTGTTTTTGTTTGTTTTTGTACCCTGCCTGACAAATCTTTCCATATCTCGATGTGCTGATGATATTTTCCTATGTTAGCTTGTGGAAATTTTATTGTTTTAACTTTCATATTGAGTTCTAAAATTCACCTGGAGCTGATTTCTGTGTGGGATGTGAGGTCAGAATCAAGTTCCCCTTTTCCCACAGAGATATGTATTTGATCCTTCACCATTTATTGAAAAGACCACCCTTTCCCCAGCGCTCTGCAATGGCATCTGGCCGTAAACCAAGTGTCCACGTATGAGTGGGTCGGTTTCTGCATTCTCTTCCCTGGTCTGTCAGTGTGTTTGTCTCTCCTTCCCTGAATACCACCCTCCTAACTTCCTGTGGTCCCCAGTGATTCTCAAAACCCAGCAGGGAGAGTTCTACTTTGTTCTTCCCCGAGATTGCCTTAACTATTATTGGCCAAATGTATTTTCAGACAAATTTTAGAACCAGTTGGCAAAATTTCACAAAATCCTATTGTAATGTTGTTCCAGATTACTTTCGTTCTGCAAGGAAAAAAAATTTTTTTTTGGAAAAAGTTTACCTATTTACAATAGTGCATCTTCTGCTTCTTGAACTTGGTTTGTTTCTCCATTTATTTAGATCCTCATTAATTTCCCCTAATAATGTGGGGTCGTGTCATCTTTCATTACATTTATTCCTAGGTCTGTGATGCTTTGATCCTGCTAGAAATGATATCATTTTTACAGGTTTATTTTCAAATTGCTTATTGCAGAAAGACAATTGATGTTACATTCACTGACCTTGCTAAATTCTCTCTCAATTCTGGTATTTTAGCTGTAGTTGCCTTTGGGTTTCCTACGTGCACAATCGTGTTCCCTGTGAGCAATGACATATTGATTTTGTTTCCTCTCAATCTCTAAACCTGTATTTGATTTTTCTCTTTTCGCGCCGCCCAGGACATTCAGACCACGTTGGCACCTTTCTCCACCTCTGTTTGCAAGCTTGTTGATGTGCCAAGGGCGAATGTAGGAAGGGCGTTTCCAGGAAAAAGAGGGAAGAGTTTGTCTCTAAGATTTAGAGCAGGACTGGCCTAATCCGTACACATCTTGCATGGGAAATATCTCTAGAGAAGGATTCTAGGGTTTTCTCATAGTACCTAGCTCTGGGATGACTAAGACCTCAAAGAAACAATCCAAACAAAGAATCTAAAGAGATGATAGAGAACTGCACACCCCACACCCTACACCACGGAGGGACCTTTAATCCTTTCTTTGTGTCATCTCCTACAGATGTGGTTTCCAATATTTATTGGACACAGCTTAGGGTAATTGGTCCAACACGATTATTACTGTTACGGATTGACGTGTGTCCCTCTCTCTCCAAAAACCTCCTATGTTAAAGACCTAACCCCCTCAGAATGTGACCGTATTTGAAAACAGGGTCATTGCAGATGTAGTTAGTTAAGAAGAGGTTACTACAGCAGGCACTACTGGGATATGATGTATGTCCTTATAAAAAGAGAAAACTTGGACACACACACACACACGAGAATGTCCTGTGACAATGAAGACAAATGAGAGCGATGCTTCTCTCACCCAAGAGAGCTCCTTCCCTCACAGCCCTCAAAGGATACTGACCTTGCTGACATCTTGGCCTTGAACGTTTGACCTCCAGAACTGTGAGACAATAACTTTCTGCTTTTTAAGCCACCCAGTGGGCGGTACTTTGTTAGGGCAGGGCTAGCAAACCGATGCACCAATGTTTTAAAGTGCTTTTCACTTTATTAACCAGCAACGGAGAATGTTCTGTGGTTTTGTTTTCCTGGTGGTAGTTTAAAAGGGAATTTAGGAGTATTGAGAGGTCACTAAGATAACAAAATGACTCTATGGCGTGGCGTTCCACCGGGCATACCTTGCAGAAGTGTCTTTCTTTATCAGAGTATCCCGGAATGCTTCAGTGTGTGGACCCCAGCTGCAAGCTTCTGAGGAAGACTGTCTTGGAGGGGGGTCCAGAAATCTGCATCTTTCTTATGCTTCCTGGTCCTTCTGATGTACATTAAGGTTTGAGAACCGCTGCTCTGAAGGCGGACGCTTTGTCGTTGGCGGAGAGATCCTTCTCATCTAAGCATTCCACCCTGCAACCCGGATCACGTGATGATGGTTGATTCCAGCTGTCAGCTTAGCCAGGCTGTGGCATCGGATAGCTCCGGCGAAACTCCAGATGTTGCTGCGAAGGCGTTTTTTTTTTTTTTTTTTTTTAGATGACATCAATATTTAAATCAGTTGGCTTTGAGTAAAGCAGATCGATCCTGGTGGACCTCGTCCGATCCGCTGAAGGCTTTGAGAGGAAAGGCTGAGGTTCTCCGAGGAAGAAGAAATCCTGCCTCCAGAGAGTCTTCGGATCCAGGCAGCTTCAAAACATCCCCTGGGTCTCCAGCCTGCTGGTCTGCTCCACAGATCCCAGACTTGCCAGCCCTCCCAGTCACATGAGCCAATTCCTTAAAATAAACCTGTCTACACACCTCCTGGCGTGTCTGTTTCTCTGGAGAAGCCTGACTAATACATACATCATGTCGGTTACTGTCTAGGATATCCGTGAATGAGGCCGGACCTCTAATCACCCATTGCCTTCAGTGACTCCAGTTGGCGAAACTGGTGCCACTTTCATTCATTCTGTAACTAATTTTGAGCACCTCTGAGGTACGGCGCGATCGGCGAGAAGTTCCAAGACTTCTGCACAAACAAAACTAGCCGCCCGACTTCAAGAGTTTAGAATTTTACTAGAGATGTTGAGGGACGACGTATCTAATTCTCAAAGGAATCCTGTATGTGACGACCGAGGAGTGGTAATTCGCTTGTTTTGAATCAACTTGCCTGATGACTTAGTCAGGTAGAAAGCTGATTTTTCAAATTTCCTGACTTGAGTGGTATTAGATTTAATTGGCCAAATAAATCCGCGTTTTTGACCTAACCATGGCAAAATCTGCCAATCCAATGATCCATTGTGTATTCCATTTGCGTTTGAAGCAAGGTGACCAGCACTCACTAGAGTATTTGCTTTCCTTGCTCGGAAAACTTGTGTCTGCCTTAGTAATAAGGAACCATTTATTTAAAATGTGCTATGTGAGAGCACTTGACAGGGCGTGAGTCAGATACGACAGGGTGGAAGGCTGCATCAGGAAGTAGAGTCAAGCGATGGTAGGCGTTCATTAGCTCTTCCAGAGCTAATTTACTTCCACGTAGTAAATTGCTACTTCAGTCCCTCAGGCTTAGGGGAGAACCTGACTCACGCAGCTCTGATTGTCTGCTGAGAGTGGGTGGTAGGCCTGGAGCAAGAGCAAGTGAGGACATGCCACCACTCCCACGGCAAAGGGAACTTTCCAGCCCTCGTCCCCCATCCAAGGCTCGCTGGGCTACGCAAGTTGATATCTCTTTCCCTATCGTGGCTATGAAGGTGCAGGAGATGGCATTGACCGTCAGGTCGAGGGAGGGCTGGAGGAACGCTCTTCCAAAAGAAGAGCGCCTCTTGGTGATGGGATCAGACTCTGCGACACTGATTAAGTCACCATTGTCACTTGTTAAGCCAGGCACAGACATGGCGTCGGGTATCGATGAGGTTAGAATTCAACAGAGACCGGAGGCACCTGGGAGGCTCCGTCAGTTAAGCATCCAACTCTTGATTTTGGCTCAGGTCACGATCTCACAGTTTGTGGGTTCGAGCCCCGTGTTGGGCTCTGTGCTGACAGTGCAGAGCCTGCTTGGGATTCTCTCTTTCTCATTCTTTCTCTGCCCCTCCCCCATTCATGCTTTTTCTCTCTCTCTCTCTCTCTCAAAATAAATAAATAAAGGGGCGCCTGGGTGGCGCAGTCGGTTAAGCATCCGACTTCAGCCAGGTCACGATCTCGCGGTCCATGAGTTCGAGCCCCGCATCAGGCTCTGGGCTGATGGCTCAGAGCCTGGAGCCTGTTTCCGATTCTGTGTCTCCCTCTCTCTCTGCCCCTCCCCCGTTCATGCTCTGTCTCTCTCTGTCCCAAAAATAAATAAACGTTGAAAAAAAAAAATTAAAAAAAAAAAAAAATAAATAAATAAATAAACTTAACAAAAGAATTCACCAGAGATCAACCTAAGGGTGTGCCATCTTGCCCTCTCTTTTCTTGGCCAATGTGGACTGGGTTACAGCCACCATTTCAGTCTCTGGAAGCTGGTAGTAATAATCAAGACCATCCTTAACTTCCAAGCCATTCACTAAATCAAAATACGGATCAGAAAGGAGGGAAGAACCAGTGCCATGTGAGCAATTCCTCCTTGACTCCCTGACTGGGCACATGGCAGCAAAAAGATTTGACCTCGATGTCACCTTTAGGCCCCAAAGACTCTTCAAGGGGTTAGGAAAGGCAGACACTGCAATCAGAATCTCCCAAATGCAGACACTGTAATTAGAATCTCCAAAAGCAAGAACATCGGGGGAGCCTTGGAATTCGTGGTAGCCGATGAAAAATGACTACAAACCACCACCTTCCATTTTAATGGAAACTACCCGCTAAATATTGCTTGGGTCATTAAAGGACCCCAGCAGAATCTTCAAGGGGCTGAGATTTCAAACATTTTCACCCTTGGTTTAGGACCAGCGGATGTGGACATGCATTTACCCCAGCAACATGGATATCGAGAGTATCTGGGGTGGGAGGTCACAGAGTCATTTACCTGGCTATGTCTGCATGAGCAAGGATCGAGTGGATGGGAAAATTCTTCTGTTTCGTTCCTTTCTGTATTTCTGGGATGTGCCTCATGCATGGTTGCAGAAAAACTGCAATGCATTGGAATAACTTAACATTTCTGTAACATCTACTTTTGTTGCTCTGGAGTTGCTCCCAGAGGCTACAGGAGGCAAGGGAAATGTATCTGAAAAATACCTTGTGAATATCTCCAAGACAGGCAGTAAAACCAGACCATTCAGAGCGAGCTTCTGGGGCTGGATTAACCCTCTTTGCTGACTAAAATTTAACAAGTTAACTAAAGGTCCCAGATAATTGCTGCAGCTCTGTGTTACCTCTGGATGGACAGACGCCATACCGCAGTGGGGTGAATGAGGTTGAAATTTGCTGACGTTGATGTGAAAAATAAAACTGTCCATTATTTTACCAGCAGAAACGGGCTTATTTGAGAAGAGCAGAGAATCGCCATTTGGGACGTGCAAAGCGCGCCAAAGCCACAGGCAAGCCTGCAAAACAAACAAGAGGAAAGAGGGGGGCTAGGGAAGGGCTGTTATAAACACAAAGTCCATTGGAATAAACTGGGAGCTAGAAGCCTAGTAGTAGCTTCTCACTGGCTGAGTTGTGACAGTCTGTCATTGGCTGGGCTGTTGCTGGGTGGTGGAGAAAATCTTTCTCTCCCCTGCTGGGGTAGCCAAGTATAAGCTTTTTCCTGCTGGGAATGCAAGGTATGTTACTTTCTGGTGGGTCTGCAATTGACAAGGACAAGACTTGAGGCGTGAGAGCTCCCCCTTCTGGTTTCCTGGCGCCATCTTGAATGAGGTTTTCTTATATTTAATAATTCTCCAGCCCAGACACATGCCGAGGAGGGAAATGCCACATGGTAGGGCTGGAAGAGATCACAGATACCACTGGGTCCCACTGCTGGTTTTTACGGATGTGAATCCACATGCAGCCAGAGTCCTGACTGACCCAGGACCACACAGCTCATGACGGCCATGCAGGAACTAGAACCCAGGTCTGAACTCCCAACTCTGGGCTTTATTTAAAGACTGCAGCGCCCCACTGGCAACAGGAGGCCTGGCATGTGCGCTGCTGGTCATGCTTCCGATGCTCCACTTAACCAACTGAGATAGACCAAGACTTACTTCATCAGTCAGGAAGCCAGAAAGAGCAAGGGAACAATTTGGCCCTACAGGGTAGAGACAAAGTGGCTTCTTTCAATGGGTTGCTAAGTTCCCCATTTAACATGAGCCAAAGAACAAGTCCAGACCAAAAGCATCTTGCAAACAAAATTCTGCCTTTATAATAGACATCTGCACTTCTTTGGCGGGGGCTGTGGGCCATTAGGGCCATGTGCTTGTCACTCTGCTCGCAACAGATGTTTGCTGCTACTTGAGGACTTCCCTGTGATGTGGTTACTGTTTAATTTTCCTGGAAAGAGACTTTTGCTCAAATTCAACAGGACGGCTTAAATGCAAACCAGGGTGCGGTGCCCTGCTGTGTATTAGTTACACTGGCACATCAAAGCTCTAAGGAAGGGGTCTGGGGTTTCTTCAAGTGCGCCAAGGGCCCTCGAAGCACCATGCTGTGCCGAGGCGGGGAATCTGTGCCTCATTCTCAGATGCATTTACGTTCAGCTATGTTGCAGGATCGTCCTGCTAGGCCTCTTGTGCCTTTTGTTCCCAAGTCTAGACCTTTGAAGTGAGCTGGCAAAACTCAACCACATGAGGCCACTCGGGCAGGGCCCATGGCCAGACCATGGAGAGGGGGTGGGAATGGCCAAATTCTTCACACCCACCCAGCTTTCCTCACTTTACACAGGCAAATGGACCCATTTAAGAAAGGGCTCTTAAAAAGCCAAATAGTGAGATGAAAAAGGGCTGTCCATTGTGACCCATATGTGCTGAGCCAGAGAGAGGAATCAACTGAATCAGATCAATAAATATTTACCGAGACTCTCCTGTGGGCAAGAAGCAAAAGTCTGGGCAATGCTTACTCTCAAGAGGTGATTGTTATTATTTTATTTTACTTTATTTTATTTTATTTTATTTTATTTTATTTTATTTTATTTTATTTTATTATTTTTTTAAATGTTTATTTTTGAGAGTGAGAGAGAGAGAAAGAGAGAGAGAGAGAGAGAGAGAGAGAATGCAGTGGGGGAGGGGCAGAGAGAGAGAATAGGAGACACAGAATCCGAAGCAGGCTTCAGGCTCGGAGCTGTCAGCACGGAGCTTGTTGCAGGGCTTGAACCCACAAGTCATGAGATCATGACCTGAGCTGGAGTCAGACGCTCAACCAGCTGAGCCACCCAGGCGCCCCAGAGGTGATTATAATTTTAAATCAACTCCCTTATCACCGAGTGGCCAACTAAAATATGAACGATTAGTGGGGCGCCTGGGTGGCGCAGTCGGTTAAGCGCCCGACTTCAGCCAGGTCACGATCTCGCGGTCCGTGAGTTCGAGCCCCGCGTCAGGCTCTGGGCTGATGGCTCAGAGCCTGGAGCCTGTTTCCGATTCTGTGTCTCCCTCTTTCTCTGCCCCTCCCCCGTTCATGCTCTGTCTCTCTCTGTCCCAAAAATAAATAAACGTTGAAAAAAAAAAAATTAAAAAAAAAAATAAAAAAAAAAAATATGAACGATTAGTGACTTAAGAATGAAGGCTGAAATATTTCGAGAAGAGATAGTCAAGCACAGCGATTCGTTAAGCGAATAAGGGAAGGAGGGACCGGTTGGACTGGGCACAGCTTTGCAGGAGAGGCTGTCCTGGTGGAAAGAATTTGGCTTGGACTTTGCGAGATGGTATTCATTTCTGTGTAGCCTCCTGTCTTGTGAACAAGTAAGGTTTTATCAGTCTTGTTAAGGAGCGAAGGGCCACCTGTCACCGACAATGATTCCTTTATGATAGGATCCAGTCCAAACCAAAGAAACCACATGATGGATGATGGGATGGCCTTGTTCTCAGGTGTCCGCCATCTTTCAGGTTCACGCGTGTGACCGCATGGCTTTCCCACCGAACGATCTCCTGCCACACGGCACGGCCTACACAGTGGACCTCAGCTCAGTCTGCCCTTGGCATTCGGACAAACATCCACTGGATTCCTGGTTTCGCTGTCATGCATGTTATGATTCGGGTTCCCTTCACTTCTGCCCCGAGCCTCCTCCTTTCCTTCCAGATAATTTGCCAGGCTCACAAAAATGGACACTTAAGGAGTCCATTTATGGAGCTCTCGTCTTTTTCTCTCTTGGGAGAAATTGCAACGGCCCGCCCTTTCCCAAAATTACACTCATTCCTGTATTCATTCTATAATTCAATAACATTTATGGAGCCCCAGCCACGTATAGGTGCAGGGGATTCAATAAAGATCATTGGAATCCATGGCCAAGCGAAGGCATATAGGAGAGCAAAGTGGCTGTGAAAACACTGTTTATAGGCACTGTGCCGGACCTGGGGTGAACAAATCCCGGAAAAGTGACATCAAGGCTGAGCCCAGTGAATAGGAGGTGGTCCCTCAAACGTGGACAGAGGAGGGGTGCCTGGATGGCTCAGTCAGTTAAGTGTCCGACTTCAACTCAGGTCATGATCTCCCGGTCCGTGGGTTCGAGCCCTGTGTCAGGCTCTATGTTCAGAGCCCGGAGGCTGCTTCGAATTCTGTGTCTCCCTCTCTCTGTCCGCCACTCCCCAGCTCATGCTCTCTCTCTCTCAAAAGTAAATAAACATTAGACATTTTTTGAAAAAAAAAAAAACAAACCATAGTGTTTAAAAATGTGGACAGAGGAGAGGGGATTCTGACCAGATAGCAGAGTGTGTGGAAGGTTCCAGAGCCTGGGGGAGGGGACCCAGGTGATGTTGCAGAAGCTCAAAGGTTGTTTCAGAGAGCTGAGTGAAAGATGAGGCCAGGGGCTGAGCGGGTCAGTGGCTGAGGGCCTTGTAAGAATGCCAAGAGTTTTGACTCTGTCAAAAGGGCAGAGGGGAGCTAATGAAGAGTCTTGAGCTCTTCAGCATGACAAGCTCAGAGCTGCTTGCCATTTAACACTCATCGGGCATTTTTATCTCTCTCAGCAGCTTAAAGAACCGACAGCGTCCTGATGCAGCCTTAGCGGCCGTGCAGAGGAGCAGAGGGTTTTCTCATTTTACAGGTGAGGAAACTTGAGATGCGTGGAGGTGTGAGGCCTTGCCAAGGTCATGCAGGAGCCAAAAGTAGAAGTCGAGCCATCAGCAAAGTTCGTGACAACAGAGGGAAATAGGATAATGGCGCAATGAATATACTACCCAAGGACGATGGAGCTGATGTATGGTATAAATTCTTTAAATGATTTTTTTTTTGTTGTTTGAAGAACCGAATTCCCTGATTGAAGCTTCATCGGGAATGTATCGTGCAAGTTGGGACACCGAAGGTCAAGGCTTTGGAATCACGCTGCAAATATCTCTGATCCTGCCTCCTAAAATACAGCCAGACCAAGAATGATGTCGCCATGCAGTGAGTGAAAGCAAGATCCCCCGCCTTGAGAAAAGATGGTGCTTCACTAACCAGACGCTTGGTTCGTGGCAGTCTAAGTGGTTTCTGTTGTAGGGGGGAGAAACAAAAACACAAGTGACTTTTGCTATGTGAGAATGCAGAAGGAAGAGCCCAGGGCTAATTATTCAAAACCACGGGGAGGTAGACAGTGGCCTGTTTCCTCCAGTGTGAGAGGAGACAATAATGGCACCCATCTCCTAGGACTTTGGTGTGAGGACGGCATGAGTTAAGGCACTGTCCTAAGTGTCAGACAGTTAGGCCCATGCCAGGCCTATCTATAGTAGGTGTTCAGTTTGTTAGCTGTCCTTTCCCTAAGCCCCCTTAAAAATATGTGCACCCATTTGGAGAAACACGGTGGTAGAAAGATCTTCTGCATGTACACGCCTTCCCCGGAATCTAGCGGGGCCCTAGCTGTATCTCTAGGAGAATGGAGTCGAGCTGGGCGTGGGACCCATCTCCCAGCAGCACCCAGGGGATGCAAGTACAGGACGTCACCCTGTCATCGGAGCCACGTCCGCCATATAGCAGAGGAGAGGAGGGAATACCTCGGCACATTCACTGGAAAGCTGGGTTGGATTCTGGCGTGGCTCACCCAGAATAGATAACCAAATATAAGTGGACAGAGTACATCCCGTGTAAAGAGTGATTTAGCTAGAAGCGTGGTGTTTGAAAAGGATTGTAATTTTAAGTTTTTATTTGCAAATTCATTATATTACTTTAATATATAATATTTGCTAAAAGTCCCTGGGAAGCCAAATTAGAGTAATACATAAAAAGGAAAGGAAGATAATGCCATCTTCTACTCAAAAATACCATTTTCTACCCTTTCCAAGGTCTTATATCAGGTCAACAAACCCACGCTCTCTGTCCTCCATTTTCTTTTTTTTTTTTTTTTAACATGTTTATTTTTTTGAGAGAGAGAGAGAGACAGAGCGTGAACAGGGGAGAGGCAGAGAGAGAGGGAGACCTAGAATCCGAAGCGGGCTCCAGGCTCTGAGCTGTCAGCAGAGAGTCCGAAGCGGGGCTTGAACCCACGAACCGTGAGATCATGACCTGAGCTGAAGTTGGACGCTTAACCGACTGAGCCACCCAGGCGCCCCTGTCCTCCGTTTTCTGTCTGATGCTTTCTACTAATCTCTGGATCACACATTCAGCCAGGAATGAAGAAGCCTCACCCTTAGGTAAGAGCCCTTGACCCTTAAAGTCATCATTTGAGGAGATAAATCTGCATGATCAAAATCCTCCTTAAAAGTCTCTTCAGCTTTTTATGCAGATAGAGAGCTACAGGCAGCTAGGAGCTGTCTACATTCAGCAATGCTGCACTGGCAGATTCTTTCCTTTATTTTTTTAAGCTTATTTATTTATTCTGAGAGAAAGAAAGAAAGTGTGAGTCAGGGAGGGGCAGAGAGAGAGGGAGAGGGAAAGAATCCCAAGCAAGTTCCACACCAACAGTGTGGAGTCCAACGCGGGGCTCGAACCTATGAGCTGTGGGATCATGACCTGAGCAGAAGTTGGACACTTAAAACGACTGAGTCACCCAGGCGCCCCTGGATAACATTTTTTTAAAAAGACCTGACAATACCAAGTGTTGGCAAAGATGTGCAGCAATTAGAACTATCATTCGTTTCCAATAGCAATGTAAAATTTTACAACCACATTGGTTATTTGGCAATTTCTCGTGAATTTAGCATATACCTACCATATGGCCCAGTCATTTCACTCCTCAGTATACACTCAAGGGCAATTAAAACACATATCCACACAAAGACAGATACATGAATGTTTATAGGGTGGTTTTTTTTTTTGTAATTCCCTGAAGTTGGAAATAACTTAAATGTCTATCAACGCATAATCAAACCCTGGTATATAATAGACTATATAATACTATTCAGAAAAAAAGAACTAATAGAAAACTCCTTGAAATAAATTCATAGAGCTCTTTATTTCCATACCTTGTACCGTGTCAGCCTGTGCCCCTTCTTCCTCGTTTTGTTTTCTCTAGCTTTGTAGCTGAGTTTCTAGAGATGGGCCTCCCTGGTCATAACTCAAGGAACCAACAGCATGGATATGATAAGTGAGTAGAGTCAAATGCACACACAAATATACACCACATGGTATTCTAAAGAGAAAAGACTAAACTATTTTGGTAGAAATCAGATCAGAGGTTGTTTGGTGTGTGTGAGGCATTGGCTTTCTGGGACAGGGCACGAGAGAGCTTCTTGAGGTGATAAAAATGCTCTCTGCCATGCATTTGTCAAAACTGATCAAAGGCTGTGCATCCTTTGTTTTTAAAATAAACGATCTCAGTTAGATGGGTGAAGGACTTGTGATGAGCCCTGGGTGTTGTATGTAAGTGAGGAATCACTGAATTCTACTTCTGAAACCAATATTACACTGTATATTAACTAACTACAATTTAAATTTAAATAAGGATGAAGTAGGGGCGCCTGGGCGGCTCAGTCGGTTGAGCATCTGACATCAGCTCGGGCCGTGGTCTCGCGGTCCGTGGGCTCGAGCCCCGCGTCGGGCTCTGTGCTGAAGGCTTGGGAGCCTGGAGCCTGCTTCAGATTCTGTGTCTCCCTCTCTCTCTCTGCCTCTCCCTCACTCGCTCTTCCCTTTCAAGAATAAATAAATATTAAAACCCAACACAAAATAGGTCCAGTTTCTGCAGTGATACTGGAAGCTTCTGGTTTCAAAATGGAAACCATAAAGAATTTGAGCAAACCGTGTATCATGAAAGTTATTTATCACTTTTAAACTTCTCCCCAAGTCTTTGGGACTTACAAAAGCAGGTCAAAGAGCTTCCAGGAGAATGAATTAGTGGAAGGAAGAAACAGGCAAATAGCTTCTCTATTTGAGATAAGAAGAAAGGAAAAGAGTAATTTTCTTTGCAACTTAAAATAGTCTCTTTGTTTGTGTAATTAAACGACCACTTATTTGTAAGACCTAGTAGGCGAAATGTACACATTCAAAATTTGCAATTTAACCAAACATGTTTTAAATCGAGCAAGAAAAGCATTAATTATAAGTTTGTTTGTATTTTAAATTACAGTGAGAGACGATGAGGGAGTTCAGTGAAATCCTTCAAGTTTTCTAAAAAAAAGGGCTCCAGGCTTTAAGTCCATGAGTGGCTTAAGAGTAATTTATATCCATATAAACCCACACAGATGCTCAGTTACTCTGAAATCCAGAGAGAGCACTGGAACAAATCAAACCTGGCACAGAAGAGAACTAGGTTAGCCCTGAAAATGTACAAAGGGGAGTTTGAAAGTGGTTATTTTGTCCAAAAAGAGATTTGGAGCCAAAGTGCAGATTTCTGCCATCTTCCTTGGTATAAAAGTGGTTCTGAGAATGTCTTTGAAATAGAAATCATAGAGCTAATTATTTCTGAGCCCTGTGTAATGTCATCCTGTGTTCCTTCTTCTTCCTTTTGTTTTCTCTAGCGTTTGTAGCTGGGTTGATACAAATGGGCCCCCCCAAGATATGCCCAAGACTACCCAAGAGTCTGAACCAAACAGGACTCGGTGTTTTGCCATCTTGTCAACTGGTCTTGGGATCAAGGGTGCTGGGATGCCCTCTGGGTGCCACCATGGGCACTTGCTGTCCCCCACCCAGCCAGGCTTGGCCTCTACCCAAAGCCTGTGCTCCTGGAAACCGGAACAGCCAGACAAGGAGACAGTGCTCTCTGTGTCAAATGTCAGTGTGGCGATACCATTCAGCTGCAAATTTGACATGCTTTACGAGTGGGGACTGTGCGACAAAGCCAGGAGTCATCTTTCCACTTGCACAAAATGCTGTGGGCTTGCAGACCGTTCATTTGTACCTTCCAGGACGTCCGTCAGGTCGAGCCTCCTATATCACTTGACACTTTTGTTAGAGAGGATGTGGTGGTGACATTATCTTTGGGCCAGAAATGCCAGTGACAACTATTGTCACTGAACTAGATTCCCTACATTTGGTGGAGATTTCGGAGCCCTGGGATGTTGGGGTTAGGCAGTAGCACTGAGTCACAGACAAGGACTCGTGGTGATGGACAGCAGACCAAAGCTCTGCAGTAATCAGAGCATTCAGTAATCAGAATAGTCCGTCCTGCAATGTCTTTAGAGTTGGTCATGGTGTCCCTAGAACTGAAATAGTTGGGCACGTATTAAAGTCTTAATTTCTATAAGCAGAAAAGCTCTGTGTCTGGTGAACGGAAGTCTGAACTGAGTCACCACAAGACAGTCTTACCGTCTCTCCATCGGTTCTCAGACTTGACTCAGCTCAAGTCCAGCCAGGGCTGAGACTGGAGCGAGGCAAGAAAGACCAAGTTTAAGGTCTTAGATTTAAGGAGGCACTCACTCCGGGGGTTATGCAAATGCAGAACAGGTTCCCACAGGACCCCGGGGGTGGGGGTGGGGGGGTGGGGAATAATCACCTCCTTAAATTCTGTGCACAAGTCTCTCTCTTGCCTCACCCTAGCCCTTGCCCACAGATCCCCTCAAATGAAAGGGAGGCTAAGCCCTCTAGAGGAAGGACCATGCTACATAGCAAACTGTAAACCTTCCTCCAGAAGGACTGTGGCCATTTACCAGAGTGATTGTGTATTGGGGGGAAGGTAAATAATCCGGCCTCTCGGGGACATTCAAGACCTTGGTTCTGAACCGAAACTCATTTCTGGAGCCAAAAACACCCCTCTACTCCACTAGTCAGAACTAGTACTTATGAAGATCAGGTGACCAGCTCAGTTTTGATGTAAGTCCATCTTATAGTGGACCCAGTGGGCCCCGAACCCACCCTTTGGTGATTTCCTCAGTTTGGAATGCATAATTGGAACACACTGGGTGACAGGCAAACTCCCCGTGTCGGTTCCCTGATCTCTGGGGTAAAGATGTTCGAGTGAAAAAGGGCCGAAAAGAAGCCACTAAAGCAGCCTCGACTGAACAAAACAGTCAACTAAAAGCAAAAGTACATTCAGGGAGAGATTTCAGAGATCACTGCCACCTAATCGAGGTCTTAAAAGATGCGAGGGTAGTGATTCTGACATGTCCCCATCCTGCTTACCTATTTGGCTTGTATAGAAGACGGATGAGTCCGGGAAAATGAAGACGGATTTTCACAAACCTGGTCCTGCTGTGACTCCAATCACAGCTATTATTGCAGATGTGGTTCTTTTGCTGTATTGAATCAATACATCGCCTACAAATGTATTTGGCTGCTGATCCGGCGAATGCTTTTTCTCTACACCTGCTAGGAAAAACCACAAGAAGCCATTTACTTTCAACTGGCAGGGTTTAGAAACACATCTCAACCGTCCTATCTCAGAGCGATATCCACTCTCCTGTCCCAAGTCATATTGTAAACACCTTTCCGTCACACGGGACATCCTGCCAGTTCATTATATTAGAGATATCATGTTGATTTCTCCCTGGTGAACAAAAGAAGCAAACATCGGAGATAACGTATTTCACCTTTCTGCATGTCTTGCAAACAGAGGCACCGACGGTTTTTATTCTGAGCTGTCTTTCAAGGAAATTCGTGTAATGACTAGGCTTGGACCAGAGGTTGGGCATGTTTACAGGACAGCATAATGATAATGTCTTCCCTCTGGAGCAAAGGGCAGACACACTTACTGTCCATTATAAAAGATCCAGCTTGCCTAAATTCACAGTTCTTCTGTCATGGCAACTGCTCTGTGAACAGGTGTCACATGCCCTCTTTGTGTTGCTTTGTAGGAACTTGAGCTTGGGGAACTAGTACAAGAAATGCTGATATTCTCCTCACTGTTATTGCTCTGAATAACAAAGTCCTTTGTCTCTGATCTAGGAATCTCGTGACTTCTACCAGCACCCATGAAACTGTGGCAGGTGAGGGGCGCCTGGGTGGCTCAGTTGGTTAAGCGTCCAGCTTCGGCTCAGGTCATGATCTCACGGCTCGTGAGTTCGAGCCCCGCGTCCGGCTCTGTGATGACAGCTCAGAGCCTGGAGCTTGCTTCAGATTCTGTGTCTCCTGCTCTCTCTGCCCCTCCCCTGCTCATGCTCTGTCTCTATCTCTCAAGAATAACAAATAAACTTTAAAAAATTAAAAAAAAAAAACTGTGGCAGGTGACTCATTAGCTTACGAGTAGGGTAAAATCTCCGAGCCTTCAGTTATTAACAGCAATTACTCTAGATACCTTAATAAAAAACAAAAGATAGGAAATGAATCCCACAAAAATTAGACGGGTATCATCCCCTTAGTTAAATTTCTGGGAGATCAGTGATTTGGATTTTGTTGAGATCTCCCTTCCAAGATGAAGAATAAGCTGCTACATTTGTCCCCCGTGATATTGTGATTTATAATAAAAACTATGTATTAGGTCTTTGTTCCCGTTTCTGGCACAGAGCTCCCCAAACCCTTGGAATTTCCTAATTTACAAGAGCGATACGGGTGTCTTTTGTTATGTTAACATTGAGACTTTTAGAAAGCACCTAAACATGGAGGCTGGTTGCCAGGGGAGCCAATCAGGTGAGTAAAAGGTTGAAACTTTCAGTCCCACCTTATTGACCTCTGGGCAGGCAAGAGGGGCTGGAGATCAAGTGCAAAAAAACCAACGGCCAATGATCTAATCAACCATGCCTATAGTGAAGCTGCCATAAAAACCCAAAAGGAGAGTGTTCAGAGAACTTCTGGGTTGGTGAAGATGTGGGGATTTGGGGACGGTGGCACTCAGAGTGTGGAAGCTCCACACACATTTCCCCAGACCTTGTGCTGTGCGTCTCTTCTATCTCGTTGTTCCAGAGTCATATCCTTTTATGTGAACTGATAACCTAGTATGTATCCTTCTGAGTTCTGTGAGCCATGCAAGCAAACAAATCAAATGGAATTATGGAGAGGCTCATTCTCTATCATACCGTTCTACCCAGCATTGCTTTTGATCAAGGGACTCAATTTTCAATCAATGAACTGTAGCAACAGGGTCACTCTCATGGAATTTGTTGCTTTTAGTCCGTTTCCCATAACTCCAAGTGCCTGGCTTCACGGAACGATAAAGAGCCATTTGGAAACGCAGTTACACTGTCAGCTGGGTGCATGGAGTGTGTAATATACTTTCTAAATCAACCAACAAAATATGATGCTGTTGTCTACAGCCAGAATTCAGGGGGCTGGAAATCAGGGGGTGGAAACAGAAGTGGCTCCTCTCATCATCATCCCTAATGACATATGTTTTCTTCCATCACCATGACTTTGGGCTCTGCTGGTCAAGAGAACTATTCTCAAAGGGTAAGTGTTTCCAGAAGGAGACACATCAGTGGTTCCATTAAAATGGAAGGTAGGGGGTGCCTGGGTGGCTCAGCCAATTAAGCATCTGACTCTTGATTTTGGCTAAGGTCATGATCTCGTGGTTTGTGAGATCGAGCCCCAAGTCGGGCTCTGTGAGAAGTGTGCAGAGCCTGCTTGGGATTCTCTCTCTCCTCCTCTCTCTCCCTGCCCCTCCCCTGCTTGCACACTCTGTGTCTCTCTCAAAATAAATAAATAAACTTTTTTTTTTTAATCTTACCATGGAAAGCCCACTGGTCACTTTGGGCTCCCCCTGCCAGTGAATCCATCGGCAAAGAAGGGGATTGCTGTACTGATTAGATTGATGGATCCTGACTATCAAGGAAAAAAATAGATTGTTATTACCCCCTGGGGATGGGGGAGGAGGAGACATATGTCAGGAATGTATGACCTTGGGCAGTATCAGTGGAAAACCAGCAACCCACCGTAGCAGAATTCCTAACGACCAGAACCTTCTGAAATGAAGCACGTGAAGGTTTGGGTCACTTCACCAGGCAAGGAATCACAGCCAGCAGAGGTGCTTGCTGAGGACAAAAGGAATTTGGAATAGGTAGTAAAAGCAGGCAGTTATAAATACAGCTAGCTACGGCCACGTGACCAATCGTAGAAATAAAGAGTGTAAACCGTTTGAGCGTTCTTTCTTTATTTGAATGTGTGTACATTAACCATGGCTCCTTTCTCTCTTTCATTCCCCAACCAGCGAACATAATAAGTGCTAATTGTGGTCGACCCTGATCTCAAGACCAGTTAGTTACAGGGCACCGGAGGGCAAGCGTGGCCCAGCTAGAAAAGGATGCTCACGCAAAGGTGGATACAGGGTTGGCCCACCCTCTTTTGTCTCAATCTTACTATAGAGATTGCTGCATTATGCTAGGCGGAGACCTGAGCTGGCAATCGTCTTGACTGGGAGGTGACATCTGGCAAAGCGCAGTGTCCGTGGATGGCGTGTTCACATGGGGGAGGCTGTGACGACTTTGGGCTGTGTCACCTTAACCACGCTGGCATTACATGTTCCAGAATTTCCATCCCTCCTCCGTTCTTCTGGGTTAGCTTCGGCCTCGGGAAACATCTCCGGCAGGATTTGAAGGCAGGAGTAAAGCAGCAGCTGTGTGTGTGTGTTTTGCCTTCCGAGGATCAGTTCGCCGCACCGGGCACGGGGTCAGCGCTGGGCATCATCGCTGATCTGCCAGTTCCCCCTGTTGCTGGGGGTGCGCCTGGACTGTGAGCTCCCCTCGCTCCTGTCACAGCTCCTCCTTCAGCTTCTCCAGGCCCGGATTCCGAGGTAAGGGTGCCGGCCTCTCCCCCCAGGTCACCCCTATCACTGAGGTTGGAGATGGCAAGAAACAGGCTGCAGAGTACCCGTGCCCTTGTCCTTGTCCTTTCTCCCTTCCTGACAGCAGTCTAACCGAACTCTGGGGGTGTTAGGCTGAACAGCTCTAACCCTGATTCCCTTATTCTGTGTCCCCCTCAGAAGTGTGGTTTCTATGACCACACTGTATCGGATACAGAAGGTAACATGATTAATGGGGTCATCTTTAAATAGAGAGGATAGAATTTGCTAAAAGAGGAAATATCCACGAGGGAACAAGGGCAGTAATTGTGTGGCAGTGAGAAGGTCCCTCAAGGCCACAGAGAAAGCATTGAGTTCACTCCTCTGCTTGGGCTGGGCCCTCAGTGAGAGCAGGTGAGCGTGCATGTGTGCATGCGTGTGTGTGTGTGTGTGTGTGTGTGTGTGTGTGTGTGTATCTGAGAGAGAGTGAAGGGCCCTTCACAAAAGGGCACAGGAAGACCATTTGGCTCTGGCCTCCAATGATCTCCCGAGGCACAGTCACAGCAAGGCACTGGTAAGACTTGATGAAGACAGACATCATACAACTAAATCAGAACAGCCAACTTTAAATCATGACCAGACCACATCACCCACTGTGATGGTTAAGGTTATATGTGTCAACATGGCTGAACCATAGGGCCCAGCTGTTTGGCCAAAAATTATCTGGATATTTTTGTGAGGGTGGTTTAGGGCTGAGATTAACATTTAAACCAGTGGATATTGAGTAAAGCAGATTCTCCTTCATAAGGTGGGTGGGCCCCACCCAATCAGTTGACGGCCTGAATAGAACAAAAACTGAGGTATGCTAAGTAAGACGGAATTCTCCTGCTTGATGACCTTCGGACTTGAACTGTCATATTACCTCTTCCCTGGGTCTCCAGCCTATTGGCCTACCCAGAAGATTTTTTTAACTTACCAGCCTCCATAACCACGTAATTCTGTTCTGTTTCTCTGGAGGACCCTGGATAATAAACCCATGGTGAGGTATGAGTTAAGTTTTGAAAAATTATTGTAATCATTTTGTGCAAATAATCACGGTTATATTACCCTGCATTTGTGTTTTGAATTTTAATTTGTTAAGTGTCCGCACTGTTTTAAATTACATAGTGTTTTATAATCCGCTTCCACTACTCTCCCGCCAGCTTACTCTCAAAGACTTTGCATTGCTATTCCTTCTACTGGAAATGCTTTTCCCTCAGACACCTGCGTAGCTGGCTTCCTTGCTTTCTTCAGAGCTTTGCTCACATGTGTCTACAGAGGCTTTCCCTAACCCTCCACGCATCTGAAATGACACCTCCTCCCCCACACTGGATTCTCCGTGGTTGTAAAGACTCAGCCAGATACACAGAAGGCCAATCGCTTACTGTAGACCTCATTTATTTCTGGGGGTGGAAAATGACAGGAAGTGTGAATGATCATGAAATTTTGTAATAACCAAAGAGAAAGATTTGGCCCCCAAATATAGATTTATGTCTCAATAACTGCATTTCCAGTTCTCAATCTGTTTCTTAGTGGTTATTTTAGAATTTAAAGGATTATTTAGGATTTAAAGAATTTTAGAATTAAAGATTTAAAGGATTTCAAATTTAAAGGATTTAATTTAGAATTAAAAATATATTAACGTGGCACAAAAACAGACACTCACATCAATGGAACAGAATAGAGAGCCCAGAAATGGACCCACAAACGTATGGCCAACTAATCTTTGACAAAGCAGGAAAGAATCTCCAATGGAATAAACACAGTCTCTTCAGCAAGTGGTGCTGGGAAAACTGGACAGCGACATGCAGAAGAATGAATCTGGACCACTTTCTTACACCATACACAAAAATAAACTCAAAATGGATGGAAGACCTCAATGTAAGATAGGAAGCCATCAAAATCCTCAAGGAGAAAGCAGGCAAAAACCTCTTTGACCTTGGCCGCAGCAACTTCTTACTCAACACGTCTCCAGAGGCAAGAGAAACAAAAGCAAAAATGAACTATTGGGACGTTATCAAAATAAAAAGCTTCTGCACAGTGAAGGAAACAAGCAGCAAAAATAAAAGGCAACAGATGGAATGAGAGAAGATATCTGCAAATGACATATCGGATAAAGGATGAGTATCCAAAATCTATAAAGAACTTATCAAACTCAACACCCCCCCCCAAAAAAAAAACAATCCAGTGAGGAAATGGGCAAAAGACATGAATAGACACTTCTCCAAAGAAGACATCCAGATGGCCAATTGACACATGAAAAAATGCTCAACATCACTCATCATCAGGGAAATACAAATCAAAACCACAATGAGATACCCCCTCACAACTGTCAGAATGGCTAACATTAACAACTCAGGCAGCAACAGATGTTGGCGTGGATTCAGAGAAAGCTCTCTTGCACTGCTGACGGGAATGCAAGCTGGTGCAGCCACTCTGGAAAACAGTATGGAGGTTCCTCAAAAAATTGAAAATAGAACTACCCTACAACCCAGCAATTGAACCAGTAGGTATTTATCCAAACGATACAAGTATGCTGTTTCAAAGGGACACATGCACCCCAATGTTTATAGCAGCACTATCGACAATAGCCAAAGTATGGAAAGAGCCCAAATGTCCATCGATGGATGAATGGATGAAGAAGATGTGAGATATATATATATATATATATATATATATATATATATATATATATATGGAGTATTACTCAGCAATCAATCAAAAAGAATGAAATCTTGCCATTTGCCACTACATGGATGGAACTAGAGGGTATTATGCTAAGAGAAATGACTCAGTCAGAGAAAGACAAAAATCATATGACTTCACTCATATGAGGACTTTAAGATACAAAACAGATGAACATAAGGGAAGGGAAACAAAAATAATATAAAAACAGGGAGGGGGACAAAACATAAGAAACTCTTAAAAATGGATAACAAACAGAGGGTTACTGGAGGGGGTTGTGGGAGGGGGGATGGGCTAAATGGGTAAGGGGCATTAAGGAATCTACTCCTGAAATCATTGTTGCACTATATGCTAACTAACTTAGATGTAAATTAAAAAATAAATTAAATTTTAAAAACCAGCTATTATAAATATGCATGTGATTGAAATCTCAGAAAAGAAGAAAGGTAAAAAAAAAAAAAGGAAAGCAAAAGAAGATCTTTTTTAAATAAAAATATATTAACAAGCTGTTTACACACTGATACTTAGGGACACCTGGGTGGCTCAGTTGGTTAAGCATCTGACCTTGGCTCAGGCCGTGATCTTGTGGTTTGTGAGTGTGAGCCACACATCGGGCTCTGTGCTGACAGCTCAGAGCCTGGAGCCTGCTTCAGATCCTGTGTCTCCCTCTCTCTCTGCCCCTCCCCTGCTCACGCCCTGTCTTTCTCTCTCTCTCTCTCTCAAAAATAAATAAACATTAATATATATATATATACATATATACATAGACGTGTGCGTGTGTGTATATATATATATACACACACACACATATATGTACACACACACATATATATATACACACATATATATGTGTGTATATATATACACACACACACATCTGTGTATATATATATCAACAAGCGGTTTATACACTGACACCTATGTAGATGGACCAATGTCCATTTCTTGTCAAAGAGTTCTCCACTTATAGAACGTCAATATTCTCTGATTATAAAAGTGAGGAGCGTCTGGGGTGGGCTCATTGGTTAAGCGTCCGACTCTTGGTTTTGGCTCAGTTCATGATCTCACAGTTCATGGGTTTGAGCCCGGCTTCTGGCTTTGTGCTGACAGTGCAGAGCCTGCTTGGGATTCATTCTGTCTCTCTCTCTCTCTTCTCAATCTGCCCCTCCCCCTCCTCTCTTAAAATAAATAAACTTAAAAAAAAAAAGTGATACATTTGAGCCCACCCAGGGACACCAAGAAAAAGTGATACATGATTTTGTAGAAAACAGAAGATACAGAAAACTATAAGTGAGAAGAATACAAATCATTGGAAATCCAACTATTCAGAGGTAACCAATACCAAGGTCTAAATCATTCACCTTTAGGCTTATTTCTGTGCATACATAAAATATACATCTATACTTTAGACTTTATATAGTATTGATTCCTTTATTTTAAACATTTAACATATTTTCCTATGCTAATTAAAATTCTTCATAAGCAGAAATTTTTCCTGGCTACATAAAATATAATATTCTATAGTATGACTCTGTCATAATTTATGTAAACATACCTTTATTTTAGGACATTTCAATTATTTCCACTTTTTCATCATAATTGATAACAATAAAGTGAACGATTCGTTCATAAATATTTGATGCGAGCCACCTTTAATATTTTGATACTAACCTTGCCTTTTGACCTTGTTAAGTCTACAAACATACAAATTGCTAAATGAAAAGAGAAAAATCCAGTAAACTGGATCAGTTTGGTACTGTGGAGATATTGGGTAAATTTCCTGTCACTTACCATCTGTCATTTTTTTTCTTTTTCTTTTTCTTTTTTTTTTTTTTTGCCTTCATAGATATTCTAAGCCTCAGGTTTCACTTTTCCTTCTCCCTTTTGTATCTTGGAAACAGAATTTGAGAGCCAGGGACCCCATAGGGGCTTTCTGGTCCAAGTTGGTCATGCTACCAAGGAGAGGGGTAGGGAGGGGACATTTGCCAGGGCACAATTAGTGGCACAACACCCTTAGAATTTCCAGATTTAGCCAAGAAAAATATAGGATGCTTACTTCATCTGAATTTCAGAGGAACAAGAATGTTTTTGGCTGAAGAACATCTCGAATATTCAATGGCTAAAAAACATACACGCTGTCTACCTGTATTTTCTAGCAACCCTAGGCACACTGCAAACCCAGGGGCCATGCACTTCTCATCACCCAACACTGCATCCCCAGATGCGGGCGACCTCTTTTCTCTAGCCCTTTCCCCCGACTCTGAGCCCCCTGGGTGGGCTCAAATTGAGGGGGCCCTTGTCCCCTGAATTTCCATAGGGACTACAGAAAACATGACTTCCTAGTTTGAAATTTTGGGTTCCATTGCAGTGTTGCTGGGATAAATCACCTAATTTTGGTGCTCCCCCAGAACTTACAGGGCAGAGGTACTAGTGGCTTCAGGTCCTCAGTATTTGCGGAATCTATGACCAAGTCCTTTCTAAGGAGCTCCTGGCCGTGCAGGGGCGGCGCAGGCCATGGGCACACAGCACCCCCGAGTCTAGCCCAGAGTGGAGCGATTCTTCCAAGCGGCAGCTGCCCGCGGCTTGCTCCTCCTGCCTGTCCGGTGTCACCTGTAAACTTACAGCTGCTTTCCCGGGTCACTTCACCGAGTCCCTGCAGAGGGTTATAGCTGTGCCAAACGGTTCTGTACGAGCCATTTTCGGAGCAGCGAGCGAACTGCAGTGCGTGACGGATCTAAACACAGCACGATACATTTAGATTTCAGCGAAGCACCTACAAACAGTGAAATAAAATCGAATTCTCAAGTTACGCCTTAGAACAAGCCAGATGATGTCCTTTCTGAACCTCAGGGCGCTTGTGGGGAATTGGGGTCTTAATTCCTGGCTGTGCCCGAATCCCACAACATTGTATGTGCTGGTATGGGGGCGGGGTGTATATGTGTACATTTTCAAGAATGTTATTCACGATTTTGGAAAGCACTAAATACGGAGAAAGATAATGATGAAAATGAACTTGTTTTCCCACCGCTCACCCGCATCGCGGTTAACATTTTGGATTTCTTCTTCCCCACCATTTGTTCACCTAGCCATCTTGAATTTAACTTTATTTCTATACGGTTGTGATTGCATTATCCTTGTAATATCCTATGCTGTTGTTTTGCTTCACATTAGTTGATAGTATCTTTCTATCCTTTCAGTTAAAATTTTTCTGATTCCAAATGATTTAAATGACAAGAAGACTTTATAATCTCATATGCCCCGAGGCAGGGTTGGCTCTGGGTGCCTGTGATTTGGAGGCTCATTATGAGGAGCGGGTTTCTGGTATCTTTGCTGAGGTCTGCAATGCCAGCTTCTTCCTTGGCTCCATGGATTTATGGGGTGGGGCGGGGGGACTCAAGGAGGGCCCAGGGACAGCTCAGGAGTGCTGGCCTGGTCTGGTCCCGGAGGCTGCAGCATATCTGGAGGCATAAAATGGCTAAAATGAATGTCGAACTTGGGAAAACGGAATGCGATGGTGCCCATAAGAGCTCAGCACAGTGCCTGGCACATAGGAGGTGAGCTTAATAAACCTCACATCTGATGAGGAGGAGGAAGAGGAGTTGCTATATGAGGAAGATTAAACTCCGCAAGCCTGACTTCCATCTGGACACAAGCAGAGTCAGTGGCGTCCCAGGGGGTAGGCTGGGTTCTCTTGACGGAACACCAATCTAGAAGGAACACAGGGCACAGAAGAGCAGGCTCAACAGTGCCATCACACGTCTGCAAAACCCAGACTGGAAAAAGGTGTAGGACGAACCAGCAGTGTCGTCAACAAAAACAGAAGGAGCGATGGATGGAAGGGGTCCTTTCTGTGAAAGGCATACAAGATGTTTCCACTAATTACAGCGTATGAACCTTACAGAGATCCGGAGATCCGAGACAAACCAAAAATAAGTTAATGAGCTCATCAGGGCAATGTGAACACCAACCTGGTATTTGATGATACCCAGAAATAATATTTTAGATGT
Source organism: Leopardus geoffroyi (assembly GCF_018350155.1). Taxonomy (NCBI): domain Eukaryota; kingdom Metazoa; phylum Chordata; class Mammalia; order Carnivora; family Felidae; genus Leopardus; species Leopardus geoffroyi. Next base: position 15,686,497 of record NC_059334.1, on the reverse strand, counting down.
GGTAATGGTGTTGTGGTTATGTCTTCCCAAGTATCCTAATATTTTAGAAAGGCATATGCACACATTTATTAATGAAATCATATGATGTCTGATAGTTGGCTTGGAAAAATCCCGAGTGGGTTGAAGAGGAGACAGGAAGAGGGTGGGTAGATGGCAGAGGAAATAATATCAGCCATGTGTTGATAATTGCTAAAGCTGGCTTTGGGTCCACGGGGCCTTTGATTCTACTCTGTCTGTATTTTTACATGTTTGAAATTGTACATAATGAGAATTTAAGAAAAAAAAAAAAAAAAAAACCCAGGCAACCCTGGGGTATAAAAACAAGTCTAAGAACTGCTTCTGGGCGGGGGGGGGGGGGGGGGGGGGGGGGGGGGGGGGGGGGGAGGAAATACAAATCCTAAGAGAAGGTGCCAGTTATGCATGTGGCCTGTTCTCCTTCAAGGCACGGAGGGACACTGATCGACTTGACGCTTTCTCAGAGCTTCTCCATAAATAATTTCACTTCATTCTTTAAGAGCACACGTGAGCGTCCTGCCGGGCAGGAATTTTATTTTTATTTTTCAGTGATGGACGCAGAGGCCCAGGGAAGCTGAACGGCTTGCCGAGGGTAAGATTAACAATCTGGTCTCAGCTCAGCGATTTGCATTCCCAGTTTGGGGCTCCTTTCACGGTTCCGAGTGTTTATTTCTAGGAAAAGCGATCGCACCCAGGGGGGTCACCGGTGCGCCTGGGGCAGAGCAGCAAGCCGGGCTGGGAGGCCGTGTTTTTTGCTTGTGCGGGTCTGGGGTGTCCCGCCCTGCGGGTAAAGATGAGCAGGGTCCCCACCACCAAGCTTCAGGTCTGCGGGAGGGCGGGGAGGCTGCTCATCTGGGGTGGGGTGGGGGCCGCATGTGAGCGGGGTGGGACGCGACCGCCTGAAAGTGACCCGGCACCGGGCCGCCCAGCTCTCCTGCTACCTATGGGCTCAAGGACCGCCACCCCATGTAGTCCTGTTCTTTGCCCCCTCCCCCTCCCACATTACAGTCGGCCTGATTGGGAGGGTGGTCCTCCAAAGCCCTCGGTCAGCCACTCTGACTTGAGGGCGCCTTAAGAAAGGAGCAGAAGCCCAGGTCTATCAGCTCTGCGTGCTGGAAGTCTCCAGCTGGGACCGTTTGCTAGCGACAAAGAGGCGACCCGCGTGTCTTTATCCTACTCAGGCCTGTGGGGCCATATTAGGAGGCCCAGAGCCATCCCTCTCAAGGATCTGCACCAGCCTTTCAGTTCAGGTACCAGTTTGCCAGGATTCCAGCTACAGTGAAAGCCCTTCCTGGGTAAAAGACCGGCCTTTGGCCCTCGGAGTTATTGGCAACAGTGAAGATCTCCCTCCTGGCTTGCCTTGCCTTCCCGTCCTTACCCATCAGGGATGCATCCTCTGCAGCCCAGCTCAGAGGCCCCTCTCTGAACACTCCAGGCTTTACGGATCTCTTTTCTTCCGCTGATTTTCCATATAATGATTTTTTAAGTTTTAATTCAGTAAAATCTTAACCCTTGTTTTCTTTTTTCTGTTCTTTCTTTAAGGTTTGTTTATTTGTGTGTGTGTGTGTGAGAGAGAGAGAGAGGAGAGGGGCAGAGAGAGAGAGAGAGGAGAGGGGCAGAGAGAGAGAGAGGGAGAGGGAATCTCAAACAGGCTCTTTGGTGTCAGTGAAGGGCCGGATGTGGGGTTCGAACACACCAACCATGAGATCATTACCTGAGCCGAAGCCAAGAGTCAGACACTCAACTGACTGAGCCACCCAGGCATCCCTTAACCATTTTTAAGTGTTACGGTTCCATGACACTAATTACATTCACGGTGTCTTTTCAGCCATCACCACCATCCACGCGCAGAACCCTTTCCATCTTGCAAAACTCAAAATCTGTCTCCATGGAACAGTATCTTCCATTTCCCCCTCCTCCAACCCTGGCAGACACAATTCTACTTTCTGTCTTTATGAATTTGACTCTTCTGGGGACCTCATATAAGTAGAATCATACAATACAGCCGATGGTTGAACAACCCAGGTTTGAATTGTGTGGGCTCACTTACAGGGGGATTTTTTATGGTATAGTATTACAAATGGATTTCTCTTCCTTATGATTTTCTTAATAACGTTTTCTTTCCTCCAGCTTACTTTATTGTAAGAATACAGTAGGTAATACAGACAACATATGAGGTAGGTGTTAATAGACTTTATGCTATCGATAAGGCTGCTGGTCCCTGGGAAGCTATTAGTAGTTAAGTTTTGGGGGAGTCAAAAGTCATACATGGATACTCACCAGCTCACGGGGTTGGCACCACTAACCACTGTGTTGTCCGGGACGATTATGTTTGTCTTTTCATGCCTGCCTTCCTTCATGTAGCACGATGTCCTCGAGGTTCCTCCACGTCATAGCACATGTCAGAACTTCCTTCCTTTTTAAGGCTGAGTGATATTCCATTGCATGGTAGACCACTTTGTTGATCCATTCGTTCATTAGTGGACACTTGACTTGCTCCCACGTTTTGGCGATTTTGAACGATGCTGCTGTGAACGTGGCTGTGTAAATACCTGTTTAAGCCTCTGCTTTCAATTCTCTTAGATATATACCAGAAATTGAATCACTGGATTATGTGATAATCCTAATTTTGGAGGAACTGCCGTACTGTTTTCCACAGTGGCCGAACCATTTTACATTCCCACCAACAGTGTAGAGTGGTTCCCGCTTCTCCACATCCTCTCCAACACTTGTGCTTTTCTACTTTTGTTTGTTAGTTCGTTCGTTTGTCTGTAGCCACACGAATAGTGTCCAGAGTGCTGATTGTCCAGAGTGTTGAGTTTCGTACTTGTCACTATCTAATTGTGTTGTACGTGTTGGTGTGGTTTCCAGAGTAGATTATTTGTATTTCTAAGGCAAAGACCCTATCATATACATCTTTTGTTACCCTAGAACACCTGCTGAGCACTCTCTAAGCAGAAGTGATAAATACAGTTGACGACATTGACATTGTATGTCTTCATTTGTGAGCAGAGGACTGCTGCTGTTCATTTGTATTTCCTTCCCAAGTATCTCTACCATAAAGGAGGACTTTCAAAAGTGTTCCGCTGGAAAATAAACTGAGTTAGAGATTCATTTATTTAGGAAGATTAACTGAACACCTAGATAGTGGGAATAGAGTGGTGAGTAAGCCTGGTTCAGTTCCCTCTCTCATAAGCTTTCATTCTAGCGCAGGAGAAAGTCGTTCAATAAATTTAAATCACTAATTATTCAGTAATGACTAGGGTAAGAAAAATGAACTAGAAGTTCAGGAGGCTAAAGGAGTTGTATCAGGGACACGTGGCATGTTCTGAGGGATCAGGGATGATAAATAAATGGTAGTTAGGGGAAGATGGTAAGAGAGAGAGCCTTTGAAACAGAAGAAGTAGCATATGCAAAGGCCCTGTGACAGAGAGCATATGATTCTTCTGGGTGTGTGCAAACATTTTGCATTTCTTCCGTACCAAGAAGGAACCCCAGGAAACTCAAGGTTGGGCTAGTCCTCCCATGCAGCAATGCCATCATTTCTAGTCTCCTGCACCAAAGCGGTATGAAGGCATTCATAGTATCTTGCTGGGAAGCCTAGAAGCTAACTATTCTCAGCTCTTCAAATGTGAGGGTCTGTGGAGCAGTGAACAGGGTCCGGTATTGAGTTTCTTCTGGTAACTCCCTACTCTGCTCTTGATTGACTCAGTTTGCTGCATCATCATGAAATAAGGACTAAGAGGTAGGGGGTCTACAGGCAGAACAACTTCTGTCTGGGGTGCCTGGGTGGCTCAGTCTGTTAAGCATTCGACTTCGGTTCAGGTCATGATCTCATGGTTCATGAGTTCGAGCCCCGCGTCGGGCCCTGTGCTGACAGCTCAGAGCATGGAGCCTGCTTCCGATTCTGCATCTTCCTCTCTCTCTCTGTCTCTCTCTCTCTCTGCCCCTCCCTCTGGTTGCTGTCTTCCTCAAAAATAATAAACATTAAAAATTTCTTTAATTAAAAAAAATAGAAGTTCTGTCTATCCCCATCTCTATGAAAATATGCCCCATCTCACACTGGGGTGACCAAAATCAAGAACCCAGGATCTTTGTTTCACTAGCCAGTGGGGGTTGTTTCTGAGAGGGAGTAAGAACAGAATCTTCCTGAAAATGCCCCCCATTACTTGTTTGTCACAAGTTAACACTTCATATATCCAGTCCCATTCACTAGCTTTCAGACCTAGCATGGTGTTGAGAGGGGATGATGGGAAAAGGAATCTATGTACCAAATCTGGTTCTGGTCTCACTCTTCGTACCCAACAGTTTTCTGACTTTGGTTGGGCAGGTTACTCAGTTCCTCTGAGGCTTGATGTATCTATAAAGTGAGGGTGGGGTGGGTGTGAGAATCTCTGCACCACAGGGAGTATAAAAATTCAGGGGGTTAATATATGTCAAGTGCTTAGCTCGCGAGAGGTCTATTTTAAGGTAGTTTTAAAAATATGTTCACAAATCCTTTAAACAATTATCCAGTCAAAAGGTACAGTCTATGTCCCCGGTATTGCTCCAAGTAGAAGTAGCAGAGTACCAGAGCCCGGGACTGAAGGTGACCTGGAAAGTTCGGGGATGGGGATGTGGGTTACGTGCGCACGTGCAAATGTGTGACTGGTCTCTCGGTTTCCATCGCTGTTGTCACAAATTACCACAAACTTAACAACTTACAATCCCACCCCTTTATAAGCTGGTAGTTCTGGAGGTCAAAAGGCCAGCCACAAACATAACTGGGTTTTCTGCTCAGCCGGCATGAGTTCTCATCTGGGGGTTCCAGGGGAAATTCCAGAGCTCATCCTTGCTGTCAGCAGAGTCCAGGTCTTTGAGGTTGTAGGAATGAGGCCCCATTTCCTTGCTGGCATAGGGTCAGTTGAAGGCGATTTAACATAACGCATCTGCACGGTGCATGCGGTTTGGGGGGCAGGGAATCTGGGGAGTTATTTGACAATTCTGTCCACAACAGGGAGGACAGCTGCTTCACCTAGAGGCTCCTCAGAGCCAATTTTCCCAGCCACCCGCTGTAATTCAGGTGACCTTGGCAAAGAGAGGTGGAAGGGACAGTGTGTGTGACGCTGATGGGGAACCGCAGGGCTGTGACCGGGAATGTCTAGTGGGGTTTTGCTGTCCCAGTACTTAGTACGTCACACGAACCAACCTCCATTGTCTGCATTGGAAGGGGAATCCTCGTGGGTGAGTACCCTGCCCAATCTGTTGGTCGAGCAAAGTCCTGTGGCTGCAAAGACCCGAGCATGACTGTTGAAGACTGGGAAAGCCTGTGAGACTCTCCTGCCCGTCTGCCATCACTCCACTTCCCGCCGACAGGCTGGTGCTGTGCTGTGTGGCATTTACCAACACAGGATCATCTCTCATCTGGATTGTTACAGTAGCCATCTTCTCCAGCCACACAGGCTTGCTGATGTTCCTCCTTCAGCCAAGCACTCCTGACTCAGGACCTTTGTACACACTGATCTGTCTTTCTACACTGCCATCTCCCAGACTTCCACAAGGCTCACTTCCTTCAGAGAGCTCTGCTCAGGTGGTATCTTCTCAGGGACATCTCCCTCGATCACCCTCCATAACATTGCACACCCTTTGCATTCCCCGTCCTTTTGTTTTTCTTCCATGGGCTTACCAACATGTGGCATTGTATCTCTACGTTTTCTTGTGTATTTGTGTGTCTCTCCCCACTACACCATGACCTATACCAGGGCAGACTCTGTTTTTTTCACCGCCGTGTCCCCCAGCCCCTAGAACGGTCCCTGGCACGCAGCGGGTGGATGAACGTGCTGCGGGTACATTCGGTGAACAAAAGAGGTGGATGAGAAACGATCCACTAGGGTCTTGCCTTTTGAGGAATTCATAGCTGGGTGGCAGGAGAAAAGGCGGATATGAACAGATCTTTGTGGTGTCACATTGTGGGGTGCTGAGGGCGCCGTGGGGAGGGGCCAGGACAATCAGGAAAGCATTCCCAGAGCAGTGACTTTTGAGCCTGTGTTGTTGCATAGGAAGCGACTGGGGAGAGAAGGAGGGGTTCTCACCCCTCCCTTGTCCCTCTGCCTCAGTCACACTGGCTGATGGCTGTCCTCAACCCCGAGGAGCAAGGAAAGAGGCGCTTAAAAGGAAGAGGAAGAAGTCACCTAAAGTCTCGGTTCAGGTGCTTGCGGCCCACGAGCTTCCTGGAACCAATCACTGAGCCAGGAAGATGGACCGCTGTCATTGGCCAGGCCTGGGTCACGTGCTCCCCAGGAACCCGGGTTGGGGAGGACTCCACTCTTTTTAATCACAGGAGGACGGAAAAGGATGGTTTGGGGGCTGTTTCCACGTGGGGAAACAAATGCTGGGAGGCAAAACACTGTTATCACTTTTGTTTTTCCTACTTCCCTCTTTTCGCATCCCCCGTGGCCATAATCTCTGTTCTGGTCTCAGTTTTCCTGTACTCGGGACTTTGTTCTGTGTCCAGGCCAGGGCCATACCACTCGACAATGGGGGGGGGGGGGTGCTGTGCACGCAAGAGAGATGAAGGGAGATTGTGTGTGTGTGTGTGTGTGTGTGTGTGTGTGTGTATGTGATGTGGGGGGAGCATCTGGACGTGCTGAGGGTGTAAAGTTGTCCCAGCTTCCACACAGTGACTAGGCCCCCAGTACCAACAGATCAGGCTTCACATACAAACCGTTACGTAGGCTTTCTAGTTATTTACTGACAAACTCATTTCTTCAGGAAGAAGATCCTATATTCAGAACAACCGAACTATTAAAGGAGAAAGCAACTCGTGTAGTGCTTTAGTCTGTGCCGGCTGCTATCACAAAACACAGACTGGATGACTTCTAAATAATAAATTTATTTCTCACAGCTCTGGAGGCTGGAAGTCAGATCTGAGTGCCGCGGATGGGCGGGGGGTGCTTTTCTGAGTTGTAGACTCTCGTATCCTCACACGGTGGCAGGGGCTAAGGATCTCTCTGGGGCCTGTGATGAGGGCACTGGTCCCATCCATGAGGGCCCCACCTTCGTGGCTTCATCACTTCCCAAAGGCCTCACCTCCTAACACCATCACTTTGTTGTTTTTTAATTGGAGACAGAGACAGCATGACCTGGAGAGAGGGGCCGAGGGAGAAAGAGAGAGACTTTTAAGGCATAGAGCCCTACGCGGGGCTCAATCCCACAACCCTGGGCATCATGACCTGAGCTGAAATCAAGAGTTGGATGCTCATCTAACAACCACCTAGGTGCTCCACTGAGGCCATCACTTTGGGCATTAGCTTCCAACATTTGGGTGTGGGGTGGACACAAGGATTCAACCTACAGCAGTTACTCTGACAAAGCTCTTTGTTTTGCTTTAAAATGCTCCTCTGTCCTTTAACTGTAGAATGACCAGCCATCCTGGTTTTCCAGAACAGAAGGGGTTCCAAGGACAGTTTTGAAACTAAGACAGTCCTGGCAAAGCAGAGGTATAAAAATCAACCAAAAAACCTATGTTAAGGAATTTTAGGATTTTGAAATCATAGAAAATTTAAACACATACAATTATACCATGGTTCAATTGTAAGCAAAAGTTAATCTCAGCACAATACTTGAATAACATATTTATTCTAAAATGTGTTCCTAATTATTCTCTAATATAAGGTATTTCATGTTATTGATGTATAACACATAGAGGAAACTTTACCAAAGACTCAGATCAATGAATTCTCATGAGGTTAAGACACCATGTAATTGCCACCCAAATAAATGGCTTTTAATGTTAAAAAAAGCCCACATCCAACTACAGAATTTTCTTTTTGTTCTCTGAGACAGCAGTTCCCTACATCTGGAGTCTGTATGTTCCTTGAGCTACCTAAACTGATGCCCGCGAATAGCTACCAGAATGCCACGTATACCATCAAAAGAAAATAATCCAACTCCTGGGGATCCTTGCAAATTATAAACTGTTTTTCAGTGATGGGGATTTTTACATTAATTAGCAATTAATGTTTACAAGTGTTTTGGTAGCATGAAATATTTTTGGTTAAAAAAACAAGAGTGTATTTATGACTGTGTACATGTTTCCTTTCTTTTGGAAACTACTACTATGGGTTTCCTTGGCTGCATCAGCTGGTCTTGATTCCAATTTGCATGAGGTTAAAGATAAATGTAGGTGGAAAGCCCTACATTACCAGCGATGCGGCTTTGTAAATGTTGCCAAAATGATGGTAGCAGCTACACTGTGCAAATCTTATTTTTTAGATGATTACTTTTTAAATAGCTAAAAAACTGAGGCCATCTGACTGATGTATATAGCAGGCTAAGGGGAGCCCTGGAGGTCCTGTGTGGGCACAGACCAATTAAGTTGAGCACTCAGTGAAATTGCTTTCTCAGCCAGGATGGAGAATGATTGATCACAAGTCAGACCGTACACATGTCAGGCTCAAAGAGTTTACAGGTAAATTTGGCCCAAGGCCATTGCCACTTCATTTCGCTGGCTGAAACACTTCAAGTGGTCAAGTGAGTGGGGGGGGAAAGCCACTTAATTCTTTGCGCAATGAGATCCTCCGGCGGGGTCTTGCGTTGGTTTCCACTTACGGTAATGGAGGTAAGAAAGACCAATTTCTGGTCTTCATATACAATGAAGGGGGCTGGGAGGTCTGTCTATAAACAAGTGGTTCTCAACCCCAGGGAACGTTGGAAATTGCTGGGGAGTTCAAAAAACAAACAAACAAACAAAAAAAAAAACAAAAAAAGATCCAGATCCTCAGGACACACCCAAGACCAAACACTCCGAATTTTCTGGAAGTGGAGCCCAGGCATCAAGCACGTTTTATCAGGTAATTCTACGCGCAGCTATGGTAGACGACGCTGGGCAAAGAGTTCGAATCGGTAGCAAAGCCTCCTCCCTCTGCCGAAGGTTTCCGAGACCAAACTTCCAGGAGGGTTGGGGTAATTTCAGCTTGCAGGTCCGGACGTCAGCGGCAGGACTTGGACCACGGCGCTCACCTAGCACAGCACCAGTTTAGTAATAGGCATTCTCACGCACGTCTCCCTTGGAGACCCACCCCCGCCCCGTGAGCCGGAAATCTACCACCAAGGACAAGCGGCCGAAAAACTCCCGACCACCCCACTCCCGACCGCGGACGTCTCCACTGCGTACGGAGATCAAGAGCCCAAAGCGCATGCGCGAGCAAGGCCGCGGGCTGAGGCATGGGGGTGGCGCTGAGGCGCCTGCGCGGCCGCGGGGGCGGTGCTTCCGGTCGGCGGAGGCGGGGCCCGGCGCACGCTGGGGGCGGAACCTGGACCGCGACCCGACCCCGACCCGGGCCGCGACCCCCACCCGGGCCCACCGGAATGGCCCGGCACGTGTTCCTCACGGGGCCCCCAGGTAACCCCGCCGGGGTCTCCGCTTTTGGGCGGGGGGGGCAGCCGGGGTAGGCGGGAGGTGGGGGGGCGTTCCCGTGTACTTGGGAAGGGGGCGGCAGGGCTCCAGGGTTCTGGCAGCTGGTCCCTAAAGTCCCCAGTGAATGTTACGGGCTCCGTGACCCCTTCCCAGAGAACGTGATTTTAAGTACAAAAGACAGGGCTAGAAATGAGGCCAAGGCTGGTAAGAAAAAAGAGCTGTGGGTTGGTAGTATGTGGGCTTCTTCACGAAGGCATTAAAGTGGGACGGGGGGTCCCACGGCAGCAAGCCTAAGGGCGCAGTGTTGAGCTCAGTGATGCGCGCACACGGTGTTGCAGGATGCCCGCCGCGGCCGTGATTGACGGGAAGGTGCCCGGTTTCTGTGGATGGTCACACGTGCCGCCGCTACGGTGGCTCTGGCCTACCGTCCGTAATGAGAGGACGCGCGGGGTTTTCTCCTGAACGGTAGTGAAGCTGAAGATGAGACTTCCCACTCCCCAGTTGCCTGCAAGTGTGAGGCCCGGGGACTCGGTGCCTCCAGGAAGCCCCTCCCAGATCCTGTGTCTGTGGCTTTGGGCACATCCCTCAACCCTACGGGATCCTGATGGGAGAGTGTGCGTTCACGTGAAGCTGGAGGAGACGCTTTTTAAACCCAAGGCCCCCGCACGTGTATCCGGCGTCACTCAGGAAGGTGGTGGCAGCATCAGATGGGCCAAGGCAGAAAGATGGGTTGATTGGAGCAGAGAAAGTGATTTATTTCGTCAGCTCCTTTGCAAGGTGTGCCTAGTGTTTAAGTGAACTGAAGAGCTCAGGTATCAAAGATTGTCATTCTGGGCCTAGAACCCTCTTTCGCTTTATTTTAGTGGTTATGTGTTGCCCAAGTAGCAAAGGGCATACTTAGTATTGTGGACTCCGGAATGTTCTTTTTACCAGGCAATGGAGGCGCTGTGAGGAGACCGGTTTGAGAGATTTCTAACATCCAGAGTACTCCCTAATACTGCAAAAGACTGTCTTCTGAAAATTGATTCGTCAGTCCTTTATTTGAACTGGGAATGCTGTTCTCTCAGCAGGCTGGCCTCAAGACATCTATGTGTTTCATAACAGAAGTGATCTGTTGTTGTTGTGATAGGATCTGCCTGGCTCCTGGAGGTGGCTGGGGACAGAGAGGTGGGCCAGATCAATGCTGGTTCTTCTTCCTGTCCCCTTTTTTTATAAAAGTTCCATGTACACACAGTTGAAAGACAAATGATTCTACAAGATAGCTTGCCTAAGCCTGTCCTAAAAACCACTCACCTTCTCTTTCTCTCCATCTTCCTAATGTAGTTATAGTGTAATTTTGATTAGCCCAGTACAGGTAAAAACTAATCACAGAAGAGCCATGTAGTTAGTAATCTATAATTTTCTTTTCCTTTTACATACAAGTCCTCCCCCCCCCCCTTTGGAGTTACTGTCTGGTTTTTTTTCATAGTTTCTTTCTCTCATCAACTTAGTCTCAAACTCTGCCTGCTATCTAAATCTAGTCTACATATTCTGATCATCAGGTAATGTGTCTTCTCAAAGAGGTCACGTTTTGTTGTATATGCTCAGTGCTCTGCTTGCGTCTCCTTGACACTTAATGTTTTTCCCAGCTGTCCAACCTGTGACCCATCTTAAAGGGCTTTCTCTGATTCTCTGATTTCTCTAGATTCTGTACCTGTGTGCAGAGCAGGCCCGACGGGCCAGGGAATTCCTGTCCCCCAGGAGCAGCCTCCAACCATGAGAGACGGGAGTCGGTGGATAAACTCTCTACTTCCTCAGCCCTCGGGCAGGAAAACTGAGTCACGTGCCCAAAACTGTCTCCCAGAGTTCCCCAGTGGGATTAGCTATCCACGGAGGTAACTTGCGTGATAATGCAGTTACTTCCCTTGGAGTCTTGGGGGTCACTTTCCAAATTAAACTTCCTGCCCTTGAATCTTTTATCTCAGGGTCAGCTTTATGAGAGAAGTAGAACCAAAAGGTTTCTGGAGCTTTCTGACCTGTCCTTCCTGCCTGTGTGTGGTATGGAGCCGTCATTTTGGGGTCTCCTTCAGCATAGGTTACCTCTTCGTGTAGACAGCTCTAGGGTAGTAGCTTAATTGATGGAGATGAAAAATTAACTGAAAGATGATTTTTTAGAGCTGATCAGGAAGGGGCTTGAGCCAGCACCGGTGTTCTGCCCCAACATGCAGGACACACAGCGTCCCCTTTTATCACAGCTGCCCCACGTTATCTTCTTCAAAATGTAGTATTTTTTTTTTCTTACGTTAAGAGTAATACCCACTTACTATTAGACCAGAAAAAAAAAAAATCAAAGTTTTAGAGAAGAAAGTGACAATCACATGGAATTATAACACACAGAAATAAGTGCTGTAAACTTTTCCATTTCCGTCTCAACATTTCCTGTAGATAATACACTTCACTTTTTTTTTTTTAAAAAAGCATAATAGGATAATGCTATATATATATGCCTGCTGTGTCTTAACCTGCTTTTTCTCCGTTTATCATTGCCATATTGCGGTCTGTTTTCTGTGCTAATAAAGATAGGTAAACCATATTCTCTGTAAGGCCCGTATGGCATTCCTGCATATTTGTATGTCGTTATATACATGATACCATAATTCACCACTCCCTTACTGGTCACCATATAGGTTGCTCTCTATATTTTGCTATTATCATGAAAACTGACGTAAAACCCCTATTCCACGTATCTTTGTACTGTCGTCAGACTCTTGCTGAAGGTGAATTCCTAGACACAGAATTGCTGTGTGCTGCGGAAGGCACGTTGAAGTCGCCCTTCAGAAAAGTACCAACTTAACATATCCACCAATGCCACTGGCCCATATTAAACAGGTTCTGCTGGGACTTTGCTAAACAGCAGGTACTGGGGCACAGAGCTGGGATGAAAACCCTACACGATTCTCTTCCAGCCCCAGTGAGCGCGTGGCTGGGATCCCCTTGGGTTGGTGTTCATGGGCCAGAAGGCCAGCTGCCATCGTTCGTTAGTGTGAATTAGGAGGAGAGGTTTATTAAGTAACAGTTCATGGTTTATCTCATACAAGCTTAAAAGGTTTCTTGGGGAACCCTGATGACTCTGAGGAGGCAGCCATAGAAATAATATGACTTTACAACCCTGTGGTATCTCAGAATAGTCTATTGCAGGCTTGCCGGAGGATTCCCATTTTTCCCATTTTTGATAACCGTGATGCCATTGACTTAAATGTCTATGGAGCAAGTCATGGATACACACAAAGGCCCCTGTTAAATTATATGGTCCTTACTAATTGTGTAACCTCAGGTAACTCACCCATCCCCTCTGGGCCTCATCTGTAAAATAGGGACAAGAACGGTAACTGCCTGAGAGGGTCGTTGTCAGGATGGAACCCAGGAAATGCTTGTGAAGCCTGCTAGATAACGTGCCTGGCTCCACGGTGTCGGTGATTCCCTGTTGGTACCTGTAAACACACTCGAGTAGTTAACAGGCCAGGTGGATGGGGGTGGAGGTGATAGGTTGTAAGTGGGGAAGGCGTTGGGGGGCAAGCCAGAGGAACCGTGAGAACAGCAGAGGAGGTCATAGAAGGGGCTGCCCACCTGATCGGATCGCTCTTGTGAGAAAGTTTGAAGATTGCCATTTCTGGTGGTGTTAGTGGTATTTAAGGGACGCTTTTCTGGGAGACACAGCAATGTTAAGTCCATGGAGGAGTGAAGGGATTTTCGCGGGTAAGCGTAGGTCCAGAGTGTTGGGAAGGTTGAAATCCTAGTTTAAAGTGCCCAGCCTTCGACCCAAGCATGACCAGTTTTGCGTCCTGGTGACAGCATGGCCACCCAAGGAAGAGAGTAAACTTAGTTCCAGAAGCTGGTCTCAGAGGGTGCGGATGGCACTCGGCTGTCACCAGTAAGCTGCTCAGTTGGTTCTGGGATGGTATGTGTGACAAAATTAATAATGTTTCAGAACTTCAAAATAAAACTTTAAGATCCCATTCATATTTTTAGTATGCTTGAAATTGAAAAGTTTTAACACCTGGAACAATCAAAATGAAAGTGAATTAATATTCATAAAATTCCTTTGCAGCCCATTTCTCTCCCCCACTGTGATTGCTCTCAGGCCCTGAGTGCTGTTCCCTCCAGCAAGGGGGTGGTTCCTAATGGATTTTTTGTTGTTTTTTTTGTTTTTCTTTCAGGAGTTGGGAAAACAACATTGATCCAGAAAGCCAGTGAGGTTTTAAAATCCTCCGGTGTGCCTATTGATGGATTTTACACAGAAGAAGTCAGACAGGCAGGGAGAAGAATAGGATTCGACGTTGTCACCTTATCCGGCACGCGGGGAGTTTTGTCTAGAATTGGGTACTGACATTTCGTTTCTATGATGTTTTATTCTCCCTGGGCACAGGATCGAGCCAAATAATCTCTGATCCCTATCTTGAAGAATCTTGGGCCTTTGCGGATTTCTCAAAGAAAGAAAACAGACTTTGAAACCACGATATGAAAAACAAAGTACAAAGATAGCATATTTCACTTAAAACTTACTCCACTGAGTACTAAATTTTTATCATTTTGTAATTCGTCATCCTGTTTTCTTGTGCTACTTTTCCAAGATAGTTGGGGCGCTGCCTCCCTGTAGCTTGGGGATCGGCACCCCCAGGTAACTTCCAGGGCTGGTGGCGGTGGCGTGGTGGGCATACTTGTTGGAAACCCTGTTCTCCGGAGACGGCACGGCATCAGGTTAGCTTTGCATACTACCGCGTTTTGTGTAGGTGATGTCTCAGGGTGATTTAGCATATGTCGAAGGGCCAGAGGCTCAGTGGCGTAGCTGCAAACCAGAAATCAATACAGGGGTCTTTTCAACAAATGCACTGTTTCTTTATTCAGCTCGGAGCCTCCACCTGGAAAACGCGAGTGCCGAGTTGGGCAGTATGTGGTGGATCTGACTTCCTTCGAGCAGTTGGCACTTCCGGTCTTGAGGAACGTAAGTGTGTGATTTCTGCTTCTTGAGCCCATCTCTTCTTCGTGCTCCTGGGAACAGAGTGGTTTTGCTCCTAAGGAGCGGCCAGTTTTGCATTTTACAATTTAAAAGTTTTCAAGTGACTGAGCTGTAAAGAAGATATGCACCGTAATTTGATGTCACTATGAACTACAAATAAATTCCTCCTCACCCAAATTTAGCCCATGGAAATATTTTATACTGGGAGAACTCTGGTGCCCAGCTCCCAACGCTCCCAAGGTTAAGTTTTTCCTTTGCCTTCCTCCTATTTATATCTTAACCCTGTTTTCACAGCACAACAAACATTTAGGAAGGGAAGTTGTCATTATAGAAATATTACCATATTACACGTCTTCCTCGGCTTACGATGGGGTTACCTCCTGATAAACCCATCATAAGTTGAAAGTATGGTAAGCGGAAAACACATGTAATACATCTAACCTACTAACCAGCTGACCTTAAACATGTTCAGAACTCTTCACCTCAGCCTACGGTTGGCAAGATCATGTAACACAAAGCCTATTTTGTAATAAAATGTTGAATATCTCATGTAATATGTTGAATATTGTACAGAGGGGAAATACATAATGGCTGCGTGGGTGCAGAATGGTTGTCAGTGTATTGGTTGTTTACCTTCATGAGCCTGTGGTTGCCTGGGGGGGTGGGACTTGCTTCTCCTGCCCAGCATCAGGAGAGAGAATCCTGCATGCCACCGCTGGCCCAGGAAAAAGTCAGAATTTAAAAGTTGACCTCTGGGGGCACCTGGGTGGCTCAGCCAGTTAAAGCATCTTACTTTGGATTTCAGCTCAGGTCATTATTTCACAGTTGTGAGATCAGGCCCCGCATTGGGCTCTGCCAGGCATGGACCCTGCTCGGGATTCTCTCTCTCCTTCTCCCTCTGCCCCTCCCCAGCTTGGCACACAGGTGCTCGCTATCTCTCAGAAAACCCCATTTTTTTTGACCTATGGTTTCTGGTGCATCCATATTGCTTTCACACCACCATAAAGTTGGAAAATCGTAAGTTGAACCATCGTAAGTCCGGGACCATCTGTGATATACCGTATATCACTGTATTACCTGTTTTTTTATTTTGTTTTGTTTTGTTTTTTTTTTGTTTTTGTTTTTTAAACAGCGTATTGAGATATAATTCATATACCATACACTTCACTCATTTAAAATATACAATTCACGGGGCGCCTGGGTGGCTCAGTCAGTTAAACATCTGACTTCGGCTCAGGTCATGATCTTGTGGTCCATGGGTTCGTGCCCCGTGTTGGGCTCTGTGCTGACAGCTCAGAGCCTGGAGCCTGCTTCGGATTCTGTGTCTCCCTCTTTCTCTGCCTCTCCTCTGCTTGTGCTGTGTCTCTCTCTCTCTCTCTCAAAAATAAACATTAAAATTAAAAAAAGAAAATAAAATACACAATTCATCTTTTTCTAGTATATTCATACGATCGTGCAGCCAGTCATCACGATCTAATTTTAGAACATTTCCATCGTTTCAGAAGGAAACCCCACACCCATTAAGCAGTCATTCTTCATTCCTGTGTCTCTCCCAGCCCCTGGCAACCCCTGCCCTACCTTTCTTTGCCTGTCAGTTTGCCTGTTCTGGGCATTTCGTGAGAAGGGAATCATATAATATGTGGTGTTTTGTAACTAGCTTATTTAACTTAGCATAATGTTTTCAAGGTTTATCCACACTGTAGCACATATCATTCCTTTTCACGGTCAAATAATAGCCCATTATGTGGATATACCACATTTGGTTGATCTACCCATCTGTTGATGCTTCCACTTTTTGGTTATTGTGAATAATGCTGCTCTGAACATTCGTGTATAAGTGTTTGGGTAGATGTCTGTTTTCACTTCTCTTGGGCACACACTTAGGACTGGAGATGCCAGGTCAGGTGGTAATTCTGTATAAATCTTTTTGAGGAATTAGCAGACTTTTCCTGGCCAGCTTCACATTTCCACCAGCAGTGGGTGAGGATTCCAGTTTCTTCACATCTTTGTCAACACCAGTTATGGTCTTTTTTAATTTCATCCATTCTAGTAGGTGTGAAGCATTGTCATATTGTGATTTTGATTTGTATTTCCCTGATGACTAGTGATGATGAGCATCTTTTCATGTCCTTATTGGCCATCTGTGTATCTTTTTTTTTGAGATATGTTTATTCATTTGCTTTGCCCATTTGTAAATTGGCTCAGTTTTCTTTTTACTACTGAGTTGGGCGATTTTTTTTTTTTTTTAAGTTTATTTTGAGAGAGAGAGCATGCACGCATGTTAGGGAGAGGCAGAGAGAGAATCCCAAGCAGGCTCCACAGTGTCAGCACAGAGCCTGACTCAGGGCTCAAACTCACAAACCATTAGATCATGACCTGAGCCGACGGAGCCACCCAGGCGCCCCTAAGATTTAAAAAAAAAAAATTTTTAAGTGTTTGTTTATTTTTGAGAGAGAGAGAGAGACAGAGCACAAGTGGGGGAGGGGCAGAGAGAAGGGGAGACACAGAATCTGAAGCAGGCTCCAGGCTCTGAGCTGCCAGCACAGAGCTCGACGTGGTGCTTGAACTCACGAGCAGCGAGACCATGACCTGAGCTGAAGTCGGACGTCCACTCAACCAGCTGAGCCACCTAGGCGCCCCTAAGATTTTTTTCTAAGTTCTGGATACCAGTCTGTTATCAGTTATATGATTTGCAAGTATATTCTTTCATTCTGTAGATATCTTCCCTTTCTTTAAGGTGTCATTTGAAATATGAATGTTTTTGAGAAGTCCAGTTTATCTGTTTTTCTTACGTTGTATGTGCTTTTGGTGTTGTCGCAAAGAAGACTTTGCCTGACATAATTTCGTAAAGTTTAACTCCTATGTGTTCTTCTAGGAGTTCTGTAGTTTTACTGTTACACACAGGCGTGTAGTCCAAAGTAATTTTTGTATATGGTGTTATCCAAATTCCTCCTTTTGCATATAAATATCCAGTCGTTTCAATACCATTTGCTGAGGACTGTTCTCTTTCCATTTAATTGTCTTGACACTCTTGTTGAAGTCAGTTGACCATGAATGTAGGGATTAACCTTGGACTCCAAATTCGATTCCGTTTATCCTTATGTCAGTTCTGTCTATTCTTAGGTCAGTAGTACTCTGTCTTACTGAAGTTTGGATTTGGATCGGGTTGTATTGAATCTGTAGATGAATTTGGGGAGTATTGCCACCTTAATAATATTAAGTCTTTTGATCCATCCACATGAGATCTCTTTCCACTTACCTATATTGTTTTGTAGTTTCTAGCCTACATGCCTTATACTTCTTTTTAAAAATTTTATATCTTAGTATTTTACACTTTGGGGTGCTCTTGTAAATGGAACCGTTTTCTTAATTTCATTTTTGGAATTATCGTTACTAATGTATAGAAGTACAAGTGATTTTCGTTTATTGATCGGTTTGTATCCTGTCACCTTGCTGAATTTGTTTATTGGTTCTGAGTTTTCCAGTGAATTCCTTAGAATTTTCTTTGTGGAAAATCATGTCATCTACAAATAGAGATGGTTTTACTTTTTCATTTCTACTTTGGATGCCTTTTATTTCATTTTCTTGCCTAATTGCCCTGGTTAGAACCTTCAGTTCACTGTTGAATGGGACATACTCATCTTGTTCCTGATTGTAGGGAGAAAGCATTTAATCTTTTATCATAAAGTATGATGTTGTCTGTGGGTTACTTGCAGATGGCCATTACCGGGTTGAGGAAGTCCCTTTTTATTCCTAGTTTGTCGAGTGTTTTACAACGAAGAAGGGTTGGGTTTTGTCAGATCCTTTTTCTGCATCTACAGAGGTGATGCTGTGGTTTTTATCCTTTATCGTATTAATAGAGTGTATTATGTTAATTGATTTTTGAATGTTAAACCAGCCTTGGTTCTTGAAATAAATCCCTCTTGGTCATGATGTGTGATTGTTTTTATATGTTGATGGATTCAAAAGGATTCTATGCAAATCCTTTTATATGTTGCTGGATTTTTATATGTTTGCAAATATTTTGTTGACGGTTTCCATGTCTGTATTCATTAGAGGTGTGGTCTGTAGCTTTCTTGTGATATCTTTGTCTGAGTTTGGTATCAGAATAATACTGGCCTCAGAATATGTTGGGACGTGTTCCTTCCTCTTCTGAGTTTTAGAAGAGTTTGTGAAATATTGGTATTAATTTTTTCTTTGGATGTTTGATATACTTTACCAGTGAAGCCCTGTGGCCTGGGCTTTTCTTCAGGGGAAGCTCTTTAATTACGAATTCAGTCTCTACTTGTATAGAGGTGCTGAGTTTTTATTTCTTGTTGAGTCAGTTGTGGTAATCTGTGTCATTTAGTAACTTGTTTTACTTACCTAATTTGTGGGCATACAGCTGTTTGTATATTCCCTTATAATCTTATTTATTTTGTGAGATCAGTGTGTTTTCCCTTCTCTTCACGCCTCATGTTAGTTTTTTAAGTTCCCTCGCGCCCCCCCCCCCCCTTCTTTTTTTGGCCAGGAAAAGATGTGTCAATTTAGTCAAACCAGTTTTTGCCTTTGGAGTATATATTACTTTTTAAATTCATTCATCAAATATTTATCAAATCCTAGCTATACACTTGTGAGCAAAACAGACATGTTTTCTCCTTTCTCCAGACTCAGTCGAGTGGGAAGTGTAGACATTGAACAAGCAAGTGGACAGTTGTCATAAACACCGTGAAGGTGACAAGTGGGGTGCTGTGAGAGGTGCCAGGAGCTGACCAGATCAGGTGACCAGGGTGGAGCTCTGGGGAGGTGACGTGTAACTGAAATGGAAGATGGGGAGGCACTGTCACTTCAGAGGGAGACTATGGGCCTTTTGGGGGGGCGGGGTGGGAGGTTCTATGGAGAATACTACAGATGATGGAAAGAGATAAACTGAGGCCCCACTGCCCTGGGGCGGGAGTAGGTAAAGAAGAAGGTGTGGTTGGTAAGGGGGGTGGGACCACACGATCAGGGCCTAGTAGACTGTGAGTTTCATTTAATTTGTGATAGACTTACTGCTTTGATGTACTTTTACGGAAATTGGATGGTGCAGACTTGGGCTCCCGAGGCAGGTCTGAACCTTCCAGAGGCATCTGTTATGCCAGCAGTAGAATCCAGGGTCTTTCGCTTGGCCTGGTGGGCTTTTTGCCATCTGGCCCGCTAACCTCCGACCTCCTGTCACTGTTCCCCAGCCACGTGTCCCCCACACGTGCTGGGGCCGGTGCCATGCCAGCCTTTGGCTCTCAGCCCTGGCCGTTTTCTTTGGTTGGTGCACTCTTCTCTTTGCCTGTCTGCTCTGTTTTGACATTTGGGGCTTGGCTAAAATGTGTAGTTGGGGGCTTTGGTAGTTGGCCGAGGCTGCTGAAGATTTTAACTCTAGCCTGCGGAGGGTAGTTCTGATTTCAGAGGGCTGGTGGGGTCTTGCGCTCTGGTTTGCTAGGGGGCTGCTACTCCTCAGGACCCGCCTTCTTCTGGGCTTCCTCCCCCTCGCTGGCTCCCCTCACCTCCTGCCTTTTGGAACCTTCCCTTGGTCCCGTCCTGGGTCTGTTGTGGCCACTGTATTGGTGGGAGCAGTCAGAGAACAGGATATTTTTCTCTCTAGTTCTTTTCCCACCAGATGCATACCCTCTACTTAAATGATCAAAGGGCAAGTGACGCACTTCAAATGAAATTCCTGTTGAAGACTCTGGCTTTGGGCACTGGATCAATACAGAGAATTGATTTTTACTTAACCTTGCTTAGAACAGACTGAATCCTGGGAGAGCGGTGCGCACATACGTGCTTGGCGTCTGTCTGCAAGATTATATAAGAAGTCATATGCTGACTGCAGTAAGAGCTTGAGTCTCTCTTTTTTAATTAAAAAACAAAGGAAAGCAGACATCTCCCAATTTTTGATACTTTGATTACCAAACCCAGACATCTTTGTTTTGGGAAGACTTCCCAGGCTGCAGGTTCTTATCTAGTCAAGGTCACAGATTTTTTTTTTCTGAAGTACACATTTTTCTCCCATCTCATATATATGTTTTGTTGGGATGAAGAAAGAAAAAGGAATTAGTGTTTTGCCTTCAGACTTAAAAAAAAGAATGAAAGATGGGGCACCTGGGTGGCTCAGTCGGTGGAGCTTCCAGCTTCGGCTCAGGTCATGATCTCACGGTCTGTGAGTTCGAGCCCCGCGTCGGGCTCTGTGCTGACAGCTCGGAGCCTGGAGCCTGCTTCAGATTCTGTGTCTCCCTCTCTCTCTGACCCTCCCCCATTCGTGCTCTGTCTCTCTCTGTCTCAAAAAAAAAAAAAAAAAAAAGAACAAAAGAAAAAAGTACAAAGGTAATTATACGACAGAAATAAGAATATAAAGGGATAGTATGGGCAACTAACATAACCTGAAAGCTTTAGAAAGCACATTTAGGCAGGTGGAAACCTTGATACAGACAGCCCGTTAGTTTATAGTGCCCGGGATGTCAGAAAACACAAACTCTCACTGTACATTAAGAATTATCTATGAAGTGCCTCCTACATGTAAGAAATTTCACTGTGGATGACAAATATTTTTGAGTTGTGTCTAATGAAAAACATTAGGGAAATAATCCTCGGGGCTGGTAGGGGTGTGCCTGCTCTGAGCGGGCAGGTAAGAACCGAGCTGGAGCCTAGGAGCTGCTGGAGGCCGGGGCAGGGCTGGAGGGGGAGGCACAGATGTGACCCCGGCCCCGGCTTGCATCATTTCCTTAGGCCGGAGTGGAGACTGATGGACTCTCAAGGGCACACGTGGTTAATAAAGGAGAATACAGTAAGACGGGGAAACACTGTAGACTCAGTAAGGGTTTTAGAAAGTCCTACGTAGGGTTGAATACCGTTGATTCTTTTTGTCATTCCACCGGTGACTTCTTTCCCTTATTTGACCATGTTTATTGTTCTCCTGAGTTTTAACGTTCTCCCTACCCAAGGTGGCAGATTTGTAAAAAATATGAAACAGAAATGAAGAAGGGGCACCTGGTTGGCTCGGTCAGTTAAGCGTCTCTTTAGTTCAGCTCAGGTCACGATCTCATGGTTGGTTAGTTCGAGCCCCGCATTGGGCTCGGGGCTTACAGCACAGTGCCCGCTTGGGATTCTTTCTCTCCCTGTCTCTCTGCCCTTCCCCTGCTTTCACGGTCGCGCTCTCTCGCTCTCTCTCAAAAAATAAGTAAAAATAAACGTAAAAAGGGGCACCTGGGTGGCTCAGTCGGTTGAGCGTCCGACTTCAGTTCAGGTCATGATCTCACAGCTTGTGGGTTCGAGCCCCGCGTCGGGCTCTGTGCTGACAGCTCAGAGCCCAGAGCCTGCTTCAGAATCTATGGCTCCCTCTCTTACTCTTTGTCCCTCCCCTGCTCATGCTCGGTCTCTTTCAAAAATAAAAAATAAATAAACGTTAAAAAAAAAATTAAAAAAACCTAAAAAAATAAAGAAGAAAATAGGAATAACTCCTAATCTTCTCACTGGGTTAACCACCGTTAGTGTATTTCATTTCTTCCTTCTTTCTACTTGATTTGTTCCATCATTCCATAATGGGGGAAAACACTTCGTATCGTTTTGTACGATTGGGTTTTTCCCCTTATTATGACTGAGTGACATGGGAATGGCCTTCCAACAGGATCACCTTCACAACTGTGATCATTTAATGATTGTGCAGTATTTCATAGTGTGGATTTTCACCTTTGACTTCAGCATTATCCACTCAAGTGTCAGATGTTAACCCTTTGTACACCAGCCTTCTCTCCAGCCCTGGTTGTTTCCCTGGGGGAGGATCTGAGGGTGGAGATCTTGGGTTGGGGGGTTGTGAACTTCTGGGGCTCTCTGCGTGCTGCTGGGGTGTTCCCATGACACTTGTGGCCCTTTGTGCATGTGCGTACACACACACACACACACACACACCAGCATGTGGGCGTGTTGGTCTCCTTGCTCCTTTGCCAACACCTGGCACTCTGCTGGTCTTCAGTTTTCCATCCTTCTTTCCAACACTTCTTTGCTTGGATTCATGTTGTTAAGTTGCTAATGAGGTCAAATGTTTATTAGTTTATTGTGTACTTCTTTAATCTAATTGTTTTTGTTTATTCCTCTAACCATTTTTTTCCTTTTGCCTTAAAAATATCTTTCATAAGGCAGATGACCTTTCTATATTTATCGATTGCGTTTTTCTCAGTTTTTCACTTTGGTGATCTATCTTTCTTTCATTCTTTTCATATTGAGAAAGTCTGTCCGTTTTCCGAGTTAATTTGGAATTTGTTTCTTCTGTAGTACCTTTTTTTTTTTTAAACATTTATGTTTTTAATCCATCTGGATTTACTTTGAGTGTAACATACAATGAGACTCTCAATTGCTTTTCTTCCAAATGCTTAGCCGGTTTACCAAAGCCATTTGTTAAATAACCCAGTTGTCATTCATTTATTATGCCTTGTTAATTATATTAAGAAATGTGTGTGTGTGTGTGTATAATGTTTTACAGTTATCTGTTCTTTTGCCTGTTTGAGCCTTACATCAGTAGCACACTGTTTTAGTTGCCACGCTGTCTTATCGTTTAAAAAGTTGTCTTATCCATTCTTGTCTGTCCATTTTTCTGAATCCTAGTAGTGTTGATGGTAATGGTGGTGGTGGTGGAGGAAGTGGTTAACAGTTATCGGGCACAAACTCTGCAGCAGCCGCTAACTCATTTACTCCCCAGAATAATACTCTGTTCCTGTTTTACAGACGAGGAAACTAAGACAGGACAGAAATTTAAATTCCCCCAAGGCACACAGCTTATTAGTGGTAGAGCTAGCATGAATGGTGGAAATAAGACTATTATCCATCGCAAGAAGTCTCATATAGGGGCACCTGGGTGGCTCCGTCAGTTGAGCGGCCGACTTCGGCTCAGGTCACACTCTCGCGGTCCATGAGTTCGAGCCCCGCGTTGGGCTCTGTGCTGACAGCTCGGAGCCTGGAGCCTGTTTTGGATTCTTTGTTTCCTGCTGTCTCTGCCCCTCCCCCACTCGCACTCTGTCTCTTTCTCTCTCTCTCAAAAATAAATATTAAAAAAAAATTTTTTTAAAGTCTCATATGGAGTGATTAGAACTATATAAAATGAGTCATTTGGATAGAAAAGGATATCTTAAGTTTTCAGACAGCGTTTACTCCCCAGAGCTGAAAACCTGGTATCTCTGGCTTTCCATTTCTTAGTTTAAAAAAAACTTTGTTTTTTGGTAAGGTTATTTAGAGGTTTCTTCTATTTTCCGATGCTTCTGTAGTTAGGATTTTTTTTGCCAGTTTTTTATTGATCCCAGCTAACAGGCTAATGCTGGCCTTTTCCATAATGGTCTCTTTGACAGCCACACTGAATGCTTTATTAGAATTTGTTGCAGTGTAGGATTTAGCATTGTATTGGCTCCCAGTATATCTCCTACTCACACAAAAAGGTAATAGATTCTAAGGTTTTAAATAACAAACAACATCTACTCAAAGCCTGGTTTTCTAGGCTGCACCATGTTCTTTGTAATTAAGATCCATGAAAGGCCTAAGAAGCTAGAACCAGAACACCCAATGAAAATCATAGTCGAACCCGTTTTGATCAAAGTGAGGCTTTTGGTGTAGATTTGTTTTCAAAAGCAGGATCTGCTTTTGATTCTGAAATGAGATTCTGCTTCAGATCTTTGAAACTTCCTTTGAAGGTCAGAGGATTCCTGTCTGGGGAAAGGTTATTTTGTTACCACTTGACCTGGAATTGCCACTTAGTGTTTCAGGCCAGTAGGCTTTAGAGAGAATTTAGAAGAATCCATTTCTAGTCAGGATCCGTTCCTGAAAGGTTGACAGGAGCCCAAGCCTTGCTTTTGAATTTCCTTCATTGTTAGCAAATGTGACATTTTTTCTTTGTTCCTCCTCACTTTCTATTTCTGTACCTCATGATCATACATATGCACTGCAAGATCACCAGAGAAATAAAAAGCTGTCTGGTGCAAACATGAAAATTAATTTTAAAATCGTCAGTGAAAACATGGCTGCAGTCAATCAAAATCAGAAAAGGAGCTGGAGGTTCAGTGTGAGGTCGGCTCTGCGGTTTACCTTGTAGGGTTTGTCATGGCAGCCCTTCCTGGTAATCTGTGTGGGGCCGCATCCCTGTCAGGGGCCCCCAGGGGAGATGTGAAACCGGCCCCCTTCGTTGGCAGGGCAGAGGGAGACCCAGAAAGAGGCAGGCGCTCATCCGAGGCTGGTAGGTGGGCAGTTGTAATCGGCAGAGGGAACTTCTGTGCAGGGCCTGCCCTGGACCGGCAACATGAAAGGGTCCCTGCTCCCACCTGCCAGATCTTAAGAGTTTAGAGAGCGAGAGAGAGACGCCTTAACTGGGTTCAGGCAGGTATATTGTGCAGGTGTTGTGGACACCACGTCAGTGTCTCAGGGCTGCGTCCTTGGAGTGGCCTCTGGGAGCGAGAAAGGCAAGTGGAGGGCTCATCCCAAGGACGGGATGGGGTGAGGAGCCTCCCACCACTTGGGTCCAGCTCACGGGTCAACTGGTGGTCGCGTCTTCTCTGTGACCTTCCCCGGCAGCCTCCCTGATCCCCCCGGGCAGTGTCTGACGCTCGGTTACTTGTCACTGCCGGTCTTGGTGAGCCTCTGTGACGCAGGTGCCGAGCGGGCACCTTGGGCTGCCTTGGGCTTCTCTGCCTCCGTGCAGTTCCTTCCTGCCACCCGCTCCCAAGAGGCACGGCAGAGTGCTCCCTGAGCGGGCCTGGGGCAGAAGTTGCGTAAACTGTTGCCTTTCTGCCTTTCACCCATCCGCCTTGCCCCGTTTGCGGCACTCGCCACTGGCCGTGTCGTCTGGCATGCGTCAGTCCGAGGCCCTGCCTCCTTCGGAAGGAAGCTCACCCGTGGTGGGTTGTGCCTTGCTTGACGCTTAGACTGAGAAAACCTGAGTGTGAGCGTTCTCTTTTTTTTGTATTGATTCTAATTTTTGTCAGTTGTATTGGGATGTAATGTTCCTGGTAGAGAAAATGACCAGGATAAGAATAAGGCAGGACCACCTATATACTTGTTATCCAGAATCACCTGTCATTAACATTTGCCCTGTGTGCGCTCACTCTCTCTCCCCACGTGTGCGCCCATGTGTGTTCGTACAAACACATAAACTTGTGGGGGGAACCATTTGAGAGTATGTTGCAGTCATCGGGGGGCCTCGCTTCTAAATGTTCAGTACAGTTTTCCTGAGAATAAGGACATAGTCTTGTATAATCAGTATAGTTCTCAACCTAAGTCAATTTTACACCAAGAAAATACTAATAATCTACATTCGTCTGCCGTTTCGTCAGTTGCCTTAGGGCTGTCCTTTGTAACCTTTTTCCGTCTGGGCCAGGGTCCGGTATTACATTTAGTTGTCATATCTCCACGAGCTCCTTTAATCTGGAACGTCTTCTTAGGTCATCCTTCGTCATGTATGACATTGGCATTTTCAGAGAAAAGGTCCTACTTTCACAGGACATTCCTCTTTGGAGCTTTTCTGGTGTTTCTTTGTGACAGCTTCAGTCGGAAGACTGCATGACTGGTGCCGTGCCTTTCTCGGGCGTCTGCTCTCGAGGCGCGCCATGTTTGATGATGTTGGTTTTGGTTACCTGAGCAAAGAATTGTCCAAACTCCCAATGTGTATTTACTCTTTTTTTCCTCTGAAATTAATTCGCGTCGAGTGGGGAGATATGTTAAGGCCGTGCACATCCTCCTCATCAAAATTTCTCCTAGTTAATTCTGATTTCGTTTAACTTTATTGGATTATCTGAAAATAATAATTTTTACTCTAGACTTTGACTGGGAAGCCAATTTAACTGCTGCCTTTTGAAATATTTTCTGTACCAAGGTGAGCAGTAATTAAGCATACAATCATTGTTCATTCGAAAGCTGAATTACAAAAGCCATAATGGTTGATTTGTCCTCATCACCTCTGCCCTTCTTTACTTCTGCCCAGTCTCCTCATGAGTTACAAAAGAAGTCATCACTGTTCCACTGTAGCCAAATCATTTAGCTTTCTCTCTCTAGGTAATTTCTAATGAAAGGATGTCAGACTGCAAAGATACTAAACCTGATGGGGCACCCGGGTGGCTCAGGCGGTTGAGCGTCTGACTTTTGATTTCAGCTCAGGTCATGATCTCCTAGCTCAAGAGTAGAAGCCCCTGTGCTAACAGTGCAGAACCTGCTTGGGATTTTCTGTCTCCCTTTCTCTGCCTCACCCCTGCTCATGCTCTCTTTCTCTTAAAATAAATAAATAAATCTTAAAAAAAAAAAAAGATCCTAAGCTTGAATCAAATTTAAATATTGACTGAGGATTTTACTAAGCAAGAGGAGTTTTTAAAAACGTAGTTAGTAGAAACACGGCTGATAAGGAAGTGGCAGGAGTTAGCACGTGGGCGGACCTGGTCCTCTCTCGCTGAGTGCGAGGGAGAGAGGTGGAGGGCGGAGGGCCCTTCCCCTGCAGGTCACATCTTAACTGCCTGCCAAAGCAGGCCACTCCGTATCCTGGATAAAAGGCTGTTGGTGGCGTTACTTGTTCTGAGACCCTGAGTGTGTCGTTCTTTTGGAGTAATTGAGAGTAATGATTACTCCCCAAACGGGTCCGTGGCTCTGCTTCTGTAGCCCCTAGAAAGTACAGTGCCCTTGGTTCTCATTGGAGGCAAAAGTATTTTCCTTACAGTTAGATGGATTCCTTCCGTTCTTTCCTTCCATTTCCTTTGGTTCCTTTCTTCGATTTCTTTCCTTATTCACACTGAGAAGACGTGCGGGTGGTATTGCACGTGGGGTATGGAGGGGAGCTTTGGCATCAGGTGGTCTTGGGGTTGACACCCGGCTCTCACTTGGGAGCTCAGTGACTTTCTCACTGTTCCTCATCCTAAAACAGGGCTGCAGAGACCTGCTACACGAAGTTTCTAGGACTGAATGCGGAGTTCCCTGTAAAGTGTGTTAGTCCTGGGCCACTAGGAGGGGCAGACATAGGGATAGTTCTGATTGTTTCTGGTGAGAAGGCGAGTGGGGTGATGGGAGGCAGAACCTGGGGAAGGGCCTCACCTCGGCAGTCTGATTTGTGCGTGCCAGGGCCCTGGCGCCGGAGCCAGCTGGAAATCTGTCACGGACACCCACCAGCTCAGATGCCCAGGCTGGTCCCCAGGCGCTGGGATCACGAGGCGTAGCGGGTTCCCGATCCACTGGGCTGGCTGTCAGCTGGCGGATGCTGTTTCAGGCCCAGGATGGTGGAAGATCCTGAGGGCGCCGGTCTGGTGCTCTGCAGACAGGCGCTCGAGTGGGCGAGCCCCAGAGAGGCCAGTTAGGACACCCCGGAGGAGCCTGGAGCCCTGGGCCCTGGGGTGGGAACGTCTGGCACCAGGGCAGGGACAGCTCCCACCCAGGGCACGCCCCAGTAGAGAAGGGCTGGGCTGCAGGGAGCGTCAGGCAGTCTAGACATCTTGTCCTGGCCGCCAGCCTGTGATTTCCTCCCTGGGGACACGCGGTCGAGTGCCATGAGACTGCTAAGGGATTTTGAAACTTTAGGCGTGGAATAAGCCCACATAAAAGTCTAGTCGGAGCCCTTCACTTTTAGCTGATAACTTGAGCTGTGGGCTGGCTTGTCTGTGGCCACTGTTCCCACCATTTGCCTCTCTGGCTTCCCGGGACCGTGGCTGTTTGGGGGGCTCAGGGTCGTCATTCTGCCCCTGACGACTGCCACGCGCTCCCCAGTTCCCTCCTGCGACTTTGATACTCGTGGTCCCAGACAGGCCAGCTCAGAGGCCAGGCTGGGGGTCTGATCGTAAAGAAAATAGTAAGTTCATACCCCCAGAAATACTTAATGAAGTAAATCATTCACAGTAAGACAAATCCACTTTTTTTCAATGTAGTACTCTGGTTAAATGAAATTGCCTATTTTATTTAGGTTTGTGTTTTCATTTGTGTTCTTAAAAGTGCTTTTAAAGATTAAACAAGAAACTGAAAAAAGTCACACAATTTTTAGGTCTCTGGCGTAGCTGATACACAGATATCTTGTTGCTCCAAACTGATTTAATCTTTCCAGAAAGCAAACTAGCTGAGTGTAAGCCAAGTTATAAAATTTTTCATGGCTTCCCTTACCACTGGCTGGTCAATATTACGACTCTGTCCCAAGGAAGTATCCTTTCTCTCAGAACACCCCAAGAACTGAAATATGCCTTGCACAAACAAGTGTTTCTACCTCTTTGTGACAGTGAAAGTATACAGTCATCTGAAACATAGGCCCGAGATAGGGGTGCTGAGTGTGGGGACAGGTGGTAAGTGGCCCAGGGAAGGGGGGGGGGGAGAGGGGTGGTGAGTGGGGGGGAGGGGAGTGGTGAGTGGTGCAGGGGCTGCTGGGTAGCGTCCACAGTCCTGCCGCCTCTTACGTCCTGTGTGGAGAGAAGGTGTGGGGAGAAAAAAGACGCCAGGTGCGAAGCCGCCGGAAGTTCTTCATGAGCTCCTTACTGCCCACCTTCAGAGGTGATGCTCCAGGGGCCCACTATCACTTTCGCAGCCGCGCTGGGGAGGGCTGGGGAGGGCTGGGGAGGCTCCTGGTAGTTTTCAGACCCGGGCCCTGGTGCCGGCAGGGTTTTATGTGTGCTCACTGGTTTGTTCTTGTTTCCCTCTGAAGTTGCTTGAGTTTATATAAAAAAACAATCGTGAATATGATAGTGCTTCCTTTATCACGGGCTTGACTAAATGTTCACGTTATTTAGAAAAAACGGTGTTTACGGGCTTCTGAGTTTCTAATATCTGTCAATTGAGCATGAATAACTGAACATTTTTTCGTCAAAAATCCCAGACTTCTTTTCGAGATTCTTACATTTCTGGGTGATAAAAGTCCCTAATTCTAGACAGAATAAGGATTTCCTGTAAACTGAGGTTTGAAAACGAACATTTCCGGTTGGTACAACATGGCCTATGCATGTGTGTCCAGGTATCTTTGTGCGGAAGCTTAAATAATGCCAGTGAGCTCCCGTTGGTGAACGTTGTAGGGAATCTGAGGAAAGGTGGTTGGAGAGCCTCATGCTTTATGTTTATACCTACTCATATATTCCCGTACGTGCCCACGTGCATATGTACGTGCTGCCTGCATATGTACGTGTACACGGGCACACACGTCTTATTGTTTCTCTTTCTCTGAATTGACTGCTTTCACACTCTCGTTTTGATGGGCCAGATAGCACCCTGTTTGGCTTCTAGATGCCTGTGGAAGGATGACCTCTGCAATTACTCCTGGTGTCTGGAGGCAGCAGAATGCCCCAAATACTCCTTGGTAAGAGTCAGGCCATTGGGACGGCTTGCCCTTGTGGGGTGTCTGTTTTTATGCTAATGAGAAGGTAGCTGCCAGCTTTTAAAATGTCTCCCCAACTGGGCACTTGTTTTTGAAGGAGAAATTTGGAAATTAGCGATTGATTCCACAGACGCCCTCACCCCGTCGCTGGAGGGCAACATTAGCTGCCTCAGCTCAACTTTGCATCACTCAATTCCATGGGAAAGAAAAAGATGCATGGGGCCTCGTCCCTGCCTCTAAGAGCGGGAAACAGGTGCGCGCGCGCAAACACACACGCACGCACGCACACACGCACACATGCACGCACACACAAGTGGGTGCAATTGAGAGGTAAAAATGAAATGCCTTAAAAACATTTTTAAGGAGTTTAAGGATACAGACCCTCTCTTGGATGTACCCCTTCCTGGTCTTCCTGCTAATAAACTGAGTGGGAAAATATGTATGTGATATTAAGTCAGAAAATAATAAAAGTACCACTTACATAAAAGTTTGAAAACCACTTCCCTAACGCTTGCCTTCAATAACTGCCTAGGATTAGACCCCAAATCTCATGTCGTCTATTCCAGAAGATGCCTAACGTGTCTTCCAGGTTCCACACAGTTAGCGGCCTTTTGGGCACAACCTGTGGTCCTCCCTGGCTGGAGTCTCTCATCTGTTGGATAGATTCCACCGTCCTCTGTGTACCCTGCAGGCTTCGGGATCTTCCCTCAGTCCCGTCTCTCGTGGGGACCACTGCCCCCCCACCCACCGACCACACTGTACTCTGGCTTTAGGGTTGGCAGTTGAGCTAAATCTAGTTTAACTCAGCCCCGCATTCTGAGAACGTATTGACGTCATTATTTAAGGAGTCTAAGAACTATAGTGAAAAGTACTCTGTAGATCAGCTTTGCATAGAGGAAAATAATCATTTATACCAGGATACATAAAACGTATTTGTCACTCAGCATTCACTGAAGTGCTAATCTGTGTTGTGTCCCCGCTATGGAAGGACTGTTCACAGCTTTCTCTGGGAAGGCTTTCCAGAGAGGACATGTTTATGAGTGATCATTATCAGTGATCATTAGTGTTGCTGTGTAACAAGTTACCCCAGAATTTTGGGGTTTAACACCATGGACATCACCTCACACAGTTTTTCTGGGTCAGGAATCCAGGAATGGCTCAGCTGGGAGGTCCGGGCTCCCGTCTGTCATGAGGTTGCAGTCATCTGCCGCTTGACCGGGGAGGATTCGCCTCCCAGCTCACTCTCAGGGTTGCAGCGAGACCTCGGTTCCTTCCCACGTGGACTCGGCCATCAGCTGCCTGAGTGTGCTCACAAGACGGCAGCGAGCCATCCCAGAGAGAGAGATTGAGACCACGGTAGAAGCAGTGCGTGCTGCCTCGTCTCAGGGATGGTCGCGGGGACGAACGCTGGAACCCTGTGGCGGGGGACTGGACACGGGGGGAGTCCCAGGAGCTGGGAGGCAGTAGGGCCCGTGGAGGCTGGCCGCCACACCTGTTCCGAGAGGGGCTTTCAGGGAAGGAACGCAGTGAAGTCGTTAGGAAGGGAATCTGAGGTTTAAAGGGCACAGCCCTGCTCACTTTTTTCTTTTAACCAAGACTCCTTTCCTTTTAACTTCCCCTTCTTTCCACCACCCCTTATAGTGCAGATTATGATACACATCGGCCTCTGCCTGCAGCGGTTTCCTCCTCCCAGTAGACGGGGAATCTCACACAGCTCAAAACCAAAAAAAAGAGGCCAGTATTATTAATAAGGGCTCCCAGACTTGCTGTCTCATTTCGTTTAAACCTGAGGCATGTGGGTGCTGCTTCTTTCCTGGGTGGATATAAATACAGAGCTTGGTTATTATTGGAACCATTCTAGAAGAGAGAAAATTGCCAGGAACCTGGGTGGCTTAGGGAACTGAATTTTCTGGTTGCTGCGGTTTCCAAGGGAGCTCTTCCAGATCCGTTTGCCAGTTAAGTGTCCCGTGGAGACGATCTTCTGCCTTCCGGAGCTTAACTGACTCGCCCTGGGATGGCTTAGCTGGTGAGTGGCTGGGGAGCGGGACCCCTGGGCCCTTTGCCTCAGGTGACCCTGGCATCTTTGTTGTCTTCAGGCAGGTTCCGGCAGCGGCCCGGGGCAGAGAGTGTGTGTCATCGATGAGATTGGGAAAATGGAGCTCTTCAGTCAGCCTTTCATCCAGGCTGTCCGTCAGACGCTGTCCACGCCAGGGACCGTAGTTCTGGGCACAATCCCGATGCCTAAAGGGAAGCCGCTGGCCCTCGTGGAAGAGATAAGAAACAGGAACGACGTTCAGGTGTTCAGTGTGAGTACAACCGGTCCCTGCGTCTGTGACAGTGGAGCGGGTGACCTCAGCGGGGTGGCTCTGAGGGGTGCCTTTGCTCTGAAAGACCATCTCTCCCCGCCCCCTGCCTCCCCACCCCCCCGCCTTAGGCTAGATCCAGGTGAGTCTGATTTTCTAGGAACTTACAGAACTTAAGTCATACGTGTCATGGATGAAAGGACGTATGTCCCTGTGGCCTCCGTCTGCCACAGAGCAGCGCTGTCCACCAGGAGTTTCCGCGATGACGGAAATGCGCTCTGTGCGCTGGCCAGTGCGGTGGCCATCAGCCGCCTGTCACTGCTTATGTTTCAATCAAATGAAAGATTCGTTTCTTCAGTCCCTTTGGCCACACGGACAGCACGCCTGCAGAGTCTGCCCTGACAGGCTCCCGGGGGGCTACCGGGGGGCTGTCGGGGTTCTGCGGTGCGGCACGTGGGAGGGAGGACCGCTGCTGTCACACTATCCCGTGGTGATGTTGGAGCCGACGTACGGGCCTCTGACAGCCCTTTGTCTGTGTCCTTGGATGCTGTCTTGCGCCGTGCCACCTTTGTGTCGGCGAGAGCCGTGTCTCCGCCGGGCCCTGCCCGGACCTGCTCTCCCCACCCCCACCCCCCTTTTCAACCCAGGCCCCGCGAGGGCCCCGGAACAAGGAGGCTGGCAGGGCCGCCCCACCAGCCAGAGCGGGAGGCGAGCTCCGGCTGCCAGGTACCACGAGCGCCGGATGTCGCTGGCTGCCGTGCCTCCCCCGTGGCCCGCCAGTCCTAGCGGGCCGTCCGCGTGCCGTCACCACAGTCTCCAGGGGTACTGTGGGGGCAGGAGACACACGTCAGGGTCAGAGCAGCCAGACTTGGAAAACTTGGTGCAGTCCTCGCTCCTTTCCTTCATTTAGTAAGTATCGACCGGGTTCCACCGTGAGCGAGGTTGCGATGCTGAACGAGACCACGTCCCCGCCCCCCGGAGTGGACTTGCTGAGGCGGGGGCCGGACCGCAGCAGCGCGGGCACACAGCTCGGCCACGAGGATGTTGCTAAGTGTGGAGAAGATAGGCAGGGCGGCGCGGTCGTTGGGCTGGAGGTGGCTGGGGAGACGGGTCCAGCCGGGGAGCCTCTCGGAGGAGCTCACGGGTGAGCGGACGGCCCCGCGAGGCCACGTGCTCCGCGACATCTGTGAGGTTGGGGCCCTCGTCTCCAGTTTCGTGCTGTCCTTTCTCTCTGTCTCTTACTTTACGTGGCCTCCAAGTGAGTTCGTGGTTGTGTTTCTAAAGTTCCTGTGGAAATAGAGATGATGAAAGACGAGTGGTTCTCAGGCCAGGCGGCTTCCAGGCGGGAAGGTGGGGAGTGGCTGGTCCAGAGACGGGCCGTCTGCAGACCAGCGGGGTCTACGAGCCGTGAGTGGGATCAGGGGAGTTGGCCCTGATGTCCAGAGGAGAATCTTAAAGTATCTTATCTTAAAATAATACCACATCTTCTCCTCTAAAACTGGAAATTATTCTCTGGGCAAGGTAATCATTGCTCCTAATGATGTGTAAATAAAATGATTAGCTTTTGGTTAATTATGCGAGAGATAGGGGCTTACGTACCCCATTATTCTTCTCTTTCTTGTGTCCTTTGGGGCTTGTGTGATTTTTGTGTTCCCGTTTTATATGAAGAATCTCATTTTCTTCATATAAGTATGTGCAAAACTTAGGGCTTGGATTAGATATTTCTGGCATCCTTTCTGTTTCTGACACGCAGTAGAGTTCTCCGAATCCGTGTTTGAGAGCAGCCTCTGTGTCCAGCACTTAGTCCGACAGCACACGTGAAGCATGTCCCCTTCCCTCAAGAAAGATAGATGATGTGACAGTCAAGATCTGGAAGCAGAGAAGGGAGAGAATTCTGTGAGCAGAAGGAGGGGGGGGAGAGGTGTCCTGAAGGAAGTGGTTCTTGTGGGGTTTTGAGGGAGGAAGTGGAGAAAAGAAGGACAAGAAGGAAGAACATTCCGGGTAAGGCAGTAGGTTGTGTAAGGTAGGGAGGGCAGCCTCTCCTTACGAACAGCTGCGCATGTCAGGACCGTGGAGACGGGACTGAACTCATGGGGGAAAGTACGCCCCTTGACGTTACTCCTATCATAGGGACTTGTTCTTTTCTTTTCTTTTTTTAAGTTTATTCATTTATTTTGAGAGAGAGAGGGAGAGAGAACACATGAGCGGGGGCAGGGCAGAGAGAGAGGGAGGGAGAGAGAATCCCACGCAGGCTCCACACTGTCGGTGCAGAGCCCAACACAGGGCTCAAACCCACCAACCATCAGGTTGTGACCGGAGATGAAATCAAGAGTCGGACGCTTAACGAGCTGAGCCATGCCGGCACCCCGTCTAGACTTATTCTTAGTAGCGTCAGGCAAACAGCACTGCCTTTCAGAAAAACACCTGGAAACTTCCAGTTCTAGATACGGTGGAATAGACACACTTCTCCCTGTTCCTCCTGTGAGCTGTAGGTGAAACTGTTGGACGTTACACATAAAACAAACATAAGGAGACCTGAATGGTGGAAAGAAGGTGGCACGCCGGCTAGGAAGCTCAGCCAGGGGACACCACCACAGACACAACTGAAAATCGCTTGTGCTGCCAGGAACCGGGAAAAGCAACTTGAGTGAAAACATCAGCACGTGCCAACAGCAAGGTGACGTGAACGTTAGAATTACAGGGCCGAGGTTTGAAAGCAGCCGTCACAAAAACGCTTCCGTGATCAATTGCCAACACATTTGAAATACAAGAAAAAAATAGAAAGTCTCGATGAGGAAATGGAAAGGTCTAGCAAAGCTATGGGAGACATAAAGAAGAGTCAAATAAAAATTGTGGAACTACAATAACTGAATGAGGTAAGTCTCTGGCGGGACTCCCCAGCAGAATGGAGACAACAGAGGAAAGAAATGGTAAACCTGGAGGTAGAACAATAGAAATTGCCCAACAGAGCAGGCTTGAGGAGGGGGGGTGGCGAGGAAGAACAGAGCCTCAGGGACTTGCGGTACTATAATAAAAGATCTAACACTCCTGTCATTGGAGGATGGTCTTGGTAATTTAGAAACTTCTGTCGTGGTGTGGGTATTGACGGTCGCCTTCCTGTTAGGTTTCTCTGTAGGAAGTTTGGTTAAATTTTTTTTTTTTTTTCATGTCTTGTAGAGTTTACTGGTCTCTAAGTGTGGCCACTGAAAAATGTTTTTAATTTATTTCATAGTTGCTTATTTGAGTGTAATTACATTAATGCTGCAGAGGCAAGAGAGGAAGATCTCCATGGATCAAGATTACTAGAAAGAGCTGTGTGCACTGTTTTGCTAGTTCTCTAGTAACATGAAGAAAAGATTTTATCCCTGTTCGTCACTTCCAGTGGAAGTGCCACACACGTGCACATGTACACACACACATACACACATGCGTGCGTGCACGCACGAGTTTGGTCGTCTTAAAGGCATTTAGAAAGCATATTTCTTTTGATTTCCTTTGAAATATCTGCTTGATGGAAACGCTGGGAATGTTATTTGCTGACAGGACAGAAGAGGCAGCTGGAGCCTGGAACGTTCATTTAGATGCTGATGTGGCCACCGGTCACTGAGCACTGGACTTGGGTGCTGTGCCCAGTACTGCAGACCCACCAGTGCAGACTTCACAGTACCCCGGTGGGTGTGTCACGTAACCTTTATTTTATCAAGGCTGCATAGCATGTCCAAGGTCTCTCAGTAGGCTGCAGAGCTAGGGTTCAAGGCTCCGTCTGTCTCGCTTCCAAGTCTGAGTGTTAGCATAATGCCGTACTGTTTCCTTTGTTGACGGGGTGGTTCAGATGATTTTGCTAAAAAAAAGAAAATCTCAGGTTCCTAGAAATCATTTGGTTTTCTACTTTATAAAGTGTTGCTATAACTAAAATCTATTCCACTATCCTGAATTCAGAGCCTTTTACACTTGTTTTTTTTTTTTTCCATAAAGCAGTTTTTATGCTTTTAATTTTTTTATTTGTGGATTGTAAGATCACAAGAATAACAGGAAGTAGGTCCCGACTTCCTTCCATTTTGGAAATTCTTAGACCTCTTCTTGTTCTTTGGTGGGTTTTTTCACCAAGCAGGGCATAAAGCATGGTAGTCTCACTAACATGAGAATGGGAATTTGCTGCTGCCCTCCCGGCCTGTGGACTCCTGCAGATACAGGAGTGAGAGAATATCTGTTAACCTCTGGGTGGAAAGTCAGGCAGAGTGTTTGTAGAAGTTGACGAGCCGGTCCTGAAATTCACGTGGAGATGGGAAGGACCCCCTGAAACAGTCTTGAGAAAGAACGATGTTGGAGGACTCCTACTTCTTGATTTTGAAACTTACTACAACCTTCAGTGATCGAGACAGTACGGTCTTGGCCGAAGGCTGGACACATAGATCAATAGAATAGAACTGAAAGTCCAGAAATCAATCCTTACGTCGAGGATCAGTTCATTTTCAGCAAGCATGCTGAGACAACGTAATGAGGAAAGAATTGTTTTTCAGCAAACTGCATCCAGTGCTGGAAAACCGGACATCCTCATGCACAGAAGGCAGTTGGACCCTTACATCATCTACCAGAATTAACTCAGAGTAGGATCCTAGGCCTAAATTTAAGAACTAAACTATAGTTCTCGGAAGAAAATACAGAAGGAAGTCTTGTAAACTCAAGGCAGGCAAAGTCTTACTTGATACAACGTGAAAATAATTCTTGGCTTGGAAACTTTAACCTTCATGAAAAAAGTAGAGCGAAAGGGATTGGATTCAGGAATAATCCTAATTTTAGGTTCAGTAACAGAAAGACACAACATGAAACAGGCTAGTAATAACTTTGGATGTGTGTTAACTTATGATAACAAGCATTGTCAAATTTCTTTCTGTAATCCGTTGCTTACTAGGAACTTGTCAGGGTCTTTCCCACAGGTTCAAGGAAAATAACGTATGTGCAGTGAGGGGCATTTTCCCTGCTGCCTGTTCCTGTATCTGAATATTCACAGCTTCGCTGATGTCCGGGTGCCCAGGTTGTTGACTGGTCGCTCTCAGGCCCTTCCGTGGCCCCTGGAGGCAGCACACACAGAGCAACGTGGATGCTGAAGACGGTCAGAGTCTTCACAGTCTTTATGTTATCGCTCAGCTGTGTTTCAAAGACCCTGCTCAGCTCAGAATGCAGTAAACATTTACTGGGCACCCCCCGCCCCCACCATGTGCCAGACACAGGATGAATGAGATGCCCCTGTCCCCAGGGAACTTAGGGTCTGATCTTCATCAAGGGCCACTGGACAGGGCAGAGGGCTCAGCTCTCACTTGGCTTCCTTTCTCTTGAGGCTGCAGTGCAGTGGGGTGGAGAGTGCAGGGGCTTCCTTCCTGCGTTCTTCCTCAGCTCGTTCTCTTCTGCGCCCAGTGCTATCTCCTCGGTAAGGGCTTTCTGCGGCCAGCCTTCTGGTGGTTGAATACAAGACAAGGATTGTGCGTACAGGGGAGGGCCCCTGAGGCTGACAGTTGACTTTTACTTGTTCTCACATTTGAGAGCCCGTCTTCAACGCACAAGGAATGTAACAGTAGTAACTGAACACTGTAGACAGTTTCATATAGACCTCTTACTGTGAAATTTTCAGAAACAATCTTAGGGCAATCAAAGGGGGGTAGCAAAATATTAATGTCGTTTTTGCATTCGTTACATTTTTAACACAGAAACATTCTCAAAATGAATCTTTTCCAGTGTTTATTTTTTTCTATGGAACTAGGGCTTGGAGCGTGCCCTCAGCGTGTGGGACACACCGCCTCCGCCCCTGCTGTGACACCCTTACCCCCGACAGCTCCCGCGGAGGGCCCGGGTGGGGCGGGGGCTCACTCACACCTGGGTGATGGAGCTGGGGCGTGCTCGCCGACCGGAGGCCCGGCGTGAAGTTGAACCGAGACCAGATGGGGCCTTGCGAGCTGGGTCCTGAGACCAGGGTGGCCACGTGATCATGACCGTCCAAAGTAGATGGTGAGGCATTGCCCAGACATACAGAACTGTGCCTGCGTGGCCTGTAAGCGCTCCTTGTTATTCCGTCTGAAGCCCCACACCTGTTAGATCCCCCTGCTCTGCCCTCCCTGGCTGTGCCGCCGAACCAGCCTCCACGCAGACCCGGCACCTGGGGTCATGGGGCTTCCCACCTTCTCAGCCTTCCTTCCCAGGCCCCCCCCCGCCCCCCCCCCAAGTGCCCTCTCGAAAGCCTGGGGATTTACAGAGTAGGGATGGAGCCTCCGCTCCTGCCCCAGCCTCCCTGCAGATGTGGATTCTGCCCCCACCCACTCTCCATGCTCTCCTCACTGCAGCTCGCATTTACAACCGAGCAGCAGTGGGACTGTCCCCTGTACAAGTGGGGGATCAAATGCCCATGACCGTGCACTCCTTTCGGTGACTGGCTAGAGAACCCAGGGGATAGTTGAGGCAGGGGTGCGTGGAGCGAGCAGTGCCCTAGTTGCCCCTTCTTTCTCACCCGTGCAAAGCTGGCATTAATTCTTTCCCTCTGGTCCAAGTGGTCTCTTCCTTTCCTCCCCCTCCCTCTCATCCTCCCCCCCCCACGTCTCCTGTACTTTCCTTCCCTCTGTCTTTCCTTTGCGTCCCTCCTCTCCCAGCTCCACGTCTCCTGTGTTGTAAATCTTACATTTCTAGGGGAAGTAGCCCCAAATGCCCCTCATCTTGTATTCTGCCCTCTGAGGCACACGGTAAACTCTCAAACACTCTGAGGGCAGAGCCTAGGGTAGTTCCTGATGAAGTCAGAGGGGAGGAAGGGATCTAACGGCCCCTCTCCACTAGCACAGTGGGGTTACGAAGCCCCCTGATGAGCCTGCCAGTTCCCACCACTGTCTCCCCCTTTCCTCCGTTCACATCAGCAGACTTCCTTGAATGCAAACAGCAGAGAGGGACTTGGCTAATTTAAGCAAAAACAGCAACAGAAAGCCTTGCAAGGCTGTGTGGCAGTTTCTCCTCAAGCTGGAGCAGAGCTGATGGTCCTCCTGGGACCACAGGCCAGAGCAACAGGGCAAGGACCAGTGCACCGCGTCCTTGGACTTAGTGTTAGAGGTGGTGGCCTCGCCGTTTGCTGCTTGACTCAGTCCTTTCAGGACTCGGGCTCTCGGGAGGCTCTTCAGGCCCAGCTGGAACTCGTTGGCCGAGAGCCAGTTTCCTAGATGACGTCGTCTCCCAGAGGAAGGTCACAGTGCTCTTCGAGGAGGGTGAGTGGGTGCTGGGGAGCCACGGGGATGAAGCCCGCCGTGCGTCTCCATCACACGTTCATTTAGCGCCTGCTCTGTGCCAGGTGGTCCGCTAGACATGGGCGGGTGTGGACTCGTGCAGTGGGCAGTCCGGTCTCCGGGTCTGCCGGCACTGAGCCTGCTGGCTCTCCAGATGCACTCACTTCCTCTTTCTGCGATTCTTTGCTTGCGTCTTTGTCTGGGGGACCTTCTCCCATGTCCACCGGTCAAAATTCAGTCCAGTCCAGTCCACGGAAGCCTTTTCTTGCCCCGCCGCAGCTCCCGTGCGCCTCTCCAGAGTTTCTCTCCCGGACCCTTTACCACCAGTGCGCTCACTGTCCACGTCTGTCCCTCTGTTCTGCTCTGCCAGCTCCATGAGGTCAAGTCCCTATCGGAGTCCTCTCTTTGTCCCCGGTACCTTGCTCAGTTTCTGGTCGCCACCCCATCGATGTTGAGTGGGTGCGTGTGGGGGCCGAGCAGAAGGCACACACAGGTGACGGCTGAGGAGGTGGCCCTGCCCCTACCACCGTCCTGGTTGGACCGCCCACCGTCCAACCCCCCACCCAGGGAGGGGCGTCTAAATGCTTTTCTTGGACTCATTGGGACCACAGCAGTAAAGGAAAGGAAAATGAAAACAGATCACCGGGTAAAGTGTGAATGAACTCCCAGTTCCTTTGTGGAAGGATGCGAATTACAGAGGAAGCAGCCGGAGTGGGGGGATCGAGGTCTAGCCTCTGCTGTGTCCCCAGCTACCTCCGAGGGCTCAGTGTGGTCCCTGAACTCCCCGGACTTAGCTTCCCCATCCTGCAGATGGGGAGTTGACTGATGTCAGAGGCTCCTCGCCAGGCTCAGCTTTTCCATGTGGAGAGAAGAGTAGATTACTGACCTCTGGGACTTCCCAGAGTTCAGGTTCGGCCGCTCTCGGTGGGCTCCTCGTAGGCGGTTCTCCTGGTTCAGGTCAGGTCGTACGGGGGCTGCGTCCCACCTGCATTGACATCTACCCAGAGCCCCGCGAGGGGGTCAGCTCCCAGCTCCTCGTGGTTAGAACCACTTCCACTGTCTGAGCTGTCGCTTTGCAGAAGCAGGGGTGGCGTTCGACCTCGCGTGTCCTGTCCTCACAGTGCTCTTGGCCGGGGCTTATGAAACCTACCTCCCCTTCCCAGGCTCTCCCCATAGAGCACTGCCTGTCAGAGGGTTGAGGAAAAGGAAGGGACTCTGAAGCCTTGTCTTACTTCCCCCACAGGTCACCAAGGAGAATAGGAACCGCCTTCTGCCAGATATCGTGACGTGTGTGCAGAGCGGCAGGCAGTGAAGACGGCTCGCGTCCCTGCTTCTTGCGCTTGAAGAGGTGTGCTGGTTCACGCGGAGCCTTCTCGGGGCCCTGCCTGGCAAGGACTTAGGCCTTCCGGCTTCGGAAGCCTTGTGGGTTTTTCCGGAGAAAGCCTGACAGCTGTTCTCCAAAAAATGTTTAAAAGATCAGTTAGCCTTAATGCCCGACCTGCGCTCCACGATGAGCAGTTCGCCGCGGCTTATTTACGCGTTACGCGTATGATTCTGGTAAATTATGGAATGAGAAATGGCTTTCGGAGTATTAGATGGAACTCGCCCCCACTGAAGTTCATAAGCGTGTTCCGGGGAAGGGGGAGAGGAGCGGCCACTACCTAACTGATTTTGCACGTCCTGAACTCAGACCCCGCTCCAGTTGGAGCTGTGGTTTCAAGGGACACTAGTTACTTGGTTTGTAAAAATAGTTCAGGGAAAGGCCAGTTTCGGTCCTCCCCGCCCATCTCATCGTCTGTTTGCTTATTGCTTAATAAAATAAAAATAAATGTGTTGGTGCAAACGCGTGAGCCCTGTGTGGGAGGCAGGTCTTCATTCTGTACTCAGGCCTGTGGGTTCGGGTCGGAGCCCCCACTCTGGCCACATCAACTTAGACGTGGCCTTAAACCGTTCCGTGCCCCGTTTCCCTTCCAGAATAAGGGGGAAACGAGTGTCGTCCAAGGAAGGCGATGCCACAGCGTGGAAGGAAGCCGGCAGCAGCCGTCCGTGTGATCCCCTGGGGAGGGCCCGGTGCCGGGAGCTGGGGCTGTTGAGAATGGTGTGGAAAGATCAGGTTCAGCCTGTCGCGGGGCGGCTGTGGAAAAGGTGGCAGGTGGTTGACGGTACTGCAGAGACCGCATGGTGCTTTTGGGTCCTTTCTGGTGCAGATCCGCGAATCTCCAGGATACTTGAGCAGCCAGCCTTAGCTCCAGACCCAGCTGGCACGGATGCCAGGCGTGCCCCTGTCTGGAACAGTGGCCTGGTCTGGGCGTGCGGAGTGAGGGGTCCTGGGCACTGGGAGCACTGGACAGTACGGGAAGCACTTGTGTCTCTGAGCCGGGACAGTGGTCAGTGGCCCGTGACGGGCTCTTTGGTCAGGATCCTTTCTTTGGTGTTTCCCCAGGG
Source organism: Leopardus geoffroyi (assembly GCF_018350155.1). Taxonomy (NCBI): domain Eukaryota; kingdom Metazoa; phylum Chordata; class Mammalia; order Carnivora; family Felidae; genus Leopardus; species Leopardus geoffroyi. The sequence continues at coordinate 15,644,778 of NC_059334.1, read as the reverse complement.
GAGCCTCCCGAAGCTTGGTCTGGATGTGCTGAGCCTTTGAGGGGTCACAGCTGAAAGGCCTACCAGCTTATGAACTAATCTCTTGTTACAGATCCAGAGTGGGGACGAGGGCATCTCTGTCCCGCTGCCCACGCCCGGTTGGGCTGTTCAGGGCGTCTGACAGGCTGTGCGTGACCTGCGCCAGGCTCTCCAGGCCCGAAGGAGGGCCACACGCGGGTGTGGTCTGTGCACCTCCGTGTGTCCGGATGGCCATGCCACCGACTCAAGCAGCAGAGGCTTCCCGGAGCCTGGCCGCTGCCTCAGACCTACTCGCCAATGCCCACAGTCCTGAGGATCCCCGCACGGCCTCAGGTAAACTGAGAAAGGGAACAGGCTGGGGAAGCGTCACCTACGTGCCCCTGAAGACGGACCCCGAACAGGCCTGGTGCAGCCGGTCTGCCCTGGCCAGAGGGAGCCCATCACATGGAGCCTTTTACTGGCCCTGCAGGAGGGGCCTGTCTGTCAAAGTGCGAAGGGACATTCTCCTCTCTGCTGCTTGTCCTGAGCTCTGTGTTTTCAGTCATGACTATATAGTACACTGATTGTGTCTGAGAAGGAAAGCTAGTGAAATTTCTCGCAAGAAGGTAAAATCGCTAGTTTGCGGGCACTGAGAGCTGAAACCAGGTGGGCTGTGGAGGGTGAGTGAAGCAGGGTCCTCGGAGGTACCCAGTGTGCAGAACAGATTCGGGACGGCCCCCAACACGTAGAGGGGATGCGAGCTTCTGCGTGCTTCCTCTTTAATGGTAAAGAAACCTGCCTTTAGTGGCAGATACAGAGTTTGAACCAAGTCTGTGTGGCTCCAAAGCCCAATGTCTTTCCACTCCTCCCACTCTGTCCCTGTTGAAGCTTTCTGTCCTTTTCTGTGCATCGTGTGCCCCCAGATCTCGGAGCTGACATTTTGCTGGGATAAACTGGCAGCTATAAACTGGAAGAGCATTTCGTGGTGGCTCTGGCAGGGACCTTAAATAATTTGTCAGGATGATCGGGGGCACATATGAAGATATCAGAAGCTATCCCTGTGCTTTAAGAAGTTTAATAAAGGATAATGCTGTGGTCTGAATGTCTGCGTCCCCCCCCCCCCCCCCCAGATTCTTATGTTGAAATCTAAGTCCCAGTGTGATGGTGTTAGGCGGGAGGCCTTGGGGAGGGGATCCGGTCGTGAGGGTGGAGCCCTCATGAATGAAGTTAGGGCCCTTATAAGAGATCGGGGAGGGCTCTCCCCTCTGCCTCGCAGGAACACTGCGAGGTGGCCATCTGTGAACCGGGAGGCAGGCCCTCACCAGGCACTGAATCTGCTGGCGCCTCGATCTTGGGCCTCCCAGCCTCCAGGACCCTGAGAAATCAGCATTTGCTGTCCCAGCACCCCCCCCCAGTCTGTGGTACCAGATCAGATGACTTCACAAATGACTCTAACCCACGACTGACCGCGCACAGCCCGTAGAAGGTGCATTCTGGGCGTTCAAGAGACGCTGAGGCAGAACACCACTGGAGGCCCACGTACCGAGCACAGGCCAGGACCGGAGGGGAAGCCGAGGGCACGGGTCCACCCGTACCGGTGCCACTACCTGAGATGAGGCGGTCTGGGAGAGGAAGGGGTGCGGTGGCAGGGACGGGCTGACGTCAGGAGCTCCCGTTTATATCTGAGTTTGAAATGCCTACTCTTCAAATCCAGACACCTAACAGATAGTTGGGTCGGGGGCCAGACTTGAAGGAAGAATTCACTTTGAAAACACGAAATGGACAGATGTACTGCTTGTGTGAAGAGTTTCAGCTGGAATAACATGGTTGGATGGGACAGAGCAGAATTGATGTGGAGAAGGAGTTGACCGCACCACCAGCCACTTACGGCACAGCGTTTTAAAAAAAACCTTTTTTTCCCCCCTACCTCTGAATATGCGCATGTGCAGGGATGTACGAGTCTCTCAAATTCATGGGCCCTTGTCTGTCAGGGCTCCCAGCACAATTGCAAGTCCAGAGGCCCCCCGCCATTCCCAGCCCCCAGGTCATCCAGGGCGGGGTAGGGGGTGATGGTGGCCCAGAAAAAGTGGAATGGCTCTTTCCCCTCTCTCTCTTCCCGTCTTGGAATTCACGAAGGTTGCATCTGGGAAGATTGCACACGTGTGTGTGTGTGTGTGTGTGTGTGTGTGTGTGTGTGTGCGTGCTGATGGCGGGTGCTGTGTCCCCAGAACGTAATGACTTGGACCAAACCACTGGACGGTGGAGGAGGCCGGAGAGGGGCTGAGGACACAAGGGCTGCGCTGCACGCAACTTTACGGGCAAGGAGACGCCGGAGCATCGAGTGATTTTAGAAAACTACCTGCCAGACAGATGGTTTCAGCGCACAGTGCAAACCCATTGATTTAGAATCAATAATGCCCGGTTAGCCACACGATTTATATCAAACCTCTTTAGAGGAAAAACCGTTTCGTTCAGTGTCCAAAAACGTAACCCTTTGGTTGTATGCTGGCGGCGCATTTAAACGACTCCTGCAGGAGATGTCACTTTAGGAATATCGCCTTTAAATGGGGGCTAATCCGGTGTCTTGCAAGGAATTCTCTGATGCGCGTCGAAAACGGAAAGGTGGTTCGCCACAATGTAGAGGAAAAGCGTGGCTGCATTGCCCACCGGCCTGCAGGGTCCAGGAAGGGGTCCGACCCCATCTCTCCCTTTGTGGGCACGCGCGCCCGCGCACGTAAGCGTGTGTGCGTGTACGCACTCCCGCCATGCACGCCCAAGAGGATTCTACTCCCGCAGACAACGCATGCTTGCGTTCGGATCCGAGGACTTTGGCCTTTGCTGTTGTTGACAAACCGTAATAACCAAGCTGCTCTGCTCCCTCTGCGCTGAGAACCGGGATAAGCGGCCGAGTCTGCAGTTAGGGAAGCCGCTCCCGAAGCACCAGCAGAACAACGCACAGGAGCAGCGGGAGCTCTCGGCTTCTCGTTTACATTGACGTGTCTCTCCACCGGTTGGTTTTCCAGCTCTTTCAGGAGATTCATTTCCTTATTTTTTTTTTTTCTTAACGTTTATTTATTTTTGAGAGACAGAATGTGAGCGGGGGAGGGGCAGAGAGAGGGGGAGACCCAGAATCCGAAGCAGGCTCCGGGCTCTGAGCTGTCAGCACAGAGCCCGACGCGGGGCTCGAACCCACCAACCGTGAGATCATGACCTGAGAGCCAAAGCCGGATGCTTAACCGACCGAGCCACCCAATGAAGAGCCTACCTATTATTAATTGGCAATTCTTATTTTGAAAAAAGAAAAAGTATTACCGTCTACTTACTGGGGGGAGGGAGGGGAGGAAATTCTCCACCATGCCCTCCCCTACTCCCCACACTTCCAAATCCTAGATTCCTTGAAGAAACTTGCAGAACTGTTTCCAAAATGAGTATTTCTAACTCTTTCCTTTCCAGAAGGGATGAACCACAGGCCGGTGATGATACTCTTCATGGACCCCCTCGCCCTCCCTCCCCACCCCTTACCTCCACAAGGAACCGGGTTTCTGCTTTACCCGGTAGGGGGTCTTCAGGTGGGCAAAGTCCCAGAATTTGCCCAGATGTCATTCTCACAATAAAGGCTACAGCGGAATTCAAGCAACCGGACACAACAGTAACTGTAAACATTTTAATTCCAAAAACGAAGGTGTGTGCAAGTGTTCTGTGACCCAGGAAGGATCGCTCGGCTCGGAAAACCAGCGAACATTCCTGTGAGCGTATGGGAGCGCCGGGCGAGACAGGCCTGGTTGTGGGAAGCCGGGGACTACAGTTGAGCGTCATGGGATTCCAAATGGCTTTCCGTGCTCCCCCCACAGGCCTAGATTTCTACACTTGGGTCGCTAGCGTCGCTGGATCTCTCACGGGATACTTTAGACCCGACTTCATGCACTACCACATTTCTTGCAGAAAAGCCGCCGCTGGCTTATACTTGACGTGTGCATAAATGTTATAAAGAAGTGAGGTTTTCTTTATGCGTAGATTGAACCCTACTGCGTTTGACCAGCGGATGGTACGATGGGTGCTGCTGTCCCTTTAACGTGGTAACGGTAATGTATAAAATGCCAATTATTAACATGCACTTGTCTTAGTTTCTTCAGGGCAGGAGAGAGTTATTTATGCGCTCTACCTACTCTATTTGTTTTAAGATATTACATGGCTTTTTGTTAGAATTTTCAAATTCTGGAAAGTGTGTTGTGCGTCCCACATCTGGGGGGCTCCGGGGGTGGCTTGGGGCAGTGTCGGGGGAAGGGGGTGTGTGCTGCCCCATGTTTTATCCTCACGTGAGACTCTTCCAGAACCCGAGGTAAAGTCACTGTTGGCTACAGCAGCTCTCGTTTTTCCACAGGAGGGGCTCCTGGCCAGCCCTGCCCCCCTACTGCTCATCGGACGCACTTTGCTGGGAAGCCGTGTCGTCCAGGCCCATGTCCTCCTGGCTTGCTCTCCTGCACATCAGCCCCCCGTTCTCTGCCATGGCCTCGGCCAGACGGCGGTCGCGAAGCTGCCCCTGCTCGGTGGCCTCGGTGGGTTCACACGGCTCAGAGAGGTGCTTCCAGAGAGAAAGGACAGGCAGGGGTCTCAGCAAATGTTACCTACCGCCACTTCGAATCCCCACCCGCCGCCGCAGGGGCCGACCTAACCCGCCAACGCGGCAGGTCCCAGGTCAGATGCGGGGGCCCCGGGGTTCTGGCTTCGGTGGGGAAGGAAGGAAACCAGGGGTCCAATGTGCCGGGGGTGGGGGAGCGGCTAGGGGCTCTGCACACGGGGACCTTTTCCCAGGTCATGTGGCCATGCTGGGAACACGGGCCCTCGGGGGAGAGGTCACTGTGTGCCTGGATTTCCTGGGTTCTGGCCAGCGTTCCCCCCATACACACACTTCCCGCCTGGTAGGAACGCTCGGTACGGCAGGTTTGCCCCTGAACCGTCATATGGATGGTTATTTACCCTGGGTGCACAGAGTGCCAAGGGCCCAGCTGTCCTGTTGGAAAGAGGGAAACTGAATTTGCCAGAATCCCAGAACCACACCCACAGACGGCATCTTAAACAGATTGAGCAGTGGGAGAAAAGTCTGTTACTGTGCATTTTTATGAGGGAAGCTTGATTAGACCTTAGTGACCTAACTCAACCTACTTACAGCTCCCGAAGGAGCCAGCCTCCTTGCCCTTGGCGGTGTGGCCTGGGGCTTCAGGAGGCCCACAACCCCACCACTGCCGCGGCCCCACGGCCCCGCGGAGGGGGTTCCTGCCGACCGTGGACCCAGGGGTGGGAAGGGCACCTTCCCACGGCGTGGCCCCCATCAGCCCGCTGCAGACAAGTCCCCCAACCAGAGAGGGGCAGGCCGTGACTCCCGTGCTTTTTAGAGCAGGAGAATGTGTGAACACCCAGAAGGAGTTCGGGAGACCTGCACCGTGCCTCCCGTCCTCGCCTCCCGACCGCTGGGTGGGGAGTGTCCGTTCACTCACTTTCTCTTACGAAGCGCGAGTGTTCGCCTCACGTCCGCTCGCCTGGAGCTCTGGGTAGGGAGCCGTTTGCTTAGGGGGAGTCCCTCAACCTCTCGTTTCCTAGCATTTAAATACATGCGTAGAAGGCCACACCACGGCAGCTTTCAGATTGAATCCGGCGGAAGGAACGGACCGTAGTCTGATGCCGGCGTTGATGTGTGTTCTTCCCCCTCCCTCGGGCCAGACTGGCGTGAAAAGGGAACGAAGGAGAACATGTTCCTGCTCTGGGGGGGGGAAGTGGACCTGCTCGCATCCCGGGTTCGGGGCTAAGGAGAGCAGTTCAGCCCAGCTCCGGTGTCTCGCAGCCTCCGTACTGCCTGCCGTGTGTCATCACCTGCGGGACGTGTGCCGTGCGTCTCGTCTGCCTCCGCGCACGGCCAAAACACCTCCTGTCTGGGGCCCCCGTGGACGAGGCGATGGCAGACGTGGGGGCCCGCACCCCCACCCTGGCCCGCCGGCCGAGCCCCTTACCCGTGTGGCCTGGCTGGCGGCCCGGGCCGAGGGGCCCATGACGATGTTGACGCTGCTGGACGACTGGGTGTCGCTGGTGTTGCCCCCCTCCGCGGCAGAGAGTCCAGAAATGACCAGAGCGCTCGAGAAGCTCCTCTTGCCGAAGAGGAAGCTCAGGGTGGAGCTGGTGGACGAGCCCAGACTGGACCTGATCAGTGCCTCGGCCCGCTCGCGGACGCTCAGGTGGCCCGTGGTGGTGACCGGTGGGGGCTGCGAGTGCAGGGACGCGGCCGAGGTGTGCAGGGACAGCCGGCTGCCCGAGAGCCTCTGGGCCAGCTCGTGGACTGATGTGGACGTCTGCAGGAAGGCCGGGTGGCTCTCTAGGATGGGGCCCGATGAGCTCAGCCCGGGTGGCCTTTGGCTCAACGCCTCGTGTGCTTGGACAGACTGGCTCCAGCCTTTCCTCCCGCCTGTAAAAGAAAGCAGAACCGGCTGCCACAGCAGGTGCTTACCAACGTCAAGGTCTGTGCGGCGAGACGGGCAGCTGGGCCCCGGGTTGGTCCACTGTGGCCAAGGTCGGGACAGCCCCTCCCGGGACCCTGAGGACGTGGCTTGAGCCAAGAGCCCCTGGCAGCCCCCGGGAGAGTGGAAGTGTTGCCACGGGGAGCGGGGGTCAGGGTGATCGACGCGAGTCCTGCGTTTCCGGAAGCTCCAGACCCAGGCACCCTGGGATGTGTCACTTGACAGTGTAATCTGACCCTAGCAAGCAAATCCAATTCGGTTCCTGCGTCAGGACCTTGGTTCCTATGCTCATCTGATAAGCAGCGATAAAGGGAAGAAACATGCAGGCTTGTGTCATTTTTAGTTGCCTCAAAAGGTGCGGGGGGGGGGGGGCGCCTGGGTGGCGCAGTCGGTTAGGCATCCGACTTCAGCCAGGTCACGATCTCGCGGTCCATGAGTTCGAGCCCCACATCAGGCTCTGGGCTGATGATGGCTCAGAGCCTGGAGCCTGTTTCCGATTCTGTGTCTCCCTCTCTCTCTGCCCCTCCCCCGTTCATGCTCTGTCTCTCTCTGTCCCAAAAATGAATAAACGTTGAAAAAAAAAAAAAAAAAAGGTGCGGGGGGGAATGGTTGAGCCACCTGCCCCAGCCTTCGTTTTCTACAAAAGTTTTCCCCTAAAGTCAAGGTCATTAAGAAGAAGCCCTCACAGGTGTGACTGGCCAGGCCCAGGCCCACATTGACATGCTCGTGGCCCCCAACTCCCTCGTACTGGCCACGCCTGGGCTCAGGGCTCCTGCTGAGGCTTGCGGACACAAGGCTATTCTTGACAGAAGGGTTCCGACTGCCCCAAAGGCTTGGTCCTGCCCACGTCTGGGAGAAGGAAGCGACCGCTGGCAGTTTTATAGGGAAGCGGGGGGAGGAAGGCGTGTGCTCGCCGGGATGCTGAGTCGCTTAAGCAACAATTTCTAGGCTCTAATTCTGAACTATCATTTTGAAGGGAGCAGATAGTGACCTCACACATGGTTCCACCAACTGCCTTATCGACATGTCTCCCGAAGCCGCGACAATGTAGGCATTCAGTCGGTAAAAACAGAGGGGCTGAAGGGGTGGCCCCTGAGGACTGTCCCGTGCATTTTCTCATGTTCCACCTCACCCCAAATGTCCTAGTAATTGTGCATCTGGCGATTCTAAAATCCTTATGTATGTGTATAGGAGGCCCCGAGAAGAGACCTGTCCTTGAGAGAGAGTGCCTTAGGGACCATATTAATACAGGGATTCCAGGGGTCCCCTCCAGCCCCGCCTCCACTCTGCCTCTTTTTGGCTGCAAGGGCCCTCTGCCTCATGTGAATCCAGTGCAGTGTAGACAGCAGGATGGGGGGGAGGGGGGGTGCCCGTCTCCACAGGTGTCCCCACCTGGTCGCTGCTGCCCACCTGCTGGAGGGACCCACCCACGGTGCCGCTCAGAGTCCCCACAGGACTGGGAGGAGTGTGGGCAGCCCCTGGCCTGGCGCTCTCAACCCGGGGCCGGCGCCCATCTGATCCACCCACACCCAAGAGCTAAGTTACCCTCTTGGAGGGAAAAACGGGGAGAAAAGGGACCCTGACGAATGCGAATTAGCAGAGACGGTGATTTGGTAGTCTGTTCAGTCTGACAAGGCCAAACATCTGTTTGTGATTTATACCGTAATGCTGATTGCTGTCCAAAAATACCCTACATTCATCCGCAAGTCAGTGATTTTGATGGCTGGGTAGCAGACCACCCGTGCTCGGTGGGGGAACTCGTCAGCGGGCCCCAGAAACAAAGGGACGAAGACCCATCTGTCCGTCCAAGAGGAATGGTCTGTGTTCTGTGCAAGATAACGTGCCTCCCCGCATCTCATCGCTTCACTCTTGTTGCGTTTTGTGGTTGTTATTGCTGCTCTTAATTTTTTTTTTAATTAATTCTGCAAGTGGAACAAGTAAGCAAATCGTGCTAAATTCATCTGTGCTGCTCAGGGTAATTATTTTCCAATTTTACTTTGCCAGTTCTCCATTATCAAATGAGGAGCGTTTGTAGGGCAAACCTCCTTAGAACCCGGGTTGAAATACCATAGAAATTACCCTCCTCGGTTCATCATGTTGGCACCATTCCTCCATCCTTGATGGTTATCTGACAGGTTCTGGGACGCCTCCTATTAGAGAGCATAGCCTTCCTGTCCAGTCTGGGATTCAGATTAGTTATGAATTCCTAACTGTCGTCCCACAAGTAGGCCACCAGCCTCCACCACAGCGACCAGTCCCCTTCCAGCTGGGATGTCTACTTCTTGGTGTGGCAAGAAGACTGCAGGCCGTCGGGCCGTGATCGAGACCGTATAGTGAGTGCGGGGCACATGGGGGGCAGGGGGGCAGCAGACGCAGTGTGGCGGGCTGGGGACAGGGGTCAGTCCTCCGGGAGTCTGGCAAGGACCGGGATTGGGATACTCGGCTGAGAACCGAGAGGCAGGGCCCAGGGGAAGGAGCGGCTGGGTCCCCGGTTACGGGAATCGAGCCTTGGGCACCGTAATACAAGATCCCTGTCTTTAGAATTTGGTTCACATTCACCCTTCCGACCGTTCCATCACTGCCACTTGGCTAAGCTGCTCTGTCGTGCCCTTCCAGGGAGTCAGGCCCTCCACCTCGACCGCCGGGGCCTCCCTCCCGCACGGTGCTCGGCCCACAGGTGGTAACTGCTCTACGGTGAGCACGGCACTGGCCGCCATCCTCCCCGCCCCTCTGAAGGGACGACGGCTGCGCTGTTCCCAAAGGCTCAGCACACAGCACGCTGACTGGCAGTAAGGGACGGCAGGGACCCTCCCATAGGACTGACCTCACACTGAGACCCTAGAGCGTCGTAAATCCCTGATGAGGAGCAGAGTTGGCCCCGGAAAGTTTCGAGTGGGGACACGGCTTCTTGACCTCGGACATTAGAACCACTGGAGAAGCTTAGACAGTACTTTGCCCTAGAGGCTGAGACCCCCGGATGTGCCGCTGCAGGCAGGCCAGGCCCTCACCGTGCACTGGAGGGTGGCCTCTGGGGTGGGGCGCTGGGGCAGGGACTTTCCGAGCCAAGGACAGAGATCTGGGCATGGGAATCCCCTCCCCTTGACCGGCAGACAGCCTTTAACGTCCGCTGGCTGGGCAGGCTCCCTTTCTGGGAGCCCTGGTCTCCACTCGTGTGGGCACAGGAGTTTGATTCGCCTGGGGGGAGACGGGGAGGCCAGAGAGGGCTGTGGCTGAGATGAAACCCAGGGTCTCCGCGGCAGCACAGTGGGGGCGGGGTGGGGGGCGCCGGCCTGCCGGAAGGGCGGGCAGGTGGCTTCGTCAGGGCACCACCGGCTGCAGCAGGTCCGGGCTCCCCAGGACAGGGCCGGCCGGCCAGCTGGGGCTGCCCCTTCCCACCAGGGGCTCCTTCTCGGGGCCTTCTGTCCCTGGGACCCCAGGGGCCGGTATACACGGGGCCTCGGGAATGGAGAACGTCCCCTGACCCTGCCCGAGTCAGAAACCCTCCCCGAGTGCCCGTGCCGTCCGCACCCGCCAAGGAGCGGGTGGGCGTAAGGGGTCCCGGTCTTTGGAGGGCCAGCTGGGTGTGGCTGTCCTGTCACCCCGCGGACACCTGTGGGCACTGCTGTTCATCGGGTGCCAAGGGTCCGCGGCACGGAGCCTCAGGAAGCCCTCACCTCCCTGGTCCTCCGAGGCCTGGGGCTCCAGCACGCCGCTTACGAGGTGGGGCGTGTTTCTACCTGCCGAGGGACGGGGAGATCAGAGACGACGGTCCTGTCCTCGTACTTCACACAGAGGGTGAGCAGGTGCAGAGAATGTCAACACAAGATGGCAGATGTCCCTGTATGGCTTCAACCACAGTAGTAGTAAAAACAAGGTGACGTTTACCTTTTCCAGGGGGCAGGAGGGAGAGGCGTCTGTGTCCCGAGTGTGGGGGAGGCAACCTGTCCCTCTCGCGTACCCACTTTGGGCCTCTCTAGATTTCTCTCAGGGGACCTGCACGCCAGCCTGCCTCCAGATTATTCCCCTGCTGTGCTGAGGAGCTCCTGGGGTCCCAGATGCTACTTTCAAGGACACCGTCTCACACGCCGCATCCCTTCGAGTGTGTGGGGGCTTCCATCCCCACCCTGTGACCCCCCCCCCCAGAATGGACGCTTTGCTCACGCCACCGCCTGTGAAGCTCCCAGGTGAGCATTAGGAAGGGAGGACTCACCCCGGGAGCCCTCACACGAGGCAGAACCCTGAGCAGCTGCCAAGGGGAGGGTGGGGACGCTGGGCAGTTTCTGCATCAGCCAGAGCTTGGAGGGGGGCGAGGGCCGGAGGGGTGGCCCCTGCCATCTCCTGTCTGGGACTCACGACCCCCAGCTTCCCTCAGCTCCCGGGCCCCCTTGGGGACGCTAACCCGAATGGCTGGAGGAGGTAACCTCTCTGCAGAACTCGAGCTCTTCGGTGAACCAGCTGAGGCTCCTACTGCCTCCCAAGAGACACCCCGGATGCTCTAGGGGTGGGCGGTAGCCCGCAGGGGACCCAGGGGGTGGTCCTCGGCTGCCCTCCAGGGTCCCCCTTCTTCCCAGGACTGTGCCAGTTTGGTGTGGGCAGGGCCCTGTCCCCAAGGCGTCACCAGGAGAGTGTCCACCAGGAGAGGTTTCCCGGAGAACTTTCTGAAGGTGCAGAGCCGGGCCCTGGTGGGATTCTGGCAGGGGGCTTGGGGCACCCGGGACAAGCCAGCAGGGTGAGCGGCTCGCAGCCGTGACAGACGCCGGCTACCGCTGAGGTCCCACTTGGGAATATGACCCAGCGTCTGGCCCTAAAGGGAAGCCTCGGTGCGAATGGCCGAACTCAGCTTTCAGAGCTTGGGGGCAACCATCCTCTCGTTCATTCAACCAGTGACCGCTGAGCACAGGGCCACCACAGACCTGAGCGGCCACCTAGCCTGGCACTTTAGAGGGGCCTCACCCAGGCGCTCCTGCGGCCACACGTCCCCCCACAGGGCCAGGAAACCAGGGACAGGCCGAGCTCCCACACACTCCTGCGGGGCCCTGTGCTGGGCGCCTGGCACTCGGGAATCTCCGCCCAGACCCAAAGCCCAGACCACAGCCCCAGGCACCCCCGCCTCCCGGGGTGGACGGCGGGCCTTCCTGCCCCTGTTGCCAGGGTACAGATGGGGTACAGACGTGCAGACTAGGAGGCCTACACACATGCACGAGGGCCCCTCGCTGGGGGAGATGGGGCGGGGGCCATCTGTCCGTCCCCTGCGGAAGTTAGGGCCGGCCACACCCAGCACCCACTGCACTGTGCTGTCGCAGGCTGGGGACAGTGGACAGCTCCCGGTCCCTGACGCGGTGGTGGCAGGGCAGAGTGGTGGCGGTGCTGTGTGACCGGCCTGCTGGGGCCTCTCTGGCAGGCGGCATTCGATGAGAGGCTGGGCGAGTGAGCGGGGGACCCGCGACGTGGGGAGAAGCATGTTGGAGCCAGAGGAAGCAGGAGTGCAGAGGCCCTGAGGGGGAGCCTGCGTGACGAGGGTCAGCGAGGAGGCCCGGGGACCAGGGCAACGTGAGCCGGCCAGAGGGCGGAAAGTAGGTATCGGGGAGATGGTCCGTCACGGGGAGCCATGCAGGCCAGGCGAGGGCAGAAGCATGCCCCCCAGATCCACACACTCAAGTCCTAACGCCTAGCACCTCAGAATGTGACCTTACTTGGGAATAGGGTGGTTACAGGTGTAATTTGTCCCATGAGGTCATACCGGGGGGGCCTTCCTCCCGCGGGACTGGCGTCCTCAAAGAGAGGGGGGATTCGGACGCAGACCTGGGAGGTGTCCCAGGGAGAGCACCACGTGCAGACAGAGGCAGAGAGAGGGGGTGATGTGTCTACAAGGTAAGGAATGCCAAAGCCGGCCAGCAGACCCCAGAAGCTGGGAGAGGCCTGGCGTGCATCCTCCCACAGCCCTCGGGAGGAAGCAGACCTCCCGGCACCTTGATCGCCTTGATCACCGGCTTCCAGCATCCCCAACTGGGACACAACCGTTTCTGTGGGGCAAGCCATTTCGTGCGTGGTACTTTGTGATAGCTGCCCTGGCAAAGGGCTCCAGCTTTGCCGCTGGTGGAAAGGGAGGCCGTGACACCGAGATTCAGCCGAAGAATGCCTTGACCTGCCTTAAGTTCAAAGGACACCGCTCTGGCTGCCAGGAGTCATCAGAGCTGCGGGAAGGGCCAAAGAGAGCAAGAGAGAAGTGCCTCCTGTGTGTGAGGTGGGGAGGGGAGGGGAGGGGCGGGCTGGCCCATCCTCCCCGCTCTGGGTCCTCTGACCCCCTGCAGCGGGGCAGTGACTCCTCCTCTGCAGGCATGTCAGCACGGGTTCCTCCCTGTGCCCCCACCCCCAAGTGGGGACATAAAGGAAGCCCGGCTGGCTGCTTGGGGAGGAACGGAGTGTCAGCTTTGCCTGCTTGTGGGTCACAAGGGAGACCAGGTGTGAGAGGAGACTTGCCAGCCAGGGGACAGGACAAACTCAGGGCAGGGACGCGGCCAGCAGCACAGATGGAGGGCTGGGGCAGGTGCAGGCCGGTGGCCCCATCAGCTCGTGCCCGGGCTTGGGGACGAGGGTGGCACTTGATGAGGTGACACAGCACCCCAGGGCCAGAGTGCAGGGACCGTGCCCAGTGGTTAGGATGGCAGCTTCTGGGTCTGAGTCCCAGCTGCGTGACTCTGGGCAGTGATGTGACTTCATGCCCCGTCCCCTCAGCTGCAGGGTGAGTATGGGGAAGGGCTCTCTCTTTGGGTCATGGTGACACTAGTGAATTTGCACTTGGAAAGCACACAGGTGAGGGTCGGGCACAACGATTGTTATTTATTAAGATCTGTCACCGCAGCAGGGATGTCCTGATACACCCGGGGTGGGTGGCTTCAAAGCCACTGGGGCCTGGTGATGGGCCCCCTCAGGCCCCTGAACAGGAGGAACGCTGGTCTGGGAGCCTGAGGCAGCCTTGGGGGGCGGGGGGCAGGGTGGGGGGCTGACAGTCATGAGGGCTGGGAGCCCAGGCACCTTGGAGAGCATGGAAAGCCAGGACTGACCTTGGCAGGAGCAGTTTTGAGAAACAAGAAGGAAAACTTAACAGCTGGTTTGGCCTCTGGAAGATCCTGCTGTAATATCTGCCCCCAAAGTCTGTATTTGCTCCCAGGTGCTGGCCGCTGGCTGTAAATGGGAAGAACATTCACGACCCACGGCATCTGGGCTGTGAGGAGAGGGAGGAACTCTAGCCTCTGCCAGGCCCAGCACAGCAGGCACCCTTCTACTCCTTACGAAGAGGAGGAGTCTCACTGGGTCCGAGGCTCGTCCAGCACACCCGGCCTTCCTCCCGCCAGATCCCCCGGCCCCAGACTTTCTGCGCTGCAGACGAGCCACCTGGACAAACACGCAGCCTCTTCTCCATGTGGAAGCCACCTTGCACGTTCCCATCTGGAAAATCACTTCGGTGATCTTGAACCTTAACATTCCTCATTCAGTAACAACAAGGGTCAACCAAGCAGTAAGAAAGTCCCAGCCTGAGAGCGAGCCACACACTGAGGCCTCGGGCCGGGCAGGGGCACCGCTCACTCCGCGTTCAGGGAGGATGGCTTCAGTCAAGGGGCAGGGGGTTCTGTCCCCTCTGAGCAGCTAACGCCAGCCCCTCTGCCTATCCACCCATCTCCCTCTCTCTCCCCATCTTCTTCCTTCCCATCTTCTAGCTTTCCGTCTCTCGGGCTTATCCATCTGTCATCTATCAGTCATCTCTCCCCCCGCCCCTCCCTATGTATGTGTATTTTTTTTTTAAGTTTATTTATTTTGGGAAAGAGAGAGAGCGCACAAGCGGGGGAGGGGCAGAGAGAGAGAGAGGGTGAGAGAGAATCCCAAGCAGGCGCCTAAACATCAGTGCAGAGCCGAAAGTGGGGCTTGAACTCATGAACCCTGAGATCATGATCTGAGCTGAAATCAAGAGCTGGACGCTTAACTAAGACATTCAGGTGTCCCTCCCTATATGTATTATACTATTTTCTTTCTTTCTTTCTTTCCTTCTTTCCTCCTTCCTTCCTTTTCTCTTTCTTTCTTTCTTTCTTCTTTTTCTTTCTTTCTCTCTTCTTCCTCCTTCATTCCTTCCTATCATCTGTCTATCTACCTACCACCTTGCCTGTGTTTATGTAAACCCTCACTGTTTCAGTCAAATCCTCAGCCTTGCTTGGGGCACTTCCAGGAGGCAGGGACCGTCCCTTGCTAACTCCCTCCGTACAGAGCTGGCCTGTGGGACATGCACAGAGAGGTGTTTAGCGAAGGCTTCTGGATGGTAAGGAAGCGCCAAGGCCAAAAGGTGAAACAGCTTAACAGGTTGTGAAGGCAAAGCCGAGCACCGATGTGGGCAGGAGCTAGGACGCAGCAGCTGCCCGTCCTGAAGCCACCTGACGTGTCCTCTCGAGCCCTCGGTGCCGCCTCTCCTACCCTCCCCCCAGGGGAGCGGGCTTCAGAACCTCATCCACCTGGGTGAGCCTCACTAGGTGGGCATCAGTTGCAAAGCGATTCTAAACTTTAAACTCTCCCCAGGCATGGACCAGTGCACCTCGTCCATCAGGTCTGCGGCACCCTTTTCCGCCTCGTTTCTTGTCCTCTGAAATGGCAGGTGTACGTGGCCGGGGGGGGGGGGGGGGGTGGGGGGGTGGAGGCAGGAACCAGAGAGAAGCAGGAAGGGGGGGGCAGGAGGCCTGTCTGTGCACCCCACAGATGCAGAGAGGAATGAGGGTCCACTCCCGGAAGGAGGCACATGCCAGCCTGGATCAGTAGCTACAGCACAGCCACACACAGTAGGCACACGATCCGATGGCCACCAAGTGAGTAAGAGGGGGGACAGATGGACAGACAGACAGATGGCTGGCTAAGGTAATAGGATATGGATAAAGGATAAAAGTTGAGTTCTAATAGGGGCGTCTGGGTGGCTCTGTCAGTTAAGCATCCAACTCTTGATTTCGGCTCAGGTCATGATCTCAAGGTTTGTGAGTTCGAGCCCCTTGTTGGGCTCTTGCTGACAGTGTGAAACCTGTTTGGGATTCCCTCCTTCCCTCTCTCTCTGCCCCCCCCAACTTGTGTGCTCTCTCGAAATAAATAAACTTAAAAAAAAAAAAAAAAAAAAAGCTGAGTCTACCAGAGGTTTTCCTGGGTAGAACCTTCAAGAGTCAGTAAATTTAGGGCATCCTGTGGCCCAATCCTGATTTTTTCTTTTTGTAAGAAGGAGTTCTCCGAGGCTAGAATGACAGCATAACCCGTGGCGTCAGTCACGGGGACCAGAGGAGCCTTGATCAGTAACCGTGAGGCCCGCTGCACCCACCTGTCCTCTGTGTCCCTTCGTGCGGTGACCAGTGGTGGGTCCCATCTTTTCTGGGCTGCTCCGTGCTGCTCTCCTGGCTCTCGCCGCCCGGAGCGTGGCCGCCTCCTGCGGACGGGGCAGCCCTCCCATCCACGTCTTCGATGTTGCCTGTACCATGCTGGCCGGCGTTACAGCCCTTCCGCATCCTGTCGGGGGAGAGGGACTTCAAGGGCCCTCACCAGACATTTCTACCTGCCCCCCCCCCACCCCTGTGAAAATCAGGATTAAAAAAGACCACACTCTACAAGTGAGCACCACACTTGGGATGCAGGGGAGCGGGGGAGGGGTCTGCTCCCCAGATGCCAGTGCCTGAGAAATGAACGACACATCGGGATCCACATGCTGCGGCCTTGACCTTCTGAAAGAACCCTGGGCTTCGAGGCCTGAGATCTGGAGCTCTGCCATACTTGGGCCAAACTGCCTAGAATTCATCCCAGCTAACCAGAGCCATTATCCCAAGCAGAAAGGCTTATTGGTTGGAAGCCGTGTGCTGGGGGAGTTCAGGCCCCAGCCCCATAACAGATGTACAACAGCTACTCCTGCAGACCCATAACCCGTGCCACTCTGCACGAGCACTGTGCACGAACTCTGTGCAGGAGTGCTGTGCCCGAACGTTGTTTACGAACGCTGCATACAGATGCTCTGCGTGATCGCCGTGCACGAACGCTGCGCGCGAACGCCGTGCGCGAACCCTGCGCACGAACGCGGTTTATGAACGCCGTGACGAATGCCCTGCACAAACGCTGTGCGTGAACGCCGTGCACGAACGCCAGCCAGACCTCAGCCTCAGCAAGTGCGAGGGACACAGATTCTCATCTGCGTGAGGTTTCCCTGATTCGTCATCCGAGACTGCTCAGGGAAACAAATGATCTGTTAGGCCACACGGGAATAGCGGTTTTAATCACACAACAGTGAAATTCTAACCGCAAGTGGGGGAGCTCTCCCCGCCCCCCCCCCCCCCAACGTCTGGATGAAGGCCTTGGTGGTAAAAACCTACCTTAACCACTTGGTTCGGAACCACGTCCTGATGCCGTCCAAAGTGACGGGGCCGCTCCAGACGCTCTGCAGCTGCCTGTGGGTCCCTAGATAGGACGTGGTTAGTGGGGAGACGTACATGGGGTACCCCAGGGGCTGGTCACAGGAGGAGTTAATCAAGTTTCGGAGGACCTGCTTGTTGTTCTGGATGCTTCCGCGCTCCGGGTTGCGGTTGCGAAGGAATATGAGCTCTTGCTGCTGCCCGGCCCAGAGGCCGCGGACACATTCTTTGTTAACCTGCAGGCGAGGGAAGGAACGGAGACAAAAGCAGATGGTGGCATGTGTTTTCAGTCTGTTGATTTTAACCTACGGAGAGCGACCGGGGCTATGGGTCTGAGTATCTGTGACCACAGGACTTTGGCCTAAAGCTGTTTTCGCAGTCAAGCCGGAGCCGCGGGCAGTCCTGTAAGATGGGTATGATGCCACTTTCATGGGGAAACAGGGCGAATAAGAAAGCTGTTGCTTTGGTCCAGTGGTTCGAAGCTATACAAAGAAAAGAAACACTGGTAAGAAAGCCCCCAGGTCCAGGGATAGGTTATTACAGAAAGTTCTGGAACTTTGGCGAACTGGAAAAGTGTTTAAAAACAAGGCAGATCCTGACCCTCATCTACACGCGTGTCTACCAGGACTCCTTGCCAAAGCCCTTGTGGACACACTGGTTCTCACAGGCTCGAGGGACCCTGGCCCCTTTGCCCACCTCCGCTCCTCCGAGACTGTGTCCCTGAGACGTGACTGCTGGTGCCAGCCGGGAGGTAGGGCCACTGTACCTTGATCACCTTGAAGCTCAGGAAGGTCCTGTGGAGCATGATGACCTTGTACTCGTCGGTGCCCTCGTCCACCACGTGACGCAGGGTGAGCAGCTCCTCCTTGTTGGACAGCACGGCGCCCCTCCAGGCCGGGTCACCCTCGTGGCAGATCACGACTTTCTTCTCGAAGGACTGGATGGCCTCATAGAGGACCCCTGGGTCTTCATATTCATCGGGGCAAGTGAACTGGTCCTGGGGGGGAAAGAGGTCCACGTGCGGGCTCGGGGAAGACCAGCGAGCTGATCCGTGGGTGAGTGACCACATGGCGACTCGGCCGGTGACCCGAAGGGCCAAGTCCACTCCGCGTGGACTCTCTTCCCACACTCCTTCTGAATCCCGACGGGGTAGAGGACATGTCCTCGTCCCATTGTCCTAACCGCTGGAACGTGCCTAGGGAAACGGCTTTCGGCCTTAGGTTTCTCTGCCTTTGCAATACAGTTTGGGTACTTCTGAGATGTCATTGTCGGTGGCCAGCTCCCCTTCTCTGTCCTAGCGGGACATGACCACCCCCCAGCAGCTCTTGCACACCAATCACCACCACTGAGGTCAAGAATATCTGGACGGCCTCGATGCTTAGTTACACGCCCGCTCACAAACGTCATGCCAAGAAAAGGGACCATGTTTTTGAAAAAGGCTTTTTCCCCCATCATGTTTCAGGCTTATCCTTTTATAAAAAATGGATTGTTGTTTTGGTTTTTACCTGGTGAAGCTTCAGGGACATCCTGATGGCCGGGGCGACAACTTTATGCAGAAGGTCCATGTCGGCAAATACCCACTCGTCTCGTGCTGTTATTCTAAAGTCACCTTTGAAGAGGGTGTGAAGGCCATACAGGAAAGAGTCCAGGCTGAAAAGCAAAGTCCAAGTTACTCTTTGTTCCCATTGAACAGTGTTCAGAAACCTGTCGCTTTGAGCAAGGTCTGAGCCCCCCATCTGTCACGCCAAGAAGGACCTTCCAGCCTTTAAAAGCCTGAGCAGCCCAGAGTGTACCGCTGCCCGGCCAGAGCCTGCGCCCAGACCCGCACCCCCACCCCGACAGCCGGGGTCATGGTCAGCCTCAGTAGCTGTGGGAGCCACCCCAAGCCACTCGTGCTTGATGTCTGAGTGTGACGGTGCAGGCCGTGGTCACCGCGAGCCCCCACATGCAGGTACTCTATTCCAGGAGGCCCAGCGGTGACCTTCTTGGGGGGTGACTGACAGGGCCACCTGGGGACCATTCTCCTTTGCGTTTGTCAAGGTCTCCTCCAGGTTAGGTCGCTCATAATAAAAACTGGATTCTACCACAGGATGCAGAGAAAGCAACAACACCCGTCGGAATCCCGAATCGGTCATTTGGATTGTCTGAGCACTTCCGTTCCCCAGTCGCGCCCTTTTGTGAATGGCTGCTGGAAATGGAATACGGGGGAGGGTTAGAATGAACGGCCAAAGGGTTTTTCAGGATTATCCAGGTTTTCACGTTTCTGAGCTTTTCCTGCTCTGCTTCCGTTTCCTGCACATAATTGAGCATTGCCTGGACCCAGGACACATGGCTTGCCCAAGGGAAATCTTTCACGGTCTGGGTCCTTTACATCTTGGATGAACGTCAGGAACCCGGGTTTGGAAAGGCGATGGATCCCACATAATGGGGACAGGAAGAGGTGTTCTTCCTCTCTCCTTTATTTCCACTCACATCCTCCATCACAGCCACCCCGAACGACCCTGGCCTCTCACATCCCTGAGAGGTAGTTATGAGGCAAGTACAAGAAACAGCAGTCCTGATAGGGCTGAACTGGGACAGAATGAGCAGGAGAATGTGTGAGAAGGAAAATCTCTGAGGATGGCCGCTCATAAGGATTTAATGAGTTGGCTCACTGAGCAAGACTTTTGATTCAACGCAGCACATTAGACCTGCACGTCAGGGAAATAGTTCCACTGATTGCTATTTTAGCATTTCGTTGCAAAATGTACCGCTCGCATTAATTTCCTTCTGGAACCCTCTTGAGAGGGACGCCGTGGCTTCGAGTCAGAGCAGACTGTGGGAAACGGAAGCAGCCAGGGTCTAGGCAGGTGGGGGCTTGGGGTGCTGTGGCTTGGAGGAGCCCAGAACCTTCCAGAAAGAGTTCCAGCAGGCAAGCCTTCCCAAAAGGCTCTCCCTTCACAGAACAAAGACTTCCAGGGGCTGTGGGCTCAGTGGCCACCTGGGAGGCACCAATGGGGGAGGCACAGGACAGCAGGGCCGAGCACAAGTTTTACAGTGACGAGTACTATCTGCTGTCAGCTGAAAACCGCCGAAAATGCCCCCGTCACCAGATGAGAGCTAAGCCCTGCAAAGGAACAGCTAGATGGCAGAACACGGGTGGGTTTTATCCCGGAAAGGCTGCCTACACACCCAGGAAGAGAAAACACTCCTCCAGACGCAGGGATGGGGGTGGCGGCAAAGGAAGTTTACGGGGCTCGCCCAGACACCCAGAGCAGCGTCTGCAGAGAAAAGAGCAGAGCAAGGAGTTCAAGGCGCCAGCATCTTGTTTCCCAGAACATGTACATGGCAGCCACAGGCTGCTTACTTATCAGGACGGAAAGCGGGAAGGCCCCCAACAACAGATGCTTTGCTCGTCATTTCTCTTTTTGGAGAAAAATGACACTGTGGCACGTAAGGCTGTTCTTTTCCAGTGATCCTCAATGCAGAAGGCAAAGCCTGAACCGGCATTTCCCCGGATTGGGGGGTCTTATCCCTCGCACCTTAAAGGTAAAGGCATCCTAAAAGAAAGGTGTTTCATTACCTGCCTTTTATCCTCCAGAGAATGAAGGGGAGGGAGGCAGAGGGATGTATCGAGCGGGGGGAGGGCTTTCGGGGGAGGGGGCAGAGAGCGCGAGGTCTCCAGGAGGCCTGCAGCATGTTTCTGATTTGGACCGTCATAGGGCTTTGTCTTTTTCAGATTCCGCTGAGAGATGACGAGCCCCCGCCCCGCCGCCAGGCCAACAGCTGGAGTAGACAGTCAGTCAAGGTTGACCTTCATGGGGATAAACAGCCACCCCCACCCCCATCCCCTGTGGTCCTCCCCCCCACCCCCCCACCCCACCTGGGATCATCCTGTCCTGTCACAGAATCTGTTGGCCGGGCAATCGCCAGCGCAGGGGTTGCTGTGTCCAGCTGTGTGGGGTGAAGCCGGGGACAGGTCAGAACAGGTTCCAGAAGAAACCTGACACGTGTATGGCCGTGTGTTAAAGACGCACACCCACACGCACACAACCAAGGCCGTGGTGCCAACATAAAGCACCGGCTTCCGTGGCCCTAAAGACATGCCAAAATCTCAATAGAAACCCCACTAGAAAAATATTATTCCTTCTCACGACGGCAAGTAGCTGGTACCTGAGCACATCTTCTTTTTAATGGAAAAGACCTGTATATGTGGCTGAGGTTGTAACACCATACCTCTCGACCCGAGAGCAAATGTCTGGTCCTGCCCCTGCACCTGACTCCATCAGAGGGGCCGGGTCTGCACCGCTTCCCGCTTGGCCCTGAGCCACTCTCCGGCAGGGCTCGATCCCCGCTCCGCAGGGCGGGGACTAGAGTAATGAGCTTGCCGTTTTCACTACGTGTGCATTCATGCACGTGTGTGTGCCAACGTGCACAGATGTCCCAGCCTCTGCCTCACAGGGACTCTGCCATCCCAGCAGACGCCAGCGACCGCAAGGCTGGGTCTCAGTGATCTTCCGCTCGTCCAAACTCCTGTTGTCCTCGCTGCTGATACTCTACCTCACGCCGGGCCCAAGGCTTACGCGTTAAGTGGTCCAGCCCATTTCAGCATCCTCCGCCATCGCCTTACAAGGACAATTTGAGGATGGCCAGTTGAAGCAAAGGCTGTTTGCACCGTCTTGGAACTCGGCTTTATTCACAGAGGCATCCTCTTGGCTCTGCTCTAGCCCGAAGTTCCTTTATCCTCCCCTCTAAGCCCCACTTTTGCTCACACTGACTGGACCAGCCCAGCTCTCACCTGCACCCTCGCTCACTGGTTCTCAACTGCCAGCAATCTGGACCCCTGGGGGACATCTGGAGATGTCCTCATGTGTTACAACCGGGTCGGGGGTGCTGGCGTGCTGTGGTGTCTCGTGGGAAGAAGTCAGGCAGGTTCACGGCCGTGAGGCACGGGCTGGTCCCCACAACAAGGAACCACGCGACCCACACGCTCACAGTACCTCTGTTGAGCCGAGAAGGCTGCTCTTTCGGGGAAAGAGGACAGCTGGAGTTCGCGGATTTTCAGTTTTGGACAATGGGGTCATTATCTGGGATCTAGCCTTGATGCATTTTAGCACTCAGAGGGAGACGGCTTTAAGGCTGGGGTCGTTTCTGCAGGACTCACAGTGGGCTCCCCAGAACAACGACTGATTTGTTCACTTGAGCCCATTTCCAAACAGGCCCCTGCACTATGTGTTTACAGATCAGCACGGCGAAGAGCCTTCTGGTACCTTCGCCATAAACGGAGAGCTTGGAGAACATATGCGAACAATTAAGTGTGATTTGCAGGCTGGGCTTCCGATGCTTGATTAGTCACGGGGCTGCGGAAGGAGCCCCGCCTGTTTGCCTCGGTCTGTATTCCAGACCCAGAGAGCATGTCCACACGGAGAGCAAAGCACACCTTATGGGCGCTTTCTTCCCTCCGTGCTATTCGGCCACACGCACTGGCATCACGGCTGATTCCATCAGCCCTGGCCACGTTCTCCTGCTAAAGACTCCCCCCCCCACCCCCGACAAGAACAAACAAACATGGTCCAGTTGCCCAGTGAGACAGAAAGATGGGGACGATTTCCATTTTTCTGCTGGTTTGTGGATTACTAAGCGCTTTTCATCCCATCATCTCGTCTCATTTTCATGGATGCCTGCACAATTTCGATTATTATAACCCTCTTCTGTAAGAGGAAACAGGCCAGCAAGGATGAGAAAGAGGCAGGCGGGAACAAATGTTCAACATCTCATCGCGCTGAGGACGCGTGGGAGCAAAGCCACGGCTCCCCTCCAGCTACCCACCTGGCCAGAAACCCAGACTTGCTTTGAGACTGTGTAACTGGAAGATGTGTGTTCGAATGAACTAACCTCTGTACTCCCCCCACACCTCACCATCCTGAGGTCAGTCACCAGCCATTTTCAAAAGTTTAAATTGGTGCATACATTCAGCACACGCCCCGCATCGATGGCGTATTTATAATTCCTTCGTGGATTCTTTACCCAGGAAGCTAGTCTACCGGCTCTGGAATCAAACCAACCCTTGGTTTGGATCCCAGCTACCTCCCACCTGGTAAAGAGCGCTCCGAAAGAAAGCAGTGGTGTCCCTCAGGTAGGGCCAACGTGCTTTACTTGGTTTTAGAGTTCAAGTACCGCACAGGGGCACCTGGGTGGCTCAGTCGGTTGGGTGTCCGACTTCGACCCAGGTCATTGATCTCCTGGTTGAGAGTTCGAGCCCCGCGTCAGGCTCTGGGCTGACAGCTCAGAGCCTGGAGCCTGTTTCAGATTCTGTGTCTCCCTCTCTCTCTCTTCCCCTCGTCTCTCTGTCTCCCAAGAAATAAATAAATACTTAATCAAAAAAAAAAGTTAGAGTTTAGGTACTGCACAGAGGGGCAGCATATGGCCCAGAAGGGCTGGAGGGATGCCTAGGCTTCAATTTTGGCTCTGATACTTGTTGTTATTGGCAAGTCCCTTGTCCTCATTATCGTCTCTTTCGTTCTGTGTTTATCTTTAGGATCAAGCTTGTCCAGGTATATGTGGGGGCCAGGTGGGGGCTTGCTAGGATCTCTTCACATGGGGGACTGGGTGCACAAGTATGGTTTGAGGACAGTGGACATGTGTCAGTGGGGGGAGGGGACAAATACACCCCAGTGCCCCGCATTCATCTGTCCTCTGGGACCCATGCCTGAGTCCTGAACGAAACAGAGGACACGTCCAAGAGCGCGGGGTGGGGGTGGGGGTGGGGGCGCACTGAGCACAGGGTGGCGGCAAATCCCACAGGAAAGGGCCCTGGGCCAGCAGGACGGGGCAGGGGGTGGCGCAGAGGGAGGCGCAACCCTGAGCACCGACCACAGTGAGCTTCGGGGGCCGTGAGTCCCATCGGCAGCTCTCCACAACACAGGCCTGCGGAGGAAAAGCCGTCAACAAAGGGAGCTTAGGGGTGTGAGGAGGGAAAGGTGGGTGCCGTGGGGTAGCCCAGCTGCCCCAGGGAAACACCCACACGGATGGGGGTGACCTGAGGAATTCCTGCAGAGGGGACAGAATTAGCGGTGGCAGAGAGCAGTGTCAGCAGCAGGAGTCTGGAGACTGGGCAAGACTCCACCGTGGTGAATCACCACGCCGGTCACTTCTCCGCGCGTCGGTTTTTCCGGCTGTAAAATGGGGCCAATAACCGTACTGCCTCATCCTCCGTCAAGCCTTCTTACTTGACATCAACTCGCGTCAAGTGCTGAGCACCGCCCCCAGTACATACAGAGCAAGCACATTGTAAACGTTCACTGCTGCCATTATCCTCATTTCAGCATAAGCTTCAGATACAAACAGAAGGATGTTCACACCGCAGAATCCCGCCTAATAACTGGAGAGCAAGGGTGCGGCCTCCAGTGTTGCTGTTTCAGATGAATTCCAAACAAATTGTGGAAGAGTAATTCCCAAGCGAGAAATAAGTCAAAGGCAAGCTTTGACGAGAAGCTTTTCAAAAACACATTTGACTTCATGACGTTTGAACACCCAATAGTTCTGTGCTCCCTCCAGCCTCCCTATCGATGGGGTCAACTGTCAGTGTCCCGTGCCAGTGTTTCCCAAGCCTGGCCCCGAGGACCCGAGGAGTCAGCCACAGGGCAGCTGTTCAAAATCAACCAGAGATGTCCTGACCCAGTTCCTGGAGATCCTCAGTGGGTGGTTTGTGATGGGACCTGGGGTCTATGTTCTATGTTCTGATCGATCTGCCCAAGTAATCTTGAGATTTGGGGCTCAGGGGACCAGAGAATCTGGGTGTCTCCTAAAGAAGTCCAGCCATCAGAGAAGCTACGAAGCTGACCACAGAGTGGAACCCATACACCAGGCCAGGGCAGAAGACCTCCCCGAGCAGTCTTACAGTTTAAGGTCCCAGGAATGCTTGCTTCTTTTTCTGGGCTATAAATTCTTTCCTATGTTCAAACTTACGTGTTTTCTACATGCTCCAAGATTCTGATTTCAGCTGGATGACCTGATTTTAATGGCCTCCCGCACAGGGCTTGACATAGCGCACCCACGGCTGGCTTATTTGCCTACTGTTTTTCATGACTACACTGATCTTGGGGTTCTCTATCCTCTTGGAACCCTAGTCTGCTCCCAAGAGCCAGTACAGTTTCTTCCTCAGGCAAACATAGTGCTGCTATAAAATGCCACCATCTTTTCGCCTTTATCTCTATAAACGGAGCACCTGTCAGGCTCCACTTGCCGCCTTCCATGTACTTGAAGACCATCGTCAAGCTATCTCTTAGCTTGGGGCCAGTGAAACTATTTGGACTTCCTGTGAAGGCATCCTTTGATGTATGTGTGCCTTTCTGCAGTGGGAGACCCAGTTCTTCAAAGAAGATAGGTCTCAAACACCAAATCTCAAAAAATTACCAGGGTTTATTTGGAACCTCCACACTAACCCATTCTATCTCCAAAACACATCAACATTTTAAGACATTGTATTTTTTGTGGTCTTTGCTCGCTTGTATTCAGCTCCTCATTTAAGGTTTCGCCAGGCCCCAGCCCCCACCCCAATGTGCAAAGGCTTGCTGCTGGCCTCTTTCTCCTCCCCCGACCCCTCCCATTCCACAGCCTCCTCCAGGAAGCCCTCCAGTCTTCCCTTCCAGGCTCTGGAAGAGCAGGGGCAAGCCTACCCCACTAAGGTCCAGCAATAAAGTGCCTGATGTAGAATGAGGGGACAGAACCCAGGCAACACAGCTCCCAGCCCCCTAGAGCCCTCCCAGACCCAGCTGAGGGGAGGCCCTTGGACGACTCCAACACCTGCAAAGGGGCTACATGAAACCCCAGTTTGGCTGGGATTCCCCCTTCTCAGCCCCAAAGTCTCCTCCAATAGGTAGAAAGCCTCACTGCTGGATGCCAGTGAGAAAAGGGGGCCTAGCTCTTTAAGAGCCAAACTAATGGCAGCTGAGTGGAGGGACTAAGAAAACAGCTGAAGGTTTATCCCTTTCCTGTTAGATTTCCCCCAAACTCTGTGGGAGTTTGCGCAAAAATACCCTTAAGTTTCCAGAAGGAGGTGAGGAAGGGAACTCCAGTCCCCCAGGGATCTGAGCCCCCCAGTAAAGGGTGGTGATTGGAGGGGTCCAGTCTCAGGGAGGACAGACCCAAGAAGGTCAATGGGGAAAGGGGGAGGGGGTCTCAGACTCCACGTTAAACCTGACACAGGCAGAAGGGCGACCAGAGAGGGGGCAAGGGTTTTGTCCAAAGTCACTCAGGGCACAGCCAAGACCCGGATGCTGGCTCCCACTTCTAGGATCTCCACACCCACCCCGGATGGCTGGGCCTGGCCTCCAGACAGCCCCACTCCATGGAGCTTCTCTTCTCCCAGGCATCATTCTCAATTTAGTCATTCTCGCTAACTTTGCATGTATATATTTTTATTTCTCGAGGACTGTCCATCAGAGCTGTGTCACTGTTGTAAAGTCAAAAATATGTCCCCACTAAATCTATCAAATAAAGTAGAGCTTGTGACTTATGCTAGGCTGCTGTATAAGACCCATCTGGGGCGTCAGGGTTCAAAAATCATCTGTTAGCTCTTTAACATTAAGTATGTGAGAATGACCTGTGCATAAAGTACACCTAAGGGAGTATTCCTGATTTTAAAATTATGCAAGAGGGGCCCCTGGATGGCTCAGTGGGTTAAGTGTCCGACTTCGGCTCAGGTCATGATCTTGCGGCTTGTGGGTTCGAGCCCCGCGTCAGGCTCTCTGCTGACAGCTTGGGGCCTGGAGCCTGCTTTGGATTCTGCGTCTCCCTCTCTCTCTGCCCCTCCTCCACTCATGTTCTCTGTCTCTCTCAAAACAAATACATTTTAAAAATATTTTTAAAAAATTATGCAAGAGTATATTGTGTGCATGCTCAGACGCACACATGAAGGTCATGGGCCACTCATACTTTGAACGTACATGTAACTATATAGTAAATAAAATATTAGCAAGTTGAACCCATAATTGTATAAAAAGAATAATATATCATGACCAAATAGAGGTTATCCTAGAATTTGCAGGCTATTTCAGCATGAAGACCTCTATGAATGTAAGTCATTACGTTAATAGTTTCAAGGAGAAGAAGATCATCTGATGCCTGACCCCACATTTTAAAATAATTCAGCATCCTTTCCTGATAAAAGCTTTATCTAGCAATCTAGGAAGAGGAAGAAACTCCCTGGCTTGATAAAATGGTCGGTTGGAAGGCTGCAACAAACCTTACTTTTTAATGCTAAAATATTACTCTCATTCCCTGAAACATCTGGATTAAGGCAAGGATGCTGTGGTGGGCAGAATAACGGGCCCCCAAAGATGTCCATATCCTACCACCTGCAACGCGTGAATATGTTACCTTAAACACTGGAAGGAAATTTTGCAGATGTGATTAAATTAAGAGTTTTGAGAAGGGGAGATTATCCTGGACTATCTGGGTGAGCCCAATGTACTCAGAGGGATCCTTGTGAGTGAAAGGAGGAAGCAGGAGAAGTAGAGTTGGAGTCAGAGAGAGATTGAAAGATGCTGCACTCCCAGCTGGAAAGATGGAGGAAGGGCAGCCTCTAGAATAGGCAATGGATTCTCCCCTCAGAGCCTCCGGAAGGAACACAGCCCTGCAGACATCCTGACTGTAGCCGAGCGAACGCCATTTTGGACTTTTGATCTCCAAAACCGTAGGGTAATTATTAACTTCTGTTGCTTTAACCCACCAAGTTGGTAGTAATTCGTTATAGCAGTAATAGGAAACTAACACAGATGCCCACTTGAACAGTGCACTGGGGGGTCACGGCCAATGTAATAAGAAAAAGGATTAAGGATAAATATTGGGGGGTGGGGGAATGCCAGAATTGTCATTATTTGCAGATATGTCTTTCCACCAGAAAATCAAAGAGAATTAATTGGAATATTATGTTTATAATAGAGTTCAGTAAAGGCACCCAAAATAAGATCAAATTTAAAAAAATTACTGGGGCGCCTGGATGGCTCAGTCGGTTAAGCACCCGACTTCAGCTCAGGTCATGATCTCACGGTTCATGAGTTTGAGCCCTGCATCAGGCTCTGTGCTGTCAGCTCAGAACCTGGAGCCTGCTTCAGATTCTGTGTCTCCCTCTCTCTCTGGCCCTCCCTCGCTCACACTGTCTTTCTTAAAAAATAAACATTAAAAAAATTTTTTAAATAAAAAAGAGAAATCACTTTCCTGTATATCAGCAGTGACCAATTAAAAATGTGACAGGAAAGATTCTATTCCTAATCACAATAAACCTATAAAGTATCCAGAAATAATCCATCCAGAGATTATAAATCTCAAAGAAAAAGAAAATTTTACCAAAAGACATTTAAAAAACTGAATGATCACAAAGATACACCATGTTACTGACTGCTGTTTATTTTCTTTCTCAATCTGTAAATTCCAGACAATATCCATCAAAATTCCAGCAGAGGTTATCATAAAATGTAATTCTGAATTTCACCTGAGGAGAACATGAGCGAGAATAGCATCCACCACAAAACAGCAAGAAAAAAGTAAAAACAGGAGGACTAGGCTTATCAGATATCAAAACTTCGTATCACTCTAGTAAACCAAACGGTTTTGTTATTAGAGAGATTGATCACTTTAAACAGAAGTGTAAATCCAGAAGCATACCACCTATGACTGGGAATGTACAATGTAGCATACGGCAAAAGTGGTATTTTAAGTTAGTGGTGTTTTTAACTAGTGACCAAATCACTAATGAGAAACTACTTAGCAAATGGTATTGGACTATCAGCTATCCATTTGGGGGAAGAAAATGGATCCCTATCTCTCATCATGTATGAAAATATATGTGAATTTGTTGTGAGCCAGTAGTCGAGGGGGCTCATTCTCCAACACGTACTACTACTTGTTGGCCCAGGCCATTCCCCAAGGCTGTGTTTTCAGCGAGCATCCTTGAGGGATGAAATGACAACTTTTTCCGCTAAGAAAAGGTTGGTTCCCTAAGCTCAATGAACATCTCTGGTCAGGGAAAACAGGATCTGCATCACCCCTGTGGGCCTTGGGGGCAAGGGGAACTGAAAGTAACACACTAATGCTCATGCTGCCACTGCGCTACGAGAAGCAAAGTCCTTTGTCTCTGACCCAGGAGTCTCGTATCCTCCGACAGAGTCCATAAAAATGTAACAAGGTAGGAAGAGTAAAATCAAATCCTAAGACTTGACAGGATGCAAAAACTCAATGGAAAGAAGTAAAAATATACAAGTATCAGAGGAAAATGGAGGATACTATTTTTATATCCTGGAAATAAAAAAAAAAAAAACAATTTTAAGAAAGACACAAAATCCAGAAATTATAAATTAAAATTTTTAAAAAGTGTGCCGTAGGTAAAAATAAGTCAAGTGCACCTTGATAGAAAATATTTTTAACATATATAAATATCTTTTTAAAGTTTTTTTTAAAGTTTATTTATTTTGAGAGAGAGAGAGGGAGAGAGAGAGAATCTCAAGCAGGCTCTGCACTGTCAGCATGGAGCCTGATGCAGGGTTTGATCCCATGAACCGTGAGATCATGACCTGAGCTGAAATCAAGAGTCAGATGCTTAACCGACTGAGCCACCCAGGCACCCCTTAAAGTTTTTTTTTAATGTTTATTTATTTATTTGTTTTCAGAGAGTGCGCACATGTGTGTGAGCAGGAGGAGAGGCAGAGAGAGAGAGAGAGAGAGGGAGAGAGAGAGAGAGAGAGAGAGAGAGAGAGAGAGAATCCCAAGCAGGCTCCATGTGCCCGATGCTAGGGCTCGATCTCATGAACCATGAGATCATGACCTGAGCTGAAGCCAAGAGTTGGATGCTTAACCGACTGAGCTACCCAGGTGCCCCAATAAATATTAATATCTTAATAGGAGAATACTTCTAAATATCATTAAGAGCCTAATAAAAATAGGTAAAGCATATACATGGGCAGTGGGAAATTGACAGAAAAAAAAATACGTCACCAATAAATATGTAAAATGATCCTTACCCTCACTATGAATAATGGAAATGCAAATTAAGATGAGAATGAGATAATTTTTCACCCAGGAGACCAGAAAAATTAAAGATTGAATATCTGGCATTAGTGAGGATATGGCCAAGCGCTCTTGGCTGGATTACAAACTGGGGCAGCATTACTGGACAGCAATTTGACTCTATCTATAAAAAATTACACTTAAACATTTTTCTTGAGCTGTGGAATCTTTTTTTTTTTTTTTTTTTTTTTGCAAGAAAAACCATTTATTGGATTCTAGCATATACAGTGTAGAGCAGAGCTGTTCGGCTGAGGTAGAGGTGGGGGCCCTGCCACGGTCCAGCCTCCCCTCATACTGCATCCCTCCCCACTCCCCATGACACACCCGATGAAGTCAGAACTTCACGGCCATCAGGCCCCCAAAGCCGTTGGCCCAGGGCAGAGTGTCAGTTGCCTTTAGTCATCAGAGATGGCATTGGAAGTATGCTGCAGGATTTGGCTGTGGTAGGGGACCTCTTAGTAAAAGGAACTGGTCCCAGATAATCCAATCTTCCCCCAGAGTACCGAGAATATGGTTCCCAGATTTATCTCATCACTATAAGCAGAGCTGATGCGGGAGTAGGAGAAATTGTTTGAAACAAAGAAAATCCCATCAAAACCGGGTTTAAAACAAGCAGCTGGCGAGCCTGGTGCTTTAATCAAGGAAGAAATAAATAAAGCAGACCAAGCAAGAAACACCTGGATGGGGAATATCTGAACAAGTCACACAAAGAGCAAGATGGAAGAAGTCTTTGAAAGTAGCTTAGGGAGGAACTAAAAGAATAAATCCTTGAGGCATTTTATTTGCAGTTTGCAAAGAAAATTCGGATTATTATTATTTTTTTAAACCGACTTCAAATGGGTCAAACAGAAGATCAGCTGCCTGGAGGCTATGACTATCTGAAGACGCATTTTGTGATTCCAGAATCTTCTGAAGCCCTTCCCCAACCGCACTATTTAGTGAAGAGCCCCTTGCAGCAGCCACATCATCCTGTTTTACGAAGCCCACACACAAGCTTTCTGCTAGGCTTTCAATCATCAAATTTGGCCCCAGACGACCCCAGAGGAAACTGTCGGGGTCTACAGCATGAGGCTGAGTCAGGCGGGAGAAGCCAGTCAGCTCCTCCCCAGGGTATTCCCTATAACAAGTTCTAACTCCACATCAAAATGGTCAGTCAGTTAGCATTTCTCACCTGTGAAGAACATCGTAGAATTCAGAGATGTGGGAGTTGTGACAATAGCTCTACCTCGGTGTTTACCTTTTCCTGTGCGTGACTCAAGGCTACTGCGTCCAGAGAGAAATGAGGAGATGTGCCCACCATACCACTTCACCCCTCACCAAGTCACACACCGAAACTGATGACACCCTTCCAGAACTTTCCACTGGTAAGGGCTCACAGCCGTCCCCTGCAGAAGGGCATTCGGGAACCGTCAGCAAGTCCCCCTCGACTTACTTAGTGCAGAGGCTGTGAAGGTTGTTAAACCAATACATGCGTGGCTTTTGCCATTCAGAAGCTTGTAACCCAGTCTACACTCGCTCCAGCTGAATACCAAAAGAACCCTTTTGGGTTCCAATTACATATATATATATATATATATATATATATATATATATATATATATGTTGTATGTCAATTATAGGTCAATTTTTAAAAATTTTTTCACATTTATTTATTTTTGAGAAACAGAGTGAGACAAAGCGTGAGCAGGGGAGGGGCAGAGAGAGAAGGAGACACAGAATCTGAAGCAGGCTCCAGACTCTGAGCAAACGGTTAGCACAGAGCCTGATGCGGGGCTCGAACCCACGAACTGTGAGATCACGACCTGAGCCGAAGTCGGATGCTCAACCGACTGAGCCACCCAGGCGCCCCTAGGTCAATTTTTTTAAAAAAGGAGACAACCTTGAGCTATTTACAAACAGAGCAGGAAGATCTGGTAGAAACAGAGTTTGAAAACACAGCTGAGGGCACATCCAGTTAATCAAAGCCCCGCAGAGACAGGGCAGGGTGCGGTCTACACTGGAGCACAGATGTGATGATTTCCTTTTGCAGGAAAAACGGGGAAAGGGAACGGACGTTTTTATTAAGCATTAATTTTGCTAGAGACCAGGCTAGGAAGTTCCTATAAATGGTTTCATTTCATCTTTTCAGCAAATCCATGGCTTGTAACACAGAAGGCCCTGTACCCATAATCCTGGGGTTTTGGCTGTTCTGTATTAGTGGCATTTCCAAATGCAGAACTCCAAAAGGTCACAGTGCTCAAGAAAGCCTTCTTTTGGACCCAGCAGAATTTATTACAGAAGGAACTATCTGTAACTTTAAAATAAAGAAAATGATTGACAAAAATCACTCAGAAACACCGTTGGTGCCGGTACTGTTTCTGCAGGTACCTGAGGGCCATGTTGTGAGCTGCCGTTCCCAGAGCTCGCCTCCCCAGGATGCACAGGGCAAAGGACAGGGTCACTAGAGGGGAGTCCTCATCGCTGTCCAGGTTCTTGGAAGGCTGAAAGAGCAAGGATGTTCATTCAACTCTCTCACACGGGTTCCAATAGGCAAGGACACAGAATCATAAAGGTAGAGTGTCGGGGTGTCGTTCGTCAGCCATTGTGGTCACCGAGTTGACTAGAATACCCCAGGGTCGGGGGACTCTCTGCTTCCTGCAGAGTTTCTCTCGTGCTTGGACGTGGGAAAAAAAAAATTGAAACGAGGAAGCTACTCTAGAGGAGAGGTGGGGCTAACACGTGCCTGTTGACCTAATTCTCTGGAGTTTTGAATATGGCGCTTCAGGAGAAGAGGGTCAGGGCTTACATGCAAATGAATGCCCACCTTAGCGCCGTCCAATGCAGGGGCAAGACGTGTCTATCACGTGCAGGTGAGGGTTTTCTGTTCTCCCTATAACAAGGAGCCCACTGAACTGACCATGAAGTCCACAATCAACAACTAGATTTAAGGGGTCATCCAAAGTCAGCTTAAAAAGAGAGGTGGGGAAGAGGCAGAAGAAAAGAGCCGGAATATCTTTTTGCAGGGCACATGAAACAATTTCAGGAACCACATGAGGAAAGAGGAACACCGCGGTGATAGCTCGGAATACCCGTAGATTCTTTGCACACCTCAGCCACCTGAAGAGGCTAAGCAAGGGTTCAGATATCAGCCCACATTCTCTCTGCTGCACCTGGGAAGGCAGATTCTACCACCTGCTCCTTCTGCGCCCTGTTTTTAATCACTCGCGGAAAGGTTGAGGACCTGGGTTAGTGTTGTAACTTGGTTTGTCCCCTCGAGTCCGCTGGCATACTTCATCACTACTAAGGAGGGTGTATTCATTTTGGATCTACTGTCTCTATCAACAGCATATGGATTCGGCTTTTCAAATCCCAGGAAGCAAAGTCAACGGACTCCCTCCCCTTGCTCCTCCCCCAGCTCCTCCTCCTGGCCGACCCTCCTCCTCTTCTTTCTAGAAGCTGTTGTTGTCCTTGGTTTCATTTCTGAGACGCTGCATTCATCTCCGGAAGTGTCCTCAGCATGTGGGCGATAATGCCCAAGAGACACGACTGCGGAGTGAGATGGGCCATCTTGATGGCTAAACAGATCGGTTGCAGGGCCACAATTCAATACGTTCAGCAAATCCTCCGGATTTCAGCAGAGATATCCTTTGTACAGAAAGCTCCACAAACAGCTCTAAACAAAGAAGTTTCCAGACTTTCAAAGCTATGACAGACGCTTAAAACGGTGCTAACCCTGAGCACAGTATAGAGAGAAATATGCTTTCAAGGCTCCTCTATTGGAGAACGTGGTATGTGAATTCTTCCTTTTAATTTTGTCTAAGTGTTAAATAAACATTTATCCAGATGCTAATGTTCTGTCTACCATACAGTATAAGAGACGGACTTGATAAATGCTCCTTGTTTTTTAAATTTAATTCAGTACCTCCAGCCCCCACCTCCCTGACCTACCTCTTGTCTTTTCCGCGCACAGTACTGAATCCATTCTAGATAAACGTTACAGTAGCTGGCTCGTGTTATCCCCTGGAGACACGGGACGTAGTCATCATCGGTGTTAATGTTGAACATTGCGAGGTCACGCTCAATGTAATGCCACTTCGCAAAAGGCTGCAGGGACTTCAGAAGTGATTCGTTTTTGATCCACAAGAGAAGTTTGGGGGACGTTACCATATAGTATATGATGCTCTGCAGACAGAAAGCAAGATTTTGAGCCCTTAGAGCCATTCGAAAGACGCAAAGACTTCTTATTTATTGTATTTCATAAAGTAAATCAATGTCAGGGAAGTATGAGACATACTTGGTTTCATGGCATTTCCTGCCAGGTTTAATGCTTAGGACTTACTTGAGACATTCTAAAGTGTCCTGTCTTAAGGGTCACCACAGGGATGAGGGAAGTGGGAAGAACAGAACGCTAACAGAATGTACCAGAACAGAATTTCCATGGTGAGGAAGAATGACAGCCAGCCCTACCCCTTCAGAGAGAGACACACGAGAACACCCTCGGGTTACCACAGGCTCCTGTGGAGGCCACGGGTGGCTGATCCTGCTGAAAGACACTGGGGCAGACCCTCTCCCGAGACCCCAGCCAAAGACTGTTTAATGAACAAAAACAACAAAATTCTCAAAAAACGTTTTTTTAATGTTTATTGATTTTTGAGGGGGGGGGGAGGGGCAGAGAGAGAGGGAGACACAGAATCTGAAGCGGGCTCCAGGCTCAGAGCTGTCAGCAGAGAGCCCGATATGGGCCTCGAACTCACAGACCTCGAGATCATGACCTGAACCGAAATCAGACGTTCAACCGACTGAGCCACCCAGGCGCCCCCAAAAACAACAAAACTCTTATGGAAAGTACTTATGATGTAGAATTGTTGAAACACACATGCACACGTAATCCGGGGTGCCCAGACAGTGGACATCTGTGATGCCTTCAAAATAACCCGTGTTTTCCCCTCCATCAGACACTCCACTTCGGAATATCCCAACTGGGGAAAATGCCACCCTCGGGCTTTCTTCTTCTAAGTCACAGCTTTACTGAAAGCCATCTTGCAGTTTGCGAACGAATGCGTCCTTCAGAAAGGCTAGCGCCCGGCCTGGAGAAGTCAAACTGTTGCAGAGAAAACGAAAATCCAACTCGGATGTGGGTGCATCGGCAGCAGGTGGTAGTATACCTTCATTATAGCCTTCTGTACCCTTTATTATCGCAGGCAACTGGAAGGGGTACTCAGTGCCACTGAGGCTGGGGCGGCCCCGGGAACGTGGCTTGTATGTCACCTGGGAATCGCTGCAACAGGGAAGGGCGGCGTCTGGTGCAAAAGAGGCAGCGATGCACGCTCCCTTGGCCCCAAGCCCCGTGGCCCTCTCTGATTATAAAAAGACATTCTTCCCAAGGGAGAAGGCAGAAAGGAAACCACACGGCCCGGACCTGGCCAGGGCGTAGGTGGCTTGACCCCCGTGACTGAGCGGGCAGAGACACACTTTTCCAGGCAGGCTCCTGCCCTCTCTTCTGCTCTTCCCTCCCTTCGGCTGGGACACGAGATCCGGAGCACCAAGGATGGCGCTTGCTGACGAGTGTCCGGTTTCAGGTTATCTGAGGAGTTTGAGCAGGTGAGTGGGTGGACGCACGGGGTCCGTGGATTCGGGCCAAATGACGGCAAAGGCCTGACTCAGCCGTTCTCGGCTGTCAGGACCGACGGCAGCCTGGACTTCGGGAAGGCTAATCTGCGTGCAGCTCACGGCGTGTGGCCTGCCTTCTTTGGGGCATTTTCTCTGTAAGCCTCCCCCACCCGACCCCAAAGTGGTGGAGCGGGGACAATGAAGTCCGCGGTTCACACGCTCTATCGTTCCTGCGGCGCTGCACCCAGGACAGCCCCGTCAGCCTGGAGAAGTCCCTTCAGTATAAGGAGGGAGGGGACAGAGCGGGAAGGAAGAAGGAGGAGGCCACAGGAGGCTGAGTGGGAGGCAGAAAGGACAGAGGCGCGAGTAAAGTCTACTTCTCTTCATCTTTCGGAGATTTCAAACAAGACAATGAGTATAAAGAACTCAGCACGTGGCCTGGCACACAACTTCTATTTGGCATATAAGTCCTTGGATCTAGGACTTACCCATCCAGGGGCTTGAGGCTCAGGGAGTCCGTGCTAGCAGCCCAGGTGAGGGGTGAGGGGTAGGGGTGAGGGAACAGAAGGCATGTGGGGCCGGGAGACCGCTGAGTCTGTGGCGGCCACCAGAGTGCCTTCCAATATTCAAAAATGTCGGTTCTGAATCTGGAGGGTTTTTTTTTTTTTCTTTTAATGTTTATTTTTGAGAGAGACAGAGAGACAGAGTTCAAGCCGGCGAGGGACAGAGAGAAAGGGAGACACAGAATCTGAAGCAGGCTCCCGGCTCTGAGCTGTCAGCACAAGCAGGGCTTGAACTCACGAACCCTGAGATCACGACCCGAGCAGAAGTTGGACGCTTAACCAAGAGCCACCCAGAGGCCCCTGGATCTGGAGGGTTTTCTACGGCCGACTTGCTGGCAGGATGATTTAAAGCTTTTATGAACGTGGGGGGTTTAAACAGCTGACCCAAAGTTACAAGCACAGGAGGATCTGTGACTGGCCAGAGGCAAGGTGTCTCAGCTGACGATTACAAAGGGTACGAAGAAATTGGGTCTGTCTGAACATCTGGCTCTAGCAAACATCTGGTCTGGTCTTTCCCCAATATGTCCCAATCACATGTACCGGATAGGAACAACAAACAAAACTTGGAGGGCGTTTACTTTTTCGTTCATTTCTAGGGAGGAATGAAAATAACCCCCTCGACCGATGAAGTCAGCATAGTTAATGAGGAGTTTGAATCCCAGAGGTTGAAACTTCCTCCTCCAGGTCTGGCAGAACCTCGCAGTGTTGACTTCCCAGTGCTGCCCTGGCTCGGCTCCCCAGTGCACGAGGGGAACCCGCTCCCCTCGCCCCGGAGAAAACACAACACACCCGACGGTGGCAAACCACACTCCATTTCCATTTCGCGTAGGCAGAAATCCTGTCGGGGAGATAGAGTCAACGAACAGTGTGAAATCCTTCCGAATCTGTCAGGATGAAACGGATACGACACTAAGTCGACCCGGTAAGTGAGGACAGGGAGAATGAATGGACGGCATAGAACCATGTGGAAAGCGAGACCTCTTCTGAATTCATCCACCGTATCTGGCTCCTCCAGCAGGGATTCTCCTGGTTTCTCATTTTCATTGTGGATCAGCATATTCTATCAGACAGCTCGTTCTAGGAAGGGGGCCCTGGCAGGCAGACCCACACGTGCGGTCTTCCGCTTCTCATTCTGCAAGGCCAGCGATAAGCGCATCTCCTTTCTGAAAGGCTTGGACAGGAAAGACGGCAGCAGGAAAACCAGGCCCTGGCAGAAAGCGGATTCCTTGACTGCTCCGAGGGTTTTCAACACAAATAAGTGGAGGGGAGCTGGAGGAGGCACCAGAGAAAACCCTCCAGTCGTCAGGAAGGAAATGATTTCAAGTATATTCCTACAGGGTGGGGGAACTGACCCAGTTTATTAGGAGATAAAAAAAAAAAAAAAAAAAAAAAAAAAGAAATCCTTTTGTGTAATGGAAATACTCCACGCCTTTCTTCCTTTCTGATTTGCCTGCCCAATAAAAATAACAATAATGACGACAAAAAGAATGAAACCCAACTCTTGAAACTTTGAGCAATTCAGAATAACAAAGGCAGTCTTGTTCCCCGAGTAACCAAGGTTTTTACCCTCAAAGGCTGTTTCTTCTGTTCTGATAGCCACTGGGTACCCCTGAGATTTTCTTTAACTAGCTCCACGGGGGGACGGGGGCAAGTTCTGAGCTACCCCACAGCACAGGGCGGGCAAGCACTGAGTGCCGCAGGCAGAGAGAGCCCCGCACGAACAGGTCCGTTGATGCTGCTGGGAACTAACCCACCTGCCACCCGACCTGGGCCCCTCCTGAGCACTATTTTGGAATTTAAGAGAATTCTGTTTCTGTTGAGCACAAATATGTCCGTAGTGGTGCCCAAGCTTAGTTGTGTATCAAATCACTTGGGAAATGAGTTTAAAAATACGGGGGCTAGGGCCCCTCCCCAAGCCCACGGAGTCAGAATTTCTGGGTAGGACATGCAAGTCTCTGATTAGCCAGCTTACTCGGGGAGCCTGGTACCAGGGGTCTGCCCCCAGCTCGCGAGCAGCGCCCCGCCAGGTAACGAAGCATTGCGCCGGTGCCTCTCCTACCCCACCTGACACTCCCCCCCCTCTTGGAAAACAGAGTTAAGGGCATTGTTTTCCCACAAACTAAATATTATCTGGCAGGTTCTGGGCGGGGGTGGGGCGGGGGGAGCTCCTTCAGCCTCGGCTGCTTGCACATTATCCTGGACTTGTTTATCAGGAAACTGGTAAACTGTCATTTTAGAAAACATACGGGGGATTGGGAGGCAGGAGAAGAGGAAAGTATCAATCCAATTACCAGCTCAAGGGAGGGGGGCCTCGAAAAGCAGGTCCCGGAGTGGTGCCCCCAAGGCCTCTGGAAAAGCCGAGAGGGGAGACCCTGAAAGGGCACCTCATCCTTTCCCTCTCTCTTCTCTCACTCGTGGCGGCCTGCTGGCTCCATCATGTGTGGCTGGGTCTGCCCACAAGTCTCGCTCACGGGAAGGCTGTTTATGGGGAGCTCCCGATTCACAGAGACGTGGCTCAGGGTTGAACACATCTGGATCTCATCCGCCCGGACTCTATGGCCCGGACCCCGGATCCACATTACCTGGGACCTTTGTTCATTCAGTCCAAAAAGTTCCCTGGATACCTCAACACACAGGTCGCCACACCGAACGCCGGGGACCCAAAGAGGAGTCAGGCGTGCGTGGCTCCCGTGCCGAGGGAGTTGCCGGAAGATGCAGGTGAGGTGAACGCCGGGCAAGGGCCCCGAGGGGGCTTGTGAGCACAGGGAGCATGAGGAGAGAAGGGCAGGAGGAGGAAGTCTGGCAGGGGTGGGGGCGGGGGGTACCGGAATGCGTGTGCAAAGGGGGAGATGGGTGGCAGTGTGGAAACTCTACCGGAAACAACGGTGGAAAGTTCCAGATGGTTTCTCTCTGGGTTCAAGGCGGCTCAGAATGCACTTTCCTAACCCCTCACTGCTGGCACAGGACAACCTTCCGGCCCCTGGGAGACACCAGGAATGTAACGTGGCAGCTTCCAGGAGCATTTCGAGGGGACTGCTGGTGCATGCCCTTGGTCTTCGTTTCCTGTGTCCTGTCCTCCATCCACTGGAGCCTGGGGCTTACCTCTTGGAACATGAAGGGGGGGAGTCACTTAAAATGGTAGGGCTGGCAGCTGGAAGGAACCTGGGTCCCTAGGACTTTCTGGAACAGAGCCACAGAACAGAACCCCTCCGTTCTTCATTCACGTGTGACAGAAACACACTTCTCGCGCCAGCGTGCCACAGTTATCTCGTGACCCCCTAAATCTACCCCCAGTTGGGACGCCGAGTCTGCCCAGGGCTGACTCTGTATGAAAGACGTCTTGCAGCGCAGTTTATAAGGGCCAAGGGAGCAGACCGTGGAATCATGAGACAGGAGGTCACCACTCCCTGATGTGCTTTCCCAAATCTTCCCCGATGTATGCAAGGCTGGGCAAAACAGCCACAGTTCTGCGTGAGGCGGGGCTGTAAATTCCTGCACCCCTTCGGCACACATGAAGGTGGTGAATACAAACCACTAAATCTGTTTTGAATATTCCGCACAGGAAAGGGTCTCACGAACATTTCTCATTACACCTGCCTTGGGGTGTGATACTCAAGAATTATTTAACCTTCTGAACTCTTTACAGTCTGTCTTCTATTTCCTGTAAACTTGAGCAGTATTGACGCACACGTGGGGCGCTCCTCGGTAGCTACTCCAAATTTCTAAACGTCTTTCTTTTAGTTGGTTGAGACTCCTGAAGCTTCAGGCACCTGTGTTATCTGCCTACTTTGTATTTCCTCATTTCTGCTGGGCCACCTCTCACAGCCTCAGCTGGCAGGGAGTCTGGGATCTCAGACGGATGAGCATCCTCGTTTTAAATGCCATTAAAATGTGGACCCTTGTGAGGACCAGGACCCGGGGTTCCCACCATGCAAAGTGCTCCCTCTGAACAGAAGCCCGTGCAAAGACTGTCCCCCCCGCCATTAGACCCGACTGTCCCTCTGCACCCTCGCTCAAGGTTCATATTTGTTTCCCAGGACACTTCACTCCAAACCGGCACATTTTCTGAGGTTGAATATGGGTTAGGCAGACGTGGCCCCTGAGCAACAGGAAAACTATGTCATTAGTCCCAAATGAGTGAGGAAGAAAGGCCGTCATAACTAATCCTAACTGGATCATTTTGCTATACTTTTGAGTTTTTATTTTAGGCTCAAAAAATAATTCTGGTTCTAGGGTGGAAATTGCAGAGCATCTAAATCGGTAACTTGTCGCACGTAAATGTTGAGGTTTGGTGATATTTCCAGGACATTTCAATTTATCGTCACCATCATCACCATAGCTGTGCTGTGTTAGAAAGGAAGACACAGATTTAGGGAAGGAAAGGAACTGTCTATTAGTGGCCACGCTTAGGATGTGACTCAAAGCGTGAGCTCCAGGTTACCTCAAAGCCCTTGAGGATTTTTCGCAAAACCAGTGGTTCCCAAACCTAGCTGGGTCTCAGATTCAGAAGATGAAGAGAAGCTGCAGCATCTAGCCTTTTGCAAATCTCTCTGGGAGCCTCTTGAGCCAGCCCCGAATGATTACTCAGACAAGTGTCCCGGGGCCCAGAGCAGCGATACCTTGATGTAGTATCGGATGAGGATCCTACGCAGGTCAAAAACCTGTAGCATGGTGGCTGCGTTGTTGTCTATGATGCTGTAGCCCTCCAGGATGTACTGTGTTCGTGTGATCTCCCAGGTGAGCCAGCGGAGGTTGAATGCGGCATTGCAGGACAACAGGTGTGGCAGGTGGCCCGGTTTACAGCAGCAACAGCCTCTGTCGTCCTCATCACCTTCCATGATGGCCTCGACCTCTCTCTGCTGGCAGTAGGTTCCTGGCAGAGCACAAACAAGATGGAAGTTATACAAGGAGTCACTGGGTTAACCTTTGTTCACAATGGATTTTCCCCGGCCTTCCCTGGAGGGGAAGACACCAAGAAAGTCTGGGAATCAGGAGGATTGTTTAATTCTTAAATTCCCAAATAAGTCACCGTTCTCATCGTCATTAACTCTTTTCTTCATTCGTATCCATTCTGATTCTCAGCTCCTCCCCATTCGGGGTGTGTGTGTGTGTGTGTGTGTGTGTGTGTGTGTGTGTGAGAGAGAGAGAGAGAGAGAGGAGACAGACTTGCACGGTGCTCATGGACACCAAGTTGAAAGGCAGTACAGTTATACTCTTGAGCTACCTTTAACAGAAACCTGCAGGTCACAGCTGAGCAGAGAGGAGGCTAAACAAAGGTGGCAGGTGGAGATGTCTGAGAGCAAGTAGGTACGTGCTGATGTGTTTTTCAGCACATCAGCTCTGAAAAGCTCCCTGCTTCTTTTCTGGAAGAGCTCCGTTGCCTAACCATAAGGGCAGACCACGCATGCCACCTCACTTCACATGACTGAGAGCAGGGATGTTGGGGGCGGGGGGGGGGGCGCTCAACGTTTTTGTCAATGATTTAAAGGGGAACATACACAGTGTGCCAACGACATAAGTTACTGGCACTGTCTGGAGTGCAGAGTTGTGACCTAAAACAATCTCAGCAGACAGGATGGTGGACTGAAACTAACATGCTGAAAAACTAATAGGAATAAATGGAATATCCTGCATCTAGTTTCAAAAAACCAGCTGCACACTTTGTGAATACATGCTAGCGTATTTTACAAGTACTCTGGTAGTTGGATGGATCATAGGAACCAGAAACAGGAAAAGCGGAAGATCCTACTCGGAGTGGTCCCTCAGAACCCTTGGATGTTTTTAGCTTAGGAGAAATGTGGTTTGACTTCTGTTGGAGGAGATCATGCTGGCTGCTGTCCAGAGAACGGACTATAGAAGAAGCAGGGGTGGGAGCCAGGACATCAGTTAGGAGGCTGTTAGTTAACACACATGACACAGTGGTGATTTGGATAAAGGCCATTGGGGAAAGTATGGAGAAATGATCACATCTGGATCTCTCTGAAGGTAGTCTGTTAGGATTTGGGAACCAATTTGGATGGGAGATGTTGAAAAGATGCATGAAGAATGGTGTGAAGTTTTCTGACCTGAGCAAGGTGAAAAGTGAAAAGACTGTCCACAGAGATGGAGAAGATTGCAGGGCGAGCAGCCTTTGGGTGGGCTGAGGGGAAGATCAGGAAGTTTTTCTTCCATATGTGAAGTTTTAGCTGTTCGCTATTAATCAAAATGGAGATGTCAAGTAGACAGTTGGATTAAGAAATCTGGAGTTCAGGGGAAGGGTTCTGGCAGAAATCCATAACATCTGAGAGAATTATCAGGATATAGGGGCGATTTAAACTAATCTGGGGAGAAAGGACAGGTCTGAGAGCTGAGCTCTGAGCGTTCCATTCAGAGGCTGGGGAGGTGAGGTTCTCCCAAAAAAATGATTGGCTAGAAGTGGCCTGTGAGGTCAGAAGAAAACCAGAAAGAAGCAAAAGGCAAGTTAAAAAAGAAAAAAAGAGTTTCAAGGAAGAGGGAACATCAGCTATGTTAAATGATGCTTATAGGTCAAATTACCTGGGGAATTAACTGTGAGATTTGGCCATACAGAAGTGAATGATTATCTCT
The DNA here is from genome assembly GCF_018350155.1 of Leopardus geoffroyi. Classification (NCBI taxonomy): domain Eukaryota; kingdom Metazoa; phylum Chordata; class Mammalia; order Carnivora; family Felidae; genus Leopardus; species Leopardus geoffroyi. Next base: position 15,602,076 of record NC_059334.1, on the reverse strand, counting down.
GCAAGAGAGGTGTAGGTGTAATGATGAGTGGGGGAGGGGATGCCTGCTTGGAGCCAACAGTAGGGGAGAGAAAAAAGCAGGGACAGTTAGTGTAGGTAACACTTTTGGGGAGTTTAAAAATCTTTACGACTTTATTCTATTTTTGGCCATTTATTGCATAGGCTGGAACCTCCTGTACAATGTTAAATAAATGTGAGTTTAGGGGGAAAGTATTCAGTCTTTTAGCATTACGTAGTAAGGACACTAGCTGTAGGTTTTTCATAACCGCTCTTTGTCAGAAGGAGAAAGTCTTCTTCTATTTCCGGTTATCTAAGAATTTATATTAAAATCAGAAATAGGTATTTAATTCTAGCAAACGCTTTTACTGTTTTTCCCATTTATTCTGTTGATATGGTAAACCCTATTGATGAATTTCCACATATTAAACCAATCTTTCATTACCGGGAGAAACGTGACAGGTTTATATATTGCTGGATGTGGTTTTCTAGTATTTAGTTGGGAATTTTTGCATATATACATTCACAAGGTATATTGGCCTATAGGTTTATTTCCCTGTGATGTCCTTGTCTGGTATACATGTGGAATTTATGAAATGAATTGGAAAGTGTTTTCTCTTCTATTTTCCAAAAGAGTTAAGGCAATATTGGTCATAATCCTTGCTTACATGTGTAATAGAGTTTAATACAGTTTACATGATTAATGGTGACAGGGATTCTAGAGTTCTCTCTGTGGCCAAGATGTTTTGTTTTTGTTTTGTTTTGTTTTGTTTTTCCTTATGAATTCAATTGTTTTAGCACATAGAGGTCTATTCAGATTTTCTGTTTCTTCTGGTGTCAAATTTGGAAAGTTATATTTTTCAATGAGTTTTTAATTTCACCTAACTTGTCAAATTTATAAAATGTCCTTATTATTATAATGCTTTAAGATCTGTAGTAATGTCCCCTCCTTAATTCCTGATCTTGATAATCTGTGTTTTATCTTTTTTTTTTCTGGATTAGTCTGGGTAGTTTTTTTTTTTCTTCAATTTTATAGGTATTTCCTCAGAATCAATATTTGATTTCATGATTATTTTCCTCCATTGTTTCTTTATTTTATGATCCATAGATTTCCTGCTCTCATGTTTTTTTTAATTTTCTTCTTTTATTTGCTTCCGGTTTTATTTCATCTTCTTTTTGTAGTTTCTTCACGTGAAAGTGTAGGTTAGGAGTTGCCAATTTGTATTTTGTAAAAGGTCAGAGAGTAAATATTTTAAGATTCTGGGGCCACACATGGTCTGTATTACTGCTGCCTCCTCGTCCCCTCTCTTTCTCTTCTTTCCCTCCTTCTCCATCTCCCTCCCTTTAATATAAAAGCCATTCTAAGCTCATAGCCATAGTTTGCCAACTCCTTGCTTAGATCATTGATTTAAACCTTTCTTCTTTGCTATTATAAACCTTTAGAGCTGTAAGTGTTTCTCTACACATTGCTTTGGTTGTATCCCATACATTTTTTATACTGGTGTTTTTAATTTTCCTTCAGTTCAACTATTTTTTAACTCACCTAGTTTTTATTCCTTAAACCTCTGTTTTTAGGTGTATGCCATTTGAGACTGTTTTATCTTCATGATCAATTGACACTTCAATCATTATAAAATTTCTTTCTTTTGGCTAGGGATTACAATGTGCGTTTTCATCTTCTTGCAATCTGCAATAGATGGATTTCATACCACTCTTCCTGTAATGTTGTGAGATTATTAAAATGGTATATTGACTCCTTCGTGTCCTTGCCATTATTGTCGTCAAACATTTTACTTTAACGTATATTTAACCCCCATAATAGACCGTCGTTATTCTGCTCTAAACAGTAAAGTTTTTAAAAGGAAAAGAACATCTTTGCTAACATATTTGCCATTTCTGGCAATCTTCATTGTTTTATGTAGAATCGATTTTCTATGTTATCATTTGCTTTCAAACTGAAGGATTACCTTTAACATTTGTTACAGTGGAGGTTAGCTGGTAATCATGTCAACTTTTGTTCTTCTGGAAATATGTAAATTTTGCCTTCAATTTTGAAGGATATTTTCCTTAGCTGTAGAATTCTGGGTTGATAGTTTTCTTTCGGCCCTTAAAAAATATCATTGCACTGTGTTCTGACTTGCATTACTTCTTAGGATATTTTAATAATTCACATGCTTTTCCCCTGTCTGTAAAGTGTTTTTCAAACTTTCTCATGATCTTGACAAAATGATTATAGAAAAATCTCAGATGCTCTTTGGTTTTTCTTTCTTTAATTTTCACCAGTCTGAGGATTATGTGCTTAGGTTTGGTTTTCTTTGTGTTTATCTGGCTTGGGGTGTGCTGAGCTCCTGGGATTTATGGATTGATATTTTCCATCAAATTTTGAAAGTTTCTGAAGAATATTTTTTCAATTTTTTTCTGCCCCTATTTATCACTTTTCCTTTTGGATTCCAATTTTACACATATATTAGAATGCTTGATATTGTCCCCATAAATCACTGAGTTTCTATTTTCTTTAACCTTTTATTATTTGCATCAGTTTGGACAGCTTCTATTGCCTTGTCTTCAAGTTCATTGATCTTTTCTTCCATCCTCTGAATTTTTCATTTCAGACATTGGATTTTATTTTTATACTTTCTGGCTCTTTCCTATGATAGTCTCCATCAGTTCATTCATTATGATAATTTTTCCTCTGAATTCATAAGCATATTAATATCTGTTTGAAACTTCTTTTCTGTGACCTCCAACATCTTTGGGTGTGTTTCTATTTATTGTTTTCTTTACCTGGTTATGGACCACTTTTTTCTGCTTATTTTCATATCTAGAAACTTTTATTACATGCTGGATATTGTTGATGCTATAGTGTTGACAGTCTGGACTTCTTTTTTGTTTGTTTGTTTGGTTGGTTGGTTGGTTGGTTTTTTTGGGTCTTTTCTTTTTTTTTCTTTTTTTTTTTTTTAATTTTTTTTTTTCAACGTTTATTTATTTTTGGGACAGAGAGAGACAGACCATGAACGGGGGAGGGGCAGCGAGAGAGGGAGACACAGAATCGGAAACAGGCTCCAGGCTCCGAGCCATCAGCCCAGAGCCCGACGCGGGGCTCGAACTCATGGACCGCGAGATCGTGACCTGGCTGAAGTCGGACGCTTAACCGACTGCGCCACCCAGGTGCCCCTTTTTGGGTCTTTTCAAAGAGTTGTGTTCTGTTAAGTAGTTAATTTATTTGCACATCAGCCTGCCAGCTTGATCCTTTTGAAACTTTTTTAAAAATTTAAATCCAAGTTAGTTAACATATAGTGTAATAGCGATTTCAGGAATAGAATTCAGCGATTCATCACTTACATGTAACACCCAGTGCCCATCCCAACAAGTGTCCTCCTTATTGCCCCTCACCCCTTTAGTGCATCCCCCCACCCAACACCCCACCAGCAACCCTCAGTTTGTTATCTGTATTTAAGAGTCTCTTAACTTGTTTTTAGAGTGTCTAGAATAGACCTGTGAGGTGATAATATCTCTACTCCTAAAGCTTGGTCTTTCTGGGGTCTTGGTTGAATTCCTGGGATGTTCAATAAGGTGTCTCTGCTGGATGATTGGAATTTCTACATCTTGGCACCTTACAGCCTCCATATTTTCTATTTAGTTCAGACCTCCACAGTTACTATTCTCTGTCAGGACTTGCCTCTAACAGTCAGCAGGTTAATATTCATCCAATTACTAAAGAGGACCCCTGTACAGATTTTTACAGTGCCTTCCTTGTGAAATTCATTTCTTTCTGATACTCTGACCCACAAAACCCAGCTACCTTAGCAGCTGAGAACCCTGATTCTGCCTCCGTAGCTCAGCAAGACAACTGTACTCTATTTGGGTGTTGCCCCCAACCCCCATACTACAGATAAGAAAGGGTCTCCAGGAAGAAAGCAAGGGTAATTATGGAGCTTACTTGTGTCTCTCCTTTCTCTTGTTGATCAGAGGCTTGCACTGTCTGTTCAATATCTGAAAGCAGTTGATTAAGATATTTTTCCTAGTTTCATAATTGTTTATGGCAAGAAATATAGTCCAGTACTGGTTACTCAGTCACGGCCAAAAGGGTAAGTCTCCGAATCCTTTTACACATCTTTTGAGACTGAATTCACACATAAACCCTTTCCTGACATCCATTCCCATACCATTCATTTTTTCCAACATCCCTTATCATTATTTACAGTGCCTGCTACTTGGTAGGTGCCGACAGAGTAGTTGGTGCAATGCCTGAATGGGTAAATGAAGGGAAGATTTTTATCCAGGTCACTGCATGCACAGGCAATGGAAACTCTATTGAGAAAACGCACGGCAGATTATATTGCGTGTCTGGCAGACAAAGAAAATCAATGTTTGTACTAAGCCTCTCCACAGAACCCATAAATGAGATGGTCATAACAAGTCAGAAATGGGAAACTACAACCTTCAAGTAATAATGTACATACAGAACTGTTAGGATAACAGTCAATGAAACAGAACTCAAGATCAGGATGGGGAAAGCAAGCAGGCAGTGTTACATGAAGTGTAACAGTGAAGGGCTGATCCCACATCTTTGATTCCATTTGTCTTTCCCCAAGACCTCACTGCTTTGGGTTTTGGCTGAAAGCACTCCTTTTTAAAACCTTTCAAGGGTCTCTTAGCTCATGCTGCAATAAAAAGCTTTTATTCCCTCTGGTACAGATGTATAGAAATACATACATGAATTATCAGCAATGAGTAATTCACACTGCATGCTCTGGGCCCTCCAGAGTGAGTAATGGCCACAGTGTCCTCACTGATCCGCCCACTGGGACCCTTGGACGTGCAGGCACTAGACTCCGGGGGTGGGAGATGTCTCATCCTACTAAATGGCACAGGCACAACACTGGTTTTCTGCAAGTAATAATGTAATTCGGGAAGAAACCCTCTTTCAGTAAACAAAGTGAGATTGCTTAGACTCCACAAGGAAGAAGCACAAAGGAGGATTTTCACCTCCAATAGGTTAGCAAAACCGGTCAAATGGCATGCTTCAAAAATCTGCATTTCTTTACAATTTCTTTCTCCATACTTCTCCATCCAGGTCTGGCATTTACCATGTTGAGCTGAATGTAAGGCGTTTTTCCCCCTTACATCAAACTGGAAGGTGTGTGTGTTTCAGTGTGTGTGTGTGTGTACACACACAATAAAATGAGGAGTTTCGATTTCTATCATGTGAGTAGTAAAGTCCCACACCATGAGAAACATGGGTGCATCTCGGCACTGACAAAGACAGTTGAGGAAACAGTGTGCCATGAGGGACGGCTGCTCGACGGGGACACCCTAATTGCCAAAGGTTTTTGATAAGCACTCAGTTAAGGTAGGCCTCAGTACCTCCTTTTAGGAACAAAAGATTCATAGTCAGGATCACATTGCAAAAGAATACAAAAATAAAAAAACCCAGTCATTCTGTACATGCACTACTCTGCTGCTCAAATGCAAAGCAAGACCATATATTCTCCTCCGAGAGGCTCACCGGGTTTGGAGCACATTTCCTCCAAAGGGAACACCAAGAGTCAACTGCCCCTACGCCATGACCTACACCATTGGCGTCAGTGAGGGAGGACCTGGCTGGCCGCTTCTGTCCGGTGTTTCCACTGAAACTGACCCTTGGCGTCTTTTATGTTGTGATGTTCTCATGGTCCGAGTCAGTGGGACACAGGAACGCCTTCATTAAATAATTTTTAAATTTAAATTATTAGAGTGTCTTAGAGCCTGAGTGCTGATAGATGAGAATGCCTAATTAAAGCAGTGGAAATTAATTTTTTGAACTGAAAATGTATCTAGAAGGTCCCAGATGTCTCGCCACAGAGGATATATAGCAATTTCCTGCGTGTGGCCACAATGTGGGGCAGCCCTTGCTGCCGTACCGGGCAGCTCTCCTGACCACTGACCCTTCCTTCCTCCCTTTGCTGGTTCCCCCAGTGAGCGAGCACTGCTCCCCTTTCGGTGCTGTTTGCCACATGTACCAGCGACAGGCCAGGCCTGGCTTATTTATTCACACTTAATTCCCGAAAGGAATGAAGTTAATTTAAAAAGGCGTGCACAGTACAACGGCAAATGATAAAATTTAAGTAAAATTGGGGACAAGAAAAAATATGATGAAGCCAGAAAGAATAATGTCAAGAGACCCTAGCTGCATTCTGTGATACCCTATATATTTACTAAAGGTAGGCCACAGACTTCCCTGGGGCTTTCTAGAAGACAATGTAGAAAGAAATCTTGAATAGTTTCTTGTGTCCTTAAGACAACAACAAAATAATTGCTTGGCAGGATCTTGGCTATTTCAAGCGAAGACACCAGAAAGAGAATGTTCCCAGGACCCTAATAAAAGGTACATGGTGCAACATGGTGAACGCTATCCTTAAGAGAATTGCCCAGAAAGTACGAGCTGTTCTAATATGGCCAAAGCACAATAAAGAGAAAGCATTTCTGTAGGGGGCTGAACCAATTCGACCTTAGGAATGTGGTTCTCTAGAGGTCTCGTGTCTCTCAAGGGCAGAGTTTAGAGAGTCTTGAGGGCAGGAGAACTTTATCCCTTTGAGGAAATCCTTGCTATGGATTGTTTTTCTCCACCCAGTTCTGAAAATTATTGTGGACTGAGCAGCAGTGACTTAAGCCCAGGAATGGAGATATTCTGTGTGGTCGGTCTGCGAAGGGCCCCTCTTTCGTGGTCCAGCCAGGCTAGAGGTAGAGCTGACATCCTCTTGGAATGGTCGGGAAGCTAAAGAGAATGGCTGGCTGAAACAGAAGGTCCGATAACCAAAACCCACCCAAAGTGTCCCCGCTTCCATTCCAGAGAACCCTGTGGGGAAGGTGCCATCCAGGCCCAGAAGCCTGGGCCAGAGAAGAGAGGACTCAGGGAAGGCCGGCTCGAGTGGAAACCTGACTCTCACGGAGACGCATGAACTTCATCTTGTAGGTAACAGGCAGACAGTGGGGACTTTTGAGTCTCAGGAAAACACGAGTAAAGTTGCAGTTAAGGAAGATTCCCCTGCAGCTTTGGGGGAGCAAAGAAGGGGCTGGGGCCGGGAAGTCAGCTACCCACAGTCCCATTCAGGTGAAAAGTGATGGGGACAGGAGCTAAGGAAGAGGCTGTTTACCAGGAGGTCGGAGGAAATGAAGGAGAGGCCCGGCTACTATGTGAAGGGGACACATTAAAAACAGTCCCCTGCAGGGGCGCCTGGGTGGCTCAGTCGGTTAAGTGTCTGACTTCAGCTCAGGTCGTGATCTCACGGTTTGTGAGTTTGATCCCTGCATCAGGCTCTATGCTGACAGGGCAGAGCCTGCTTGGGATTCTCCTTCTCTCTCTATCTCTCTCTCTCCCTCTCCTCATACCCACTTGTGCTCTGTCTCTCTAAAATAAATAAATTAAAAAAACGGTTCCCTGCAGTGGGAAAGCTGCACTGAAAGAAAATGTCAGCTTGCTTTACAACATGCACAGCAAAGTCTAAATGCACAACATATTGTAAAGATTGGGCCTCCTGGCCCTCCAGTTTTCCTCCTTTATCTGAGAGGAGTATTTTGAGAAACACCACTCAGCTGTCCCAAAGAATCCGACTAACTGGCTTCCCCAGAAAACCGCATGTATTATCATTATTATGTTTAGGGCTATCCAGTGACAGTGTTTTAAAATAACTTTGCTAGACATTTCTTTGTGCTGTGTTTTCATATGGCCACTGCCTTCATTGGACCTGCGTGCCAGACGTTGGGCCGGCGTTTTACGTATGTGTGCAATGAGGCCACCAGGAGGGAACTGACAGGAGAGAATCAGTCCCTGGCCATGGAGTGGACTACAATTAGGCAGACATAGGTTTTAGCCAGGGCTTTTGATTCAAGCTGCAGGTGGGCTTTCAGACGCACAATCTGGGATGTGTGTGTGGATTTTATAAATTGTATTCCCTTCAGAGGTCGTAGTTAAGATCGTTACCGAATTGCCCAGGGCCACAGAAGGAGGAGAACACCAGAAAATGGTTAAAGCTGAGCTCAGAGGGGCGCCTGGGTGGCTCAGTCGGTTGAGCGGCCGACTTCGGCTCAGGTCACGATCTCGCGGTCCATGAGTTCGAGCCCCGCGTCGGGCTCTGTGCTGACAGCTCAGAGCCTGGAGCCTGTTTCGGATTCTGTGTCTCCCTCTCTCTGACCCTCCCCCACTCATGCTCTGTCTCTCTCTGTCTCAAAAATAAATAAACATTAAAAAAAAAAATTAAAAAAAAAAAAAAAAAAGCTGAGCTCAGAGCAGATCCCTTCCATGGACGTTTGGACCTCACGCATGCATGTCGTGTGTTGGAGACGCAAGATGTGTGAGGCAGGGCTCGGCCCCAGCCAGCTGTCCTTGAGCTTTGGAGAAGCACCCTCCTCGGCGTGCTTCTGTTAGTGGGTCACACACACGGTGACAGAGATGCTGACGGGGGAGAGAGCATCCACAACATGAAGGCTGGAAATCTAAACGATCATTGCCTCTCACCAGTGGGTTATATCAAGGGCCGTGATGTGACCCAAAGAAATAATACAAGAGAAGGCATTTTAAAGTTTGTGAATTATTGTCATTTTCACGTAAGTCGTAGAGTGGGGTTTGTTGGTTTTTTCGGGAAAGGCATGGAGATGCCCCTCCAGCCCCTCCTCCACCCCACGCTAATTCTCCCAGACAGAATTCTGGAACAGGAGCTATTTGCCCTAGGAGGAGGCTTCTATATCTGCTAGACTTCACCAGATTAAACGTCTGGGAAGAAATCATCGTTACAATGATTAACATGTTTATTTATAAAGCTGACTTATTATACATCCCATTTCCTGATGGCCACACATCCATTCGATAATCACCCCCTTGAAATTAATCCAAACTTAAAGATGGAGAAATAGAATATGAGACATGACCAAGGTCACACAGCAGAAGGAAATCAAGGAGTAGAATTGGTCTCCTGAGACACTGAGGGGTTTTAGCTCTGTATTATTTTGCAGGACAATTTCTCTCCTAGTCCCCAATTCCAGGCCTTCAACAGCACTGCAGTCGACCACCTTTCAAGGATCACACAGAGAATCTAGAAGTGTATTGGCCCAGGGTACAGTAGGGGGAAAATGTGTTAGAATAATTTGTACATGTTTGATTTTGTGGGCACAACAGAGGTTTTTACTGTAACCATTTTATATTCCAAGGAGACTCAATTTGTTTTAAGACCGATCCATACCGATAACATTTTTCTTATGACCTGTCTGGCCAGCTGGATTTTAAAAGCAGTGGAATACCTTTCAATGAAGCAGCATTGTTTTCTCTCAGAGAATTTTGATTTCAAAACATCATCTGCTTATGTAATGTTAATCACATTGAAAAGTGATAGCATCTCACTTATGGCACACGTTAACCTGGCTATGCAGGTGTAATTTCTCCTTTTTTATACAAATAACAACACTGGGTCTCCAAAGCAGCCTCTCCAGTGGAAGGGTCTGGCCTTTTGAATTTAAAATCCGTATTTTCCCCTTAGCATACACTGTCTAATAAGGTTTAACAGATTATGAGCAAAAGTTTCTCTGAATTTACTTTTTTCCTACCGGCCTATAGCAGAAAATGAAATGCACCCAAAAGCACTTCGTGTACATGGTAACTTATATTGGGCAGGTTTGAAGCACAGGTACGAGAAAACTCGACATACATAATCATGATCTCTGTGAATGATATGGCTTTTCTTCCATTCTTGCCCCATTTACAGGACACCAGTGCACTTGACCTTACACAGGTAAGAGTCATTCTCTCATTCGTATTTCATTCTGAGTTGTATTATTGTATTTTTCTTCCACAAACTTATTTTTGAGCGTCGTTAAAATAACGCGGTGCGCCTAGGTGGCTCAGTCAGTTAAGTGTCCGACTCTCGATTTCCACTCAGGTCATGATCTCGCAGTTGTGGGTTTGAGCCCCACGTCGGGCTCCACGCTGACAGTGCGGAACCTGCTTGAGATTCTCTGTTTCCCTCTCTCTCTGCCCCTCCTCCGCTGGCACTGCTTCTGTCTCTTTCAAAATAAATAAACTTAAAAAAAATATGCAGGGGGCCCCTGGGTGGCTCAGTCGGTTGAGCCTCTGACTTCTCACTCATGTCATGATCTCATGGTTGGTGGGTTTGAGCCCTGCGTTGGGCTCTGTGCTGACAGCTCAGAGCCTGGAATCTGCTTTGGGTTCTGTTTCTCCCTCTCTCTCTGCCCCCCCCCCACCCCCACCCCTGCTCACGCTCTGTCTCTGTCTCTCTCTCAAAAATATAATAAACATTACATTTTTTTTTCTAAATATGCAGACTCTTTTCATGTTCAACAGCAAAGCCTCTTTTCTTCCCAGACTTGCTATCTAGACAAGCATGGCTTTGTCTCTCTCACTCACATGTCACATAATTTGAAATGAAGAAAAATATGTGTTTAGGAATTCTGAATGGAGAACCTATTATTTTAGGGGTAAAGTTTGGAACCAAGGGATTTAATAGATTACTTGAGCCATGTAGATGTTAGAACTAAGGACTCGCTAATGACCTGAATGTTGCCATAGAGAAGAAAGAATTCTAGAGAGTTTCAAGATTAGTGGGACAGCTATGGCTCTCTGTGGCATCGCCACTAAGGAGAAAGGTTTGGGTTGGATTAACTTTAGATAAGATTAGGTTACACAGATATTTTAAAAATGTCCCCACAGGCCAGTGATTATGGGGTGTTAGCCAGACTGTGAGATGGCTGATAACATCTCACACAAACAGGAACATAAATCCCATTTTCTGATGTTTTCCAGATCTGATGGTAATGTGTGGCTACATCCTGATCACTATGCCTTTGCTTTCTACATTCATTCGGCAAGAGCCATCTGGGTTTCACAGCTGCTAAGGCAGTAGATCATTCCAGAAACTGAGCTGCTAACAGTGGTGATGCCATATTAATATTTAAGACCTATTTCAGGTAAAACTTTTAAGTTTCAACAACCAGGGAGAATTTTTTAAAAATTCTTTCCTTCCTTCCTTCTTGCCTCCCTCCCTCCCTTCCCTCCAAGGCAGTGTGGCCTACTTAGGGGACATCCCCACCCAGGGATGCTTACCCTCCTCTACCACTGGTGACCGTGAAGCCTGGAGCCTCATTCTCCCAATAGTTTTTAACGTCTCAAATAGGGATAATAACACTTGCTCACTTTACAGAGTTGTTGTAAGAAATATTCTGGAATATACTGAGCTTGAGATTCGAAGTGCTTAGTACAGTATCTGGCAAAGAACTCGTGCTCAGGAACACTTAGACTGCCTCTCCCTTCTCGCTCAACCAATATTTCTTGGGCATCCCACGTGAGCCAGTCAACACATAGGGGGAGGGCCACGAATAAGGCAAGGAGTTTCAGCCTTTGAGAGTCTCACCATCTAACAGAAATTGGTTCAAACAATATTTCACAGCCTGCATGAACAAAGAGCTGCATATATCAGTTTTGCAAGAATACCGAAAATAAGCTTTGCTTTTTCAATTACCACTTATGATTTTAATTACCAGGGGACATTTATTGACCATCTACCCCATGTGGCCACATGTCTATGCATCATGGTAACGTCCTGATCCCCAAGATTCATGATCTATACATACAAGCACCTAAAAACAAACATAATTTTCATCACAACTTTGCTCCAGATAAGAGGACAGAGTAATCTATACTATTGGTTGTGTTTTGCATGAGCTACTGTATGAGCAAACACCAGAAGGATGTGATACCATGGGAATGTGCATACAAAATATAAAATATATTCAAATGCCATATCATTCATTATAAAGAAATACTGAAAAAATAGTAATTTGACAGAAAACTGTAGTTAGGCAACTAATAAAAAGGTAAGTGTCCACATAACATCATGTATTTCTAATACCATTTTTCTAGGGCTTCCCAAAAACCCACTTTATCAAATGACACTTAAATATTTCCTAAGGCACCCTGTAAGAAGATTTCTGGAAAAATCTGGATCTTGCTGTGATAAAAATGTAGCAATCCTATACTAATGGGGACAATGAAAGCTGCACGCATAACTAAATTTCATCTCAGCAGCCTCAAAACTTCCCATGCATGTGACCCAGTCTTAGATGATAGGATCCGCTGCATCACCCTTGAGAGAATGTGCCTTTACGACAGTTTGTGTCATTTGCCATGGGGAACCCAGGACCCCCCGTAGCCTGATTTCCAGAGTACTGTGTAAATCACATTTTCTGACCTGATCTTAACTACCACCCAACTCCCACCCAGGCCACAAACTCTTGAGATCTTTTCGCTGTGCCCTCGGGAACTCACTATCTATTCCTCAACTTCTCTGAATGTTCTCTTCTCCTTCATGCCCTATTGGAAAGCTAGCTCTCCCTGCCCTCTAGTGGGGATGACTGTTCTCCTGCACTCCTCTCGTTCCTGGGTCTGAGCAGGTGGAGGATGTCCTCTTGCTTCTCAGTGGTGCTGTCTCTGTCTACCCCACACCATTCTCCTTCGTTGCCTTCTTCCATGGCCCTCTAGGTCACTCCGAGTCCTTGAGTGGGGATTCTGGCTCGGGGTCACTGTCACTCTCCAGCACACTTCTGACCAATCACTCTTGAGACTGCAGTATCCTGGCCCCTGACTCCCACTCCTCTAATGATCGCATTCACTCAACCTCAGCCGCTCACTCCCATGGCCGCGATCCTAGGCTATAATCACCAAAGACTGTTTGCCTTCGATGAATGTTCGTTTCAAACATCCTACTCTTCTGCAACCACCTCCCTATCTCTCCAGCTTATTTTCCTCTAATATCACAACTTCTACAACTCTGACACCTTTCTGAGATCCAGAAAGCCCTTCACCAGGTCCTGTTTCCCACCCCTCTCCCACCCTTGCCTGTTTATCTCTTAGCTTGCATCACATGGCCAGGCACTGCAGACATTATCACACCCTTTCATACACTGTCAGTTTCCTTGTCTTTGTTTTACTTTCTGGCACTCAGTCAACTCAGTCTCAGTCCTGATGAAGGCCAACTCTACTGCTCTATACATGCACCCATGAAGCTAAATGTGGCTTAGAAAAAAAAAAAAAACACGAGCAACTACAACAGGTCTTTCTTGAAAATCATGACCCCTCACCTCAAGTGGGCTCTTCATACAGGCCAACTGTATTTCCCCACTCCATCCATCCTTCCATCTGTCGACCCATCTCTTACGTGCATCTGGGCCATATGTTCTCTCTCCTCTCCTGTTACTCTAGATGTGCTAGCATGGGTTCCATCCTCTCAGCCCTGGGGATTCTATCACTTGCCATCAGAGCAAGCTCCCCTCTTCCCTTAGCCTGAAATCCCTCCACTCTGCTTCACTGTTGTGGTGGTGTTTCTGATGCCCAATCCTATCGCTAGCCGGTGCATGAATGCTCAGGCATGTCAAACTCCCCTGTGAGGCACCGTGTTAGCAAGAAGTCAACAACTGCTCATCCTCCCTCTTGACACCAGCCATGGTCTCAAGCCTGGGATGCCCGCCAATAGCACCTGCTCCCTGGGAGAGACTTATACTCTGACTCCAGCAGAGAGGAGAGGTTCAAATTCCTCCCGAGTGTATCATATGGTATAAGTATTTTGCATCTCCTGACCTGATGGGCTGTCAGAGCTGGAAAGACACTAGGAACTTAGAAATCACACGGAGGCTCTGATAATGGAGTCAAAAATTGGAGAGGCCAAGTCATTTGTGATGCTCTGTTAAATATCCTGAGATAAAGTGGGGTTTTTAAGTTGCCTTTTTTTTTTTTGCAACCAGAAAAATAATGTGGAGCTTCTGAAAGGATGTGCCAGAGACTGAAGGCATTCTACCCCACTTTACTGAGTGTTTTATAAACTAAATAAGCATTACAGTGCAAATCCAAACAAATATCCCAAAGGAAAAAGGAAAGAAGAAGGTAAAAGGGTCAGGCAGAAAGAGAAGTTCTGGTTAAGAGATAGAGAGCCACGGGGTTTGCCTAGTTCCAGCACTAACTAGCTGTGAGCCTGCAGATAGCATTCATCTTCTGGAGCCTGGCTTTCCCACTATTAAGTGGGAGGAAGCAATGGGACTGTGGCCATTCTGAGGGTGGATGTCACCTTCATAGGCCAGTGCTCTCTCCCTAGCTCGGAGCTCACATGCATCTCATGAAAGTCTCCCTCCAGTGCCTTTTTCTTTTGGCTCCTCCTCCTGGTCCTTCCTCTCATCGGACAGTATCTTTACGTCACCTGACTTATTTTGTTTGGAACACTGTGACTCCTCCTTCATTTTTCTCCCCTTCTAACAGAAATGGGTGAACCCGTCAGCCTGGGTCACCTGGATGGCTAAAGGAGAACAGAAACGGATTGAATAGATTATCAACCCTCACTTTTCCTTTTTTCTGTGTCCACCTACTTGAATGATGGTTAAATGGGACTTAAAGTCTGATAGATTCCATTTCTTTTGAAAAATCTTGAACACGGTGCCCCTCATGCTGTTGGCTTTCTAAAGTGCATTACCTGTTACCTTGACTTTGATTTAAAGCCAATGATTAATCTGTCAAGTCTTGAATGGTTTCCTGAGAGGCTCCCTGGTTGGGTAGATGCAAATAATACTCATAAACCTGAGAGCAGCAGAGGCACCACTACCTTGTTTCTGTAAGAACAAGAAAAGAATTTACTTCTATTCTCGGATGCATGAGCCAAAAAGAGTTGGATAGAAAAATGTGGCTTCCTTATTTGTATTTTTGATTTGAATCGATTTCAATCATTCCCTATGGTACCAGCCAACAGAAATAGAATGTGCCATGGACCTTAATTATTCTCTTGGGCTACCCAGGATCTAAACCTCTGTCTTATGTTTGGAAAATTACCCAATACACCAGACCGGCTCACTGTTCACCAAGTGTTTTTATTTTTTCTCCTGGGTACTCAGCTAGACATATCCTGACTTCTCTTACAGCTATGTCACTTCTAAGCAATAGGATGTAGGAGCAAATGATATATTCCAGATTTAGACCTGTCCCACAGCAGTCTTCCAGGCAATCCTCCACTGTCTCCCAGCTTGATACTGAAGCCCAGAGCGACCTCAAAAGTGATGTGTTAGGGAACAGGCAGAGCTTCTATTAGCCAGGACCCTTGATGGTGCAGAAGGGAAGCACCCCCTACCCCTACCAGCTCTGCTCACTGATCGGACCCTATGTGAGTGCAACAGAGGCATCTACTGTGTCAGCCAGAGATGCGGGGCTTAACCATGACAGCTGCTAGCATGACTTCAACCAATGTACTCATATGATGAGTCTTGGTGAGAGGCAGTGACCATCTCCCCTCTAAGAACTGAGAACTTAGACACTCTCTTTCCCAGCCTCCCTTGTATCTAGAGGGGGGGACATATGGTCCCAGCTTCACCCATCAGATGTACCCCAGATTTTGACTAATGAGCTGGTGACACAAAGAAGCTGGCTCAGGGGACATATGCATCCACATTTGGGGGACAGAAGCCATAGCTACAGTAGCATCCAGCATCTGGGGTCATGGTGTCAATAAAATAAGGGGAGTGCCCAGATCCCCCAGCCAAGATGTGACTGCTTTGTGGGATCAGCACTGTGGTGTGATTTTAGACATGGCTCCTGACCTACAGCCACCAAGCCTGCTTCTCCAGGCTTCCAGAAAGTCTGCACCCTGTGTAATATCTTTCAATAAACCCTCCTCCCGGTTGAGTTAGCTGGAGTTGATTTCTGTTGCTTGCAACTAAAAACTCCTAGTGATACAAATGCATCCTCTGCAGTGAGAAACAGACAGGTGGATCTCTTGCTCCCTGGCTGTGGGAGGTTATCTTCCTCTTCCTCCGGGGTGCATTATTCATTTCCTGAGAGTCAGTCCATGACATGAGCGGCTCGCGTCTCCACTAAGAGCTGCAGTGTGCTTCCGAAAGGAGAACCAGTACAGCTGTATTCGGACTGCCCGGGTTTTACTGAAGTAGGTCAAATTTGACCCAAATAAAGCCTGCTACTTGGGAAAATAGGGAATTGGAAGAAAAAAAGGAAATACTGAAGGGATGTCTTAGAAAAATACTCAAGGAGGAGAAAGAAAACAAGATCTTCCTTGGGAATACTGTAGCATACATTGCAAAGAGATATAAAAGAGAAGAGTCATTTTAGGTCAACTGGATTCCTCCTGCAACTAAAGCATAACTTCGATTCTGTCATGCTCTCTTAATAGTGCTGTGTTCCAGACTACAGTATAACTAGGTCAAAGAAAATGTATTGTACAGCAGTGAGTGGTATTGGGGCAGATTAACTGGTAATTTGTTCTCAAGACATTAGTATACTCAGGCCATTCTTATAGGCAGGTTACATTTCATTTGTGGTTGGCAAGAAGACAAATCACCTAGGGAGACGCTCTTGGGCAGCCTCACCTAACACAATGGCCTCTGTCTCATGCTCGACCACATATGGCGGCTCTGAGCCTCCTTCTGTATTTCCTCTGAGGTAGTTTCAGGAGTCTGGTGTGTTGTTATGAGATTGGCCCCCAGTGACTCATCCAGCGTGTTAGGGCCACATGTATTGGAGCTGTCCTTGGGGATGGCTTTGGCCAATAGAACATGATGGCAGTGACGTGCTGCCTGTCCCAAAGACTGGGCCATAAGGCACCTCGCAGACACCCAGACCACACTTGGTCCAGCCCACCCGTCACTGAGCAGCACCTGGAGGGCAGCCAGGGGGCCAGAGCTGGTAGCCTGATCTGGATGTGGCACCTTGGACCTTCCAGCCTGGTTCATCTTCTGGCTGAATGCAGCCGTACGAGTAACCCAGGGTGAGAGTGACAGGACTACCAGCCACCCTCACAACCGTGAGAAAGAAGACATCCTTGTCGTCTGAAACCATTAAGTCTTGCGGCAGTTGGTTACACCCTCAAAAATGACATGAGGTGAAGCCCAAACATTCAGGGTGGTGGATCAAGAACCACGCCCATTTGCGATACGTGCGGGGAGCAGACAAAGTGCTACATGCTTCTAAAGTCCAGTTGACTTTGAAGCCCTTAAACTCAAACATCAGGTCAGTTTGCCAAAAGAAGCTGTAAGCGGCATGGAACTTGTATTAGAGGCTATTAACTCAGGTTCAACTAGGTGAACTTGAAAACTCCTTCCTCTGAAGTCCAGGAAAACCCAAAAGCTCTCACTAGAGACAAGTCTGTTGCACGACGGTACGGAGACAATTTCCACCACCTCCTGTGGCATTTTCTGGTGTTTGTGTAAAATTTCAGGGACACACCGCTTCTCTGTTTGTTCTGCAGAATCTGATCACTACTCCCTTGGCCCCATAACCTTTTCCAAAACAAGCTCCCTGAATTAGATTCCTCAAGTTTTTAAGGATGCACAGAAAACGTAACTCAACCACAGAACCCACCACTCTAAAAAAAAAAAAAAAAAAAAAAAGTCTTTTGTACAAATTTGTATAGGAAAACTAATGCTTAGAACCAAAAGACTTGGTTAAAGGATTAGGTAATTGTGTTAAAGATATAAAATAATGGCACTTTGTTCTTGGCTATAAGGTATCTTTTCGTCACTCGGAAGTTCTGGATGGTGGTAACCTGGCTCCTACTCACCTTTCCAGCATTATCTGGGACCCCTTTCTCTCAAACCATCTGGAAACCACATCTGGCTATTTTGTGCCTCTTTATCATCACACCTCTGCCTGCCTCTCCCCTCCAACTACAGCCTCTCCTCTGCTGACCCAGACTCCAGTCTGATCCCAGTGCCCTGCTCTGGTCCTCACAGCGCCCCATGCACAGAGCTGCCACGACACTCAAATCCCTGGACGGTGGTCGCTCAGGATGAGTCTCTAGTCAGTAAGGCTCCGAGCTGCTTAAGGTGGGGCCCTTCGCTTCTGTAGTCAAGGCACCTAGCCCGGCCCTTGGTAAATGTCTCCTGAATGAACAGAAGGCTTGCGTGTCCCATTAGCTACTTGAGAAATTCACTTAGGTGAATCATGAGCATTTAAAAAATAAATATCCAAAATGGAGCTCTCGATTACACTCCCAAACCCAAAAGTCCTGTTCTTCATTTAGGTTTCCCAGTCTCCGTAAATGCGCCTCTGTCCACCCAGGCACTCAAGCTGGAACCCGGGGAATGGGCTGAGCCTCCTTTTCCCGGACCCCCCAACACTGAGTCCAGCCCTTTCCACCTCCAAATCGCCCTGAGCTTCTCTGTCTCCAACTTCTTCTCCTGGCTGGGTGACAAGACACTCTTCAATGGCCTTCCTGTTTCTGCTTTTGCCCTCCCTGGAGGACAGTCTGCACACAGCTACCAGAACAATCTCCTAAAGCGTGAATTAGGTCGGCGGTCCCATTTCCTTCCTTCGTCGTGCTTCCACTAGTTGTGATTAGTCTGCTCATCTGTTTCCTTGTTCGCTTTCCACATCTCCCACTGAAGGTAAACATCACAAGGGCAAGAGTCCTTCAGGTCACGGACCCGTTGCATCTCCAGCATTAGAACTTGGCCTGACACGGAGGAGGCGTCAGAAAGACATGCATTGGATGAGGGGGGAGAACAAAGGACACAGGAGGCAGAAACATGAACACAGGGGTTATGCTAATTCTGCACACTCCACCGCACAGCTCCAGTGTCAGATTAATGGACAAACTGGGGTCGCACTTTCCAGATCAGGTCAGCTCATTAACCACAAAGCAGGAAGCATCCACATAGAGCCCTCATATACATGATCTCATTGAAGTCACACAACTTTATAGCAGCCATCCTTCTTCTTATCGTTTGACAGTGGAAAAGGAAACTTCAGGCACCGAAAGATGGTCCACCACAGATCACAACACCGGAAACCCACAGAACCAGGTTCTGTTTCTGGCTGACTCCACACGGAGCCCATGCATGTTCTGCGGCCTCCCGTCACTTGTGAGTTTCTTTCCAGAAAAATTTAAACCAAAGATCTAACTTGCCACTCCAAAGGTTTACACCAGATGACATGTTTCACTTCATTATTCTCTCAGATGACTGGGATTTATTTATATCAGAATACATAAATAAAGGCAGTTGGAACCAGTTCCCTAATTCTCAATCTGTAAGACAGGCACTAACTTCTTCCTCTTTCATCGTAACTTTTTGTTTTAAGTTTGTTTGTTTATTTTGAGAGAGACAGAGAGAATGCAAGCAGGCGAGGGGCCAAGAGAGAGGGAGAATTCCAAGCAGTCTCCACACATGGTAAGCACAGAACCTGACGTGGGGCTCGAACCCATGTAACCGTGAGATCGTGACTTGAGCCAAAATCAAGAGTCGGCTGCTCAACCGACTGAGCCACCTGGCACCCCCATGGTGACCTCTTATTAAAGCTTTGCACAATAATAAGTTTAGGCAACTGGCTTCCAACAGCTTCCACAATGAGGAGATTCTTACCTCGAAATTCCAGTCCTCGAAGTTGAAAGGTGACAAGACCATTTCCGATTTCAATCAGGTGAACAAAAGCGTTGAGGTAGTCTGAAGCCAAAATAAAGCAATCGCCAGAGCTGTAGTTACCCCATCGACCAAGAACTAAGTCTCCACAGAGGGACTCCTGCAGGGCCCTTGTCAGGTGCTCATAAAAGATGGAATTAAGATTATTGTCATCATTCCCTAAAGGGAGAACAAGAAATATGATCAGTGGGTACTTACTTCTATCAGACCTAGGAATCAGTGAGCTGTCATTTGATAAAGGGTAAATCAGGCTTTTTAGACACTTTGCCTGTTTTTGTCGATTTTGCGAGACCCTCTTATTTTTTCCCTTTATTTTCCTTCCGGGCAATCTCACCTACACAAGTGCATTAAAATCACTGTCTGAATGCAGATGATTGACAGATTCACACCTCCAGCTGAGGCCTCTTGTCTATGCACTAGACCTGTCCCAAGTGCTTACTGGACATCTGTTTCCGTGTGTCTCCAATGCTCCTCACCTTCCACGGGCCCAAGTCAGGCCCCCTTCTGTTGCCCGTCTCAGTAAATGAGATCACCACCCGGTCAGCCACCACCCAGGGATCTCCGTTCCCACTCCTTCACACCCCAGCCTCTCAATCTTACTTTCTTCAAATAGTTTTTTTCCCCCTAAATTTGTTTCTTCATTTTGAGGGAGGTGCAGAGAGAGGGAGAGACAGAATCCCAAGCAGGCTCTGAGCCGTCGCCACGGAGCCCAACGCAGGGCTCAAACCCACAAACCGTGAGCTCCTGACCCGAGCTAAGATCAAGGGTCGGATGCTCAACCAACTGCGCCACCCAAGCACCTCACTGCAAACAGTTTTGGCATCTTTCCACCTCTCTCCATTTGCATTACCCCTACCCTATTGCAAGCTACATTATTTCTCAAGCGGACAGCCACGCTAGTCATATGACTCGCCAGTGCATCTTCACTGGGACCTGCCACCCAGTCTATTCTCTACACCACAGCCAGAATGAACTCTTCAAGTCGAGAAGCTGAATGTGCTACTTAGGACCCCTCCACCCCATAACTTAAGGACCTTAGTGGTTCCCCAATGCCCTTAAGATGGAAACAAGGCTTCTTCTCACTGCCTATAACGGGCTCCCATATAATTTTGCATTCCCAGGTATCTTTAAAGCGAGGACAGTCACTGGTACAAGCCAGGAGCAAACCTAGGACATATGGGCACACGAGAGGCACGTGGGATCTGCTCCCTACTTCAATCTCCTTCCTCACTTCACACAAACTTCCTCCTCCCCTCTCCCTTATGCTCAGCACTGAACTTCTTCCAGTAGAGTCCCTTGTCCCTTTCCAGCCTGGGCCTTTGTAGATTCCGATCTCTCCGCCTAGGCGTGTCTTTCTTTGCTCTCTGGCTTTTTAACACTTACTATTCTTCAGATCTTCTCTCAATCACCACCTCCGGGAAGCCCCCACCGACCACTTCGCTGGGCCAAACCCCCTACGATGGGCTTTCAGCACTATGGTCTTCTGCTCGGAAGCACTTGTCACCAATGGAATCTGATTTCTGGTGTTTGTGTGTGTATGTGGATACGGTCACTTGATTCACATCTGATTTCACCAGTGAGGTGGAGAAAGCGAAGTGAAGAAGACATGAGCTCTAGATTTCTGCTCAGGTCATGATCTCATGGTTTGTGAGTTCGAGCCCCACATCAGGCTGACAGCGTGGAGCCTGCTTAGGATTCTTTCTCTCTCTCTCTCTGTCTGTCTCTCTCTAAGTAAATAAATACACTTAAAAAAAGAAGAAGACATGAAGTGAAGGAAGACAGATCCATGTCTGAATTTGCTTATTTTTGTGTCCCAATATTGGCAAAGTGCTATCGTGCAATAGGGATCAGCTAAATAATCTGTTGAATGATGGACAGCTTCTTTAAAAAAATTTTGTTTTTAAGAACACACCTGTCAAGTGACTCCAAGGGCTTTTGGAAATCAAAGTCACTGAGGAATCATTTACAGACAATAAACACCATCAATTTATATGCACACACACACACACACACACACACACACATATATATATACATACACATATATATTCTATAATATAAACAATCACTGCTAGTATTATATCTTATATACTGATATATTTTTACACTTTATATACACATAGATATATTAACACAATTTATTATTCTTAAATTATATACATATATATAAAACTCAGCTTTATTGAGGAATAACTTCTATAGAGTAAAATTTATCTTTTTTAGTGTGTAATCCTATGAGAGTTAATAAATGCACAGGCACGGAACCACCAAGGAGAATCATGCATTTGGGATTCCTCCACGTTGTCGTTCAGAGCAGCCATCTGTTCTGGTTCAGTGTTGAGTAGTATTCCACGGTATGCATCTACTAAGGCTTTTGCATCCATTCATCAGTTGGAGGACCCTTGGCTTATTTCCAGTTTGGGGGGATTATGAGCAAATCCCCCCAAAATATTCATGAGTGGAAGTTTATGTGAACACAAGTTTTTGTTTCTCTTGGGTAAAATACCCAGGAGCGGGGCCACGGTTCTCAGAGCGGCTGCACCATGTTTGTATCTGCCCCCACCCCCGCAGTGATTGGCATTCTAATTGTTCTGCACCCTTGCCATGACTCGCCATTGTCAGCTGTAGCTTGTGGCTTGTTTAATTTTAGTCATTCTAATTGGGTGGATGAAGACTCCCAGAGAGGAGTGAAGGAAGGCTACAGGAAAGAAGGAATGATGAAATGTTGGGAGGGGCGTGTGGAATTGGGGGTTCATGGTGTATTTCCTTTCATCTCCCGTTCACTCCCTCTATCAGATCTCTCATGATGAAGGACAGAAACTTGTTCAAGATTTAGGAGTATCTCATGTTTGGGAGTAGATTCTGGCTCTGGAAAGTCAGGAAAGCAGAGTTGCCCCACAGAGGAAATGCCTAAAAGCAAAACTTAAGGCTCCCTTCTAGATCGTCTACTGGAGTGGAGGCGGAGTTAAAGAAGTTCAAGATACAGACTGCAGAGCTGAACAGAGCTCCCAGCTCCATACCCGGGGGAAAGGAAATGTGATTGGGGGCACAGGAAGATGAAGATTGGCCCCAAGTGTACCCCTACAAGGAAGAGCTGATCCACCTGTAAGAAATCTATAAGGTAACACCATCAAATTATGACTATCCTTGCTGGGCATTCATGACTGTTAAAGGCCGAATTGAAATTAGTACATTTATAACCTAATTATGATTAATGGAGAGGAATAAACTATTCTGTGGGCTGAGTCATGTCATGTAATCTAATGAGGTATCAGTATGCTTAATCTTCTATGCAGATTAAGCCTGCCTGACCTGAGAGTCTATTCATTTTCAGTGATGAATCAGCATGCAACCCGAGACACTAATTAGAGATTTTTTTTTTTGAGTCTCTGCCACTTTTAAAGGAAAGGCCTGAATGAGAGAATTAACTTTTGCTTAATTGTTCAAACTGTTTGATATTGAAATAAAACAAAACAACTTAAACCACTAAAGTGGAGATCTTTTTAGAACACCTTGACCACACATCTGCATAATTTGATTAAAATGAGACAGCCATTGTGAATAACTAGAGGCATGATGCACTTGTGAAACCATCCATAGGCCTAATAGCAATGCCCCTGCCAGGTCACAGAGTGCCACAGATGTGCATCAGAGATATTTGTAGCCCATCCACCCCCACACCAAGCCGTACTGACAAGTTGGACTTTAGGTCAACAAAACATAAACTTCTCTCTCCAGGTATTTTCAAATTTCAAATTACAATTTCAAATGAATCGTGTACATGCAGTTCAAATATAGATCATGGCATCATACAATGCTTCCTGGACAAAATGTTTGGCAGAGGGGACAGAGTTCTGAGGTGAGGAGAAAGGTAGAATGGTTCAAAAAGAAATGGATTACAGAAAGGAAAAAGCAACACAATTTCCTAGCAGGTAAATCCTTCCGTAGCTTCGTGTTGAACAAAGTTTCTGAAAACTTCGGAATCTTAGGTCCTGGAATGGTTTGCCTTGGAGGATATCACAATGCTGACGGTTTTCCTGAGAATTTTTGGTTACAAGACCAATAGCAAGGTTTAGAGTCTGTATTTGACTTTTGTCACACACGAACTAAAGTGTCTTAATTGACAGAGTCACTCAATACCAGACAGGTACCAAATCGGTTCTAAATGATGAAGAGGAGCATTTCCAAACCAAATCAGGATGCTTGGTCTGTCTACTTGTATAGTTTTATCTTTCCAGGCAGCATATTTACCAAGACCTACCTTACCTCCACAATGATTACAAAGAATGAGGAGTCATCCCCCCTGTTTAGACTGAAGGAATCCATCTATATAACAGAATAAATACATCGTTTAAAAAGAGAGAAAGAAGGTATCTTCTTACCTGGATCCTTTTCAATTTGGACCACCAGTCTCGTGTTGGAGTTATCCACACGCCGTGTGCTAGAAGGGACCACAGAAGGGCCAAAAGTCATGGTGAGGTCACTACAAATGGGAGTCGGTCTACAGAACTGGCTGTGTGGTGGGGAATGTAGGGGTCACGGAACTCACCTGTTAGGGTGACTGCTTGAATGTGACAGTGCTGCAGGGAGGGAGCGGGCTCTCGTGATAAAGAAGGGAAAAGTACAAGAAACGCGCGGAGGGGAGAGACGATTACATCTCAGGACTGGGAGACTGGCCTTGCGCCTTCTCAGTGTTGAGCACCAGATCCATAAAACAAGAAGCAAGCCCTTGGACTGCCAATGGAATGTCACTCGCTTTCTGAATTTGAAAGCAGCGCACACACAGGCATCTTTCTTTTCAAGTTGGTCCCAGAAAATTGTGGGAGGTAGTCAGTGTCTCCACCACCTGCTTGCAAGAGCTGGGCGCATTCTTATGGGCCTTTCTCAGGTCCAACCACAAGAATAAACTCAGCTCTTACAAGCTTGGAAGAAGACATATTGCCGGTAGCTATGGCAACTAATGGCCATCAGAACCAGATTTAAATCTCTTCCGTTATGACAGCTCCTCCGTTCACAGCTTTTGTAAGCCAGCCAACCCATGTGACCCCTTGCTCCTGAAAGCCAGCCAGCGAGGGATGGACTCACTGCAGACTTTTCACCGATCAACAACTGTCCCCACGTAACTCCTGTGCGGATGGTACCAACCCACTTCTGACTCTAAAAGCCCAGTCTGCCATGCTCAGAGAGACTGTGTCTGACCTGCTTTGTCTTTTTATTCTAGGTATTCACTGGTGGTCTCATCGTCCTTTGAAAGATGAAACAAGAGACTGACATCAGCCACGTGAACTTGGATATTTAACTGTTCATGATGTACAAAAATGACGGTTTCATATGGTTAAACCTGAGCCATTAAGAAAGGGCTTTCACTAGAAATATATCACTGAACATAGGCTTACGGACAAGTTTGAACATAACGAGGGTTCTGCTAACATGTGTGAAAAAACTGATCTTTAGCGTGGCTGGCCCCTGCTTTTGCTGTCGCTCTGCCCTTTGCTTTCTCTGTTGCAACCATGCTAACCTTTTTCTACGTCTTCAGCATGCCCTGACTTCCTATTCCTGTCGCCCCGCCCTCCCTTGCAATCTCTGCAGCTGTTGTGTCCTCCACCTGGGAGTCTTTTCTGACCCGCCCACTTTCCTCCCAGACTCCTCTGGTGCTGCAAGTCCTGCCCAAGTATTGCTCTCTGAGAAGTCTTCTCGACCCCTGCTCTAGGTGAGACTCGTGTGTCATATGCTCCTTCACACATCGTACCTCTCCTTCGGGGCACCTGTCATGGTTAATGTTACTAACAATGATGACAGCTAACATTTCCGTAACGCTTCCTTGTGTAAGTACTTTACATGCAGTAACTCATATGCTTACGACTACCCTCATAGGTAGGTACCGTGATTATATCCGTTCCCTCTGAGGAGGAACCCGAGACTCAGTGCCCAAGGTCACAGAGCTAATATGCGATAGAACCTGGGTGTGAACCCAGGTGGGCTGGCTCTACCACATCATATACTTCTTTGTGTGATGATTTGATAATAGTGGCCTCTTATGGCCAGACCCTAAGTAGCACGAGGACACACGTTTGCTTACCACTGGCACGAATGAATGAAGAGTCCAAACTAATGCTGTTTTTAAAGTTATGTTTTCCTCTCATGACTCCTGCTAAGAAAGGAGACTAGCTGCCACTAGATTATATTTAAACATGATCGCTGACATCCCGAGTATGGTTTAATACAGGACAAACACTTGTTAAGTAATCGTGCTTAAGAAGAAACCTCAGAATATAGACTTCAGCTGTGAACGTGTCTCTTGGGAATCAGAACAGATACAAAATACTTAGACGGAACTAAGAAAAACTTTTCCTCATATGTCTCAGATATTCGAGAACCATCTAGGCAAGATCCTGCTCGAGCTTTGTGGGATAGATTCTACACATGGGTTGGGGAGAAAAAATATTCTGCTGCATCTCAAAAAGGCTGTTAACCCCACCACCCTGTTCTATTACTGCTTTGGTTTTCCTTCCAAATACCCTTAGATCAGCATTGAAAGTAAAAGAGCCCAGGGTGGCGAAAAAATAAAGCAAACAACCAAATTTCTCTAATGAAGGCCCAAATCCCATGTCGGCAGAGTTAGTCCCTAAATGGAATTTTAATTTCACCTGAAGACCTAGGACAAATGGAATTTTCAGCAGCAGAATAAACAATTTTTAAAGTGGGACTGAGCCAAAAGAAAGTCATTTACCAAACTCCTTAGGGAATTAAAACACCTTCTAAAACTATGTTAACTGGAAAGCTATCTTTTCAAAAGGCTATAGAACGCAGAGTGCTAAATTCCGATCTGCAATAACTACGCTAAGCTGCCTGTGGACCCCAGGGCCTCTGACTCTCCACCAGACTCTCTCAGAAGGTGAACTGTCAGCCATAGTGGGTAATTTGAGCTTTTCTCCAGTGCTTTCCTCCTGCACATTTGGTGCTTACCACTCAAAGGTGCTAATTAGCTCAGTAATTGGATTTCTGCCTTAACTGTCCAATTGCATAAACATCAATTCTGTTGCTTAAAGAGAAAACGGGGGCTTGTATCTCACGCCCCAATCTCAAGGGGAGTACAGTATGCTGGTACATGTTATGTGTGCATCTGCACATACTCTTTCTAGCAACTGCCTGGCGAGTCCCTGTTCATTGCTAGGCAACATCGTCCTAAGGGCCACAGGCCAAGAGTCTAGTAACCGGCCTTTCCAGATAGGGTGACTTACTCTGAAGCCTCTTCCCTTCTGTTAATACGGAATGCAGATAACAAAGCTAGTTTCCTCCCTTCAAATTTTGCTTTCTCACCTCCTGATGTGTCTCCCTGAGTCAAGCACCTTCTCTCCTATACAGTTCCACCCGAGGCACTTAAATAATTTAACAGCAATTTAATTATATTGCTTCAAATTCCCATTTGTCAGCACACACAGACTATTTATGGGAGAACTGTTCCTGTTTTTTGATGGGGAAGTGTGACCGGCTGGAAGAAGTTTGATGGGTGTCTGTTCACACAGCAAACCCAGAATGGAGTTGTGGATGGACTGTAGTTCTGTTCATGGGACAGGAAGGCTTTACAGAAATCTAGACAATGTGAAGGTAGCCAGAGCTTAAATAGAAGGACACCGTCACCTTTCAAGTTGGATAGATATACAAGGTTCATTCGGGTCTGTTTTGCATCTTTCATTTTTGCTGCCACTGACAATCATATTAGTTCTCTCAAAGCCAGCCACTGCTCTTCTGTCTGCCTGTCTGTCACTGCGTGCTTCAGAATGACTGGGCATGAAAGAAATTTCCTGAGGACACAGTGTTGTATAGCTGGCAGAGTGGGCTCTGACTGAGGACAGACATCCAGGTGACTTCCAACTTTGCTACCAGCTGGGAGGTCTGGTTTAGTTCTGGTTCCTAGGCCCTTAGGGAGTAGCTGTTGGAGATCCCAAATTAAAGGTAGGGGGTCTTGTCAATACAGCCACCTTTGATGGGCCTGGGCTTTGCCTTGTAACTCCACCCAGAAGTGACAAAGCCTTGCTCCCTTTCTCCTGAAAGAATGGTGTCAGAGACAGCCAGCTGAGACAGAAGGTTTAAATAATATCCTGAATCAAATAACATACTACCCAGAATGTCCAGATTTCAATAGGAAATTACTTGTCATAATAACAGGAAGATCTCAAAAAGAGTGAAAAAAGACAATTCATAGATGCCAACACTGAGATAACAGAAATGAAAGAATTATCTGACAAAGATTTAGAATTAGTCTTCATAAAATTCTTCAATGAGCAATTAAGAATACTTTTGAAACAAATGGAAAAAGAGAATCTCAGCACAAAAATAGAAAGTCCGCAAAGAAATAGAAGATACAAAGAAGAACCAAATAGAAATTTCTAAGTAAAAATATACAATAGAAGTATATACAAAATAATACAAAATACATATACAAAATAAAAAACTCAATGGAAGGATTCAATAGCAGAATGCAAGAGACAGAGAAAAAAGAATCAATGAACTGGGAGATGGAACAACAGATATTACGTAATCAGAACACCTGAGAGAAAACAGACTGAAACAGAACAAGAAGTCTCAGAGACCTGTGGAATTATCACAAAAGATTTAACATCCTAGTTATCCGAGTCCCATAAGAAGAGGAGAAATTGCAGATACATTCAAAGAAGTTCACACCAAGACACATCACTGTCAAGCTCCTAAAACCAAAGACAAAGTCTTGGAAGCAGTGAGAGTGAAAAGAACTCACCTATGGGGGGAAAACAATGTGAATGACAGTGGATTTCTTATTAGGAAGCATGGAGGTCAGAAGGAAATGACATATCATTTTTCAGATGCTGATAGAAATGAACTGACAACTCGGTATCCTATATCCAGTGAAAATATCCTTCTACAAGGAAGAATAATCTGAGACATTCTCAGATGAAGGAAAACTAAGATAACGTATCAACAGGAGATCTACCTTAAAATAGTAAGTCAAGGGAAGTTCTCTAAAAAGAAAAGACATTAAAAGAATGAAACTTGGAACATCAGAGGAAAGGAAACAACGCGATAAGCAGAACTATGAGCAAACGCAATGGGCATCCTTTCTCATTATGTGTCTTCTACATTATATTTTATGGTTCAAGCAAAAATTACAAAACCGACTGTGGTTCTAAATGTATGTAAAGAAAATATAACATTATGTTAGCAATAAGGGAGAGTAAGAGAGCATGAGAGGGAGGTAAGGTTTCTGCATTTCACTTGAACTAGTAAAATGACAACACTAGTAGACTTTGATAAGTCATTTTATATAATATAATGCCTAGAGCAATCACTAATTAATACAATCAAAACTTATTTGATAAATAAATCATATAGAATTCTAAAGGTGCTGAGCAAACACGCAAGAAGTCAGGGAGAAAACAAACAGAAATTACACAACAAACAGAAACCAAAAAATTGAATGGCAAATTAAGTTATAACTACATTAAACATAAATGACCTAAATATAGCAAGACAGAGACTGGCAAAGGAGATTTAAAAACACTACCCAGCTATATGCTGTCCACAAGAAACATACTTTAAATATAGTGACATAGGTCAGTTAAAAGTAAGAGAATGGAAAAAGATATTTTGCAAACATTAATCAAAGGAAAGCAGAAATGGTTACGTTAATATCAGATAAAGTATAAAGTAGACTCAATACCAAGGAAATTTACCAGAGACAAAATGATAAAAACATTTATCCCACAAAGAAAATACATTAATCCTAAATATGCATTCAACGAATAATGGAATTGCCAAAGACTGATGGAAGAGAAGACAAATCCGCAATTCGAGTTGGAAACTTCCACACCCATCTCTTAAAATTTGATAGAAAAACTAGACATAAAATAAGCAAGCATATAGAACTCAATAATACTGTGAGCCAACAGTATCTGACCAACATTTATTGAACACTCAACCCAATAACAATAGAATACATATTCTTTTCAAGTGCCCAGTGAGCACATACCAAGACAGAACATAATCTGGGACATAAGCCTATCTCAACAAATTTTTTAAAACTGAAATTATACCAAGTGTATTTTCCAACTGTTATTTTGAGTTCCAAATTACTCAAGCTAGAAATCAATAACTGAAAGGTAACAAGAAAATATTCAGACACTTGGAAACTAAACAACACAATTCCAAATAATCTGTGTCAATGGTAAAGTTTTAATGGAAATTAAAACAAATTAAACTGAAAGAAAATGAGATCGTAACATATCAAAATTGGTGGGAAATAGCTAAACAGTAATGAAAGGGACATTTATATCACTAAATATATACATAAGAAAAGAAGAAAAGTTCAAATTAATAATCTAATTTCTACATCAAGAATCTGGAAGAAATGGGGTGCCTGGGTGGCTCAGTTGGTTAAGTGTCTGACTCTTGATTTGGCTGAGGTCATGATCTCACAGTTTGTGGGATTGAGCCCTGCATCAGGTTCCATACTGACAGCATGGAGTCTGCTTGGGATTCCCTCTCTCTCTCTCTCTCTCTCTCTCTCTCTCTCTCTCTCTCTCCCTTTCTCTGCCCCTCCCCTGCTTGCACTCTCTCTCCCTCAAAATAAATAAATAAATAAATTAAAAAAAAAAGAATCTAGAAAAAGAAGCAAAATAAACTCATAAAAAGCAAAGGAAAAAAACCAGTGATATTGAAAACAAATAATTGAGAAAAACAAAGAATAAAGAGCTGGTTCTTTGAAAATATCAATTACATTAACAAATCTCTAGGAAGCTTGACCACAACCCTCAAAAAGAGAGACAGAGAGAAAAAACACACAAGTTATTGATATAATATACTGCCAAACCTGCATATATCAAAAGGATAGTGGGAAATATTACAAACAACTTTATATGCACAAATTGTATAACTTAGATGAAATGGACCAATTCCTCAGGAAATACTAATTGCTTCAACTCACCCATTAGGAAATACATAATTTGAATAGCTCTCTAACTATTAAGGAAATTTATTTGGTAATCTAAAAACTCCTCAAGAACAATTACCCAAGCACTGATGGTTTTACTGGAGAATTCTAACACATGTTTAAAAAAGACCTAACATCTGTGTTATATACAATCTCCTCCAGAAATTGGAAGAGGAAGAGATAGTTCTCAATTTACTTTATGAAGCTAGTATTACCCTGATACCAAAGCCTGAAAAAGAATGCAAAAACAATAAAATTACACACCAATTCCAGGAATGTAAGTCAGGTTTACTATATGAGAATCAATCAATGTAAACCATCATACTCACAGGCTAAAGACGGAAAATCACAATTGATGCAGAAGAAACAGTTGACAAAACCCAATACCAATTCATGATTAAGGGAAAACAAACTCAGGAAAATAGGAATAGACAGGAACTTCTTCACTTGATAAAGACCATCTACTAAAGAGCTACAGCTAACATTATACTCAACGGTGAGAGACTGAATGCTCTCCCTATATGATGGGAAACAATGCAAGGATTTCCACTTTAATAACTCTTATTCAATAGAGTGCTGGAAGTTCTAGCCACTGCACTGAGACAAGAAAAGCAAATAAAAGGCATACAGTTGGGAAAGAAAGAAATTAAACATTACATATTTGCTGATGACATGATTATGGACACAGAAATTCCAAAGAATCTACAAAAATAACACAAACAAAACAAAAACCTAGACCTAGTAAGTGAGCTCAGTTGGGTTTCAGGGTACAAGATAAAGATACAAAAATGAAATTTACCGGGCACCTGGGTGGCTCAGTCGGTTAAGTGTCTGACTCTTGGTTTTGGCTCAGGTCATGATCTCGTGGTTTTGTGAATTTGAGTCCCGTGTTGGGCTCTGCACTGGCAGTGTGGAGCCTGCTTGGGATTCTCTCTCTCTCTCTCTCTCTCTCTCTCTCTCTCTCTCTGCCCTTCCCCCACTTGCACTGTCTCTGTCTCTCTCAAAATAAATAAACTTAAAAAAAAAGAAATTTATTTCTATGTACAAACGATAGATACCAAATTTAAAAAAATACATTTATAATCATTCAAAAGAAGAGGAAATACATAGGTTTTGTTAAATATAATAATACATATACAGGGCTTGTACACTAATGAAAGTAATAAAACGAGCTCTAACAATTCCATAGGAATTTTAGGATAAACTGCCTTTTTACACAAAAAAGGGCAGTTGTAATTTTGACAGGAATTAATTGAATCTGTAGGCCAATTTAAGGTTTACTGCCTTCTTGAGTCTTCAAACTGATGAACATGGGATGTCTTTCCATTTATTTGTCTTCTTTAATTTCTTTCAGCGATGTTTCTGGTTTTCAAGTGTTCATGTTTTCCACTCCCACTTTAGTTTTCCATTAGATTGACTCCTAAGTATTTTGTTCCTGGTATACTAATGTAAATTGAATTGTTTTCTTAATTTTACTTTCAGATTTCTCATTGCTAGTGCATAGAAAAACAACTGATTTTTGTATGTTTAACTTGTTTCTTCCAGATTTGCTAAATTCAGCCATTAGCTCTAATAGTTTTTGTGTGTGTATATAATTCTTTAGGATTTCCAGTACATAAGATCATGTCCTCTGTGAATAGAACTAATTTTACTTCTTTCCAATTTGGGTGCTTTTTTTTGTTTTGTTTTGTTTTGCCTAATTGCTCTGTCTAGAACTTCCAGTCCAATGTTGAATAGAAATTGTGAGGGGGACATTCTTGCCTCGTTCTTTATCTTAGTGAGGAAGATTTTAGTATTTCATAAAGTATAATGTTAATGTGATTTGTTTCGTTAATACCCTTTATCAGACCTTCCCTTTTAAACCTAGTTGTTGAGTGTTTTTATCATAAAAATGATGTTGTATTTTGTCAAGTAATTTTTCTGCATCAATTGAGATGCAGTTTTTTCTTCATTCTACTAATAAAGTATATTTCATTGATTTTTATATATTGAACCACTCTTGCATTCCTGAGATAAATCTCACTCATGGTATAAAATCCTTTTAATGGGCTGCAGAATGTGGTTTGTTAGTACTCTTTGAGGATTTTGCATCTCTATTCATAAGGGATATTAATCTAAGGTTTTCTCTTCTTGTGATGACTTTGTTTGGCTTTGGTGTCAGAGTAATATTGGCTCCTTAGAATGATTTAGAAACCATTCCTTCCCCCACTAGATTTTGGGAGATTTGAGAAGGACTGATGTTAATTCTTCTAAAAACATTTTATGGAATTAACCATTGAACCCAACTGGTTCTAGGCTTCTCTTTGGTAGGAGTATTTTTGTTTTGTCTCTTTGTTTTTACTAATCCATTCTCCTTAGAGATCTATTCAGATGTTCTATTTCTTTTTCAGTCAATTTTGGTAGTTTGTGTGTTTCTACAAATTCCCGCAGTTCATCTAGGCAAATCTGTTTGTGTACAATGTTTTATAGAACACTCTTTAACCTTTTCATTTATGTAAGGTTGGTAGTAGTGCCATTACTTTTATTTGTGACTATGGTAATTTGTCTTCTGCCTTTTTTTTCTTGGTCATTCCAGGTAAAGGTTTATTTAATTTTGTGGATCTTTACAAAGAACCAATTTTGGGTGTCATCTATTCTCTCTATTGTTTTTCTAGTCTCCATTTCATTTGTTTCCATATTATTTCCTGCTGTCTGCTTGCTCTGGGTCTAGTTTGCTTTTCTTTTTCTAGTTGCTTAAAGGTGGAAGATTAGCATCTTGATTTGAGATTTTTCTTATTTTTTAATGTAAGCATTTACAGGTATGAATTTCCCTCTGAGTACTGCTTTTGCTACACTCCATAAATTTTTGATGTGTTATGTTTTCTTTTTCATCCATCACAAAATATATTTTATGTTTCTCTTGTGATTTCTTCTTTGACCCATTGGTTGTTTAAGAGTGTTTTATTTGATACATATTTGGCGATTTTCCAGGTTTCCTCTTGCTGTTGATTTAGAGTTTTCATTCCATTGTGGTTGGAGAACATATATTGTAGAATTTCAATCCTTTTACATTTACTGAGATTTGTTTTATGGCCTGGCATATGGTCTTTCCTGAAGAATAGTCCATGTGCACTTGATAAGAACAGCTTTTTCAAAACTTTTGCTTACAAAATACTCTGTTAAGAGGATAAAAAGCCACGAAGCAGGGAGAAAATATTTTCAAACCACATACCTAACAAAGTAATAGCATCCAGAATATATAAAGAACTCTCACAACCCCAAAATTTAAAAAAAAGTCCAGTTAGAAAATGTGAACAAGACATGAACAAACATTTCCCTGATGAGGTTATACCAATGGAAAATAAGCTCAGGAAAAGACGTTCAACACCATTAAGTCATTAGGGAAATGTACATTAAAACCAGTATGAGATATCACTATATACCTATCAGAATGGCTAAAATAAAAAATAGTGAAGATACCTGCCAAAGCTATGGAAAACTGGATCTCTCATACATTGCCAGGCGGGATGTAAAATGGTATAGTTCCTCTGAAAAAACATTTTGACGGTTTCCTAAAAAACTACCATATGACCCAGCAATTGGATTCCTGGGCAATTATCCCAGAGAAATGAAGACTTATGTTCACACACAAAAACCTGCAGACGAATGTCCATAGCAGCTTTGTTCATAATGGCACCAAACCGAAAACAACACAGACGTCCTTCGATGAGTGAGTTGTTAGAGACTGTGGCATATCCATACACTCGGCATTCAAAAGGGGCAAACTACGGACACATACAATGACCTGAATGAATCTCCACTGAATTATGGTGAGTGAAAACAGCTGATCCCACAAGGTTAAATACCGTATGATTCCAGCCATAGAACATTCTTGAAATGACAAAATTATGGAGCTGGAGGATGGATTAGTAGTTGACAGGAATTAAGAAGGGGTAGGGGTGCTTATAAAAGAGTGTGTACTTATAAAAGAAAGGCCAACAGGAGAAATCTCTGTGGCGGCGGAAAAGCTCAATATCTTGACTGTATCAACATCAATAACCTGGTTTGTGATAGTTTTGCAAGATGTTAGCATCTGCACACTGGGTAAAGGATATATAGGAGATCCCTCTGTGTTACTTCTCTCAACTGTACGTGAATCTGTAACTAGCTAAAAAAAACAAAAACAAAAAAAAGTCTAAATAAAAAATCTCCATAGATGACAGCAGGCCTGAATTGCGTTACTATAATCACGCATTCAGGTGAAATTGTATTTCTGATCTTAACTCGCTTACATTTCCAATTAGGACTGCTTCTCCCATTTCAGCCAGAAGAATCCAAGATTATCCAGCATTTCAAATACAGGATATGAAGTCCAACTGTTCACTCACTGGAAGGTCATAAATATTTAGGGGGTGAAAAGTGTTTCTTCTCATTCTGCAAATGCAACTAATAAAAACAGCAATAAAAAAAAATTCAGGTTGCATGCAGTTGGGCAAAGAGTCAGCCAAAGGGAGGCTTGAATAAATTGAGATGCAGAGGATTATAACTGACTCATAAGGATTAAATTAGCAAGAAGGTGCTGGTTTTTCCCCAAGTTTAACATGCTCGATTTAAGGTTTGGACTTCTTTTGTATCCTTCTGGTAGCAAGAGGCCCAACGTCATCC
Organism: Leopardus geoffroyi; assembly: GCF_018350155.1. Classification (NCBI taxonomy): domain Eukaryota; kingdom Metazoa; phylum Chordata; class Mammalia; order Carnivora; family Felidae; genus Leopardus; species Leopardus geoffroyi. The sequence goes on along the minus strand of NC_059334.1, from coordinate 15,567,021 downwards.
ATGGGACAGCATTTTAGAGTGGTGGGTGAAATTTCTCCTGGGATGAAGACCCGTGTACTTTTTTTCCATTGGTGACCAGTGGTATGCACAGATTTGGGACTAAGACAAGCTCCCCACACAGCAAAAAAGACACCGTAATCCTCAGCAAGAGTCAACAGCTATTTGCTCAGAGACACACACAGCCCTGATGAATTAACTCAGGTCCCCTGTTTGCATGGCCACTTGCCTCAGGAGCAGCAGCATCTTGGGAAGACACATTCTCTGGATGTGAAGCCATTGACACACGGTGCCGTTTTTTCACCAAGGGAGGCGGCGCTTAATAAAAGCACACCAGCACGTTTCCCGCTGAGATGGACCTCACCTTTCCTTTGTTGTTTTAATCACTTCCGGACCATGACACTGTGCGTGGCTCACAACTCCATCTTAAAAACGCAAGAATAAAACTGCAATTTGAAGTCAACAAGCCTGATTTCTGTTTCCTACTTGGGTTAAGACTGATTAAACTATTTGAGGGGCGTAAAGGAGAGAATCGCTTAATTCTTCTGATCCCCCATTTTCTCAAGGCATAAGATGGCAACTAAACATTGCACAGGACTCTGGGTAGAACACTGAAATACAGAGCTGCATCTCTGCCTGCCAACCTCCGCAGAACTAAACAATCGCTTTTACCTTGTAATAGGCCAGTTACCCAAGGGAACAACGAGTGACGATGGGTAAATAGAAAATGGTTCTGATATCACTGCATCAAGACATTTGGGTATAGATTTTTCTGTCATGGAGAAAAAAGGAATGGTAAAGTTTACCCTGAAAATGTTTTCCAAATTGATTTTTCAAATACTAAAATAGATTGTGTAGAATTTTGGCTCAAGGAGCACAGGAACAATAGGCAACAGATCATCAGCTCATTCAACTCTCCCAGCTGTCCCGCCTTGGCCCCAGCCTTTCCCCACATTGTTTTTATTATTATTTATTCAAGCATAGTTGACATATGTTATATTAGCTTCAGGTGTACCATGCAGTGATTTGACAATGCTATACATTGTACAATGCTCCCCACAATGAGGTATGGTCACTCTATGGCATTATTACAATATTATTGACTATATTCCCTATGCTGCACTTTATATCCTTGCAACCTATTTATTTTATAACTGGAAATCCGTACCTTTTAATCTCCTTCACCTATTTCACCCATTCCCCCCACTCCGCCTCTTCTCTGGCGACCACCAGTTTGTTCTCTGTATTTACGAGACAATTTTTTTTTTTGCTTGTTCCTCTCTTTTGTTTCTTAGAGTCCACATATAAGAGAACTCACATGATATTTGTCTTTCCCTGTCTGACTTATCTCACTTAGCATAATACCCTCTGGGTCCATCCATGTTGTTGTAAATGGCAAGACATCATTCTTTTTTATGGTCAAGTAATATTCCATTGTACTTATGTACACACACACACACACACACACACACATGCCACATCTTCTTTATCCATTCATCTACCAATGGACACTTGGGTTGCTTTCATATCTTAGTTATTGTAAATGTCGCCATAAACCTAGGGGTGCACAAGTCTTTTCAAACCAAAACAAGTTCTTTGACAATGCTAAGAAAACCTCCTCCCTCGTGGCTGTTCTTTACCCATGCTAACTTCACACAGAAAAAGTCATTCTGGACTGCTCTTCAAAACTGCTTTTTAAAAACTTCATTTCCTACCCAATTTTCTTTAAAACCCATTAAGAACTTCCTCTCCTTCCTTCCCCCAAACTTCAAAGTATCGTCTCTCCAAAGCCTTCCCCGGCACTAGGAAAATAAGGTCCAACTATACGATCTCTAAAACAAATACTTCCTTTCATGTAATATAGGAAGGCATCACGAATGGAAAAGGAATATAATACATTAAAATACCCTTATTTTTTTTATCAGATAATAGATTTTTTTTTCTAATTCTCATGTATGTGATTATTTTTCCATTACTGGCCATTTTTCAAAATCTTGAAGGGAAGCATCAATCTCCTGAACTGTTTACAGAGAGAAGTAAACACAGCAATCCAGCCATGAGAAAGTACTATAAACCCTACGAGTGGGGATGATGGTGGAATGTTCCCAAAGTGACAGGAAAAAAAGAATATAGCTTCTATGTCCACGTTGTGTACTAAGTTCATTAATCAGCTGGAACCCTGTGTATCAAGAAGCAGCAGCCGTATGCGAAGCCTGGGCCAGGTCTCTTGGCTCTCAGTGAAGCAGAATTAAAGTCAGTCCTGGAAATATGCTCAGAGTAATAAGATTAAAGGCGCCCCACCAGATCACTAGAATGCCAATGAATGAGTTTTCACCTAGAGCCTCAAATGCACACATTCTCTGGGACCCAAACCGGCCTGCCCGCAGCTGACTCCCATCAGTCACGGGAGGAATGAGAACACACTGGCCACAGCCAATGACGTCCACTTTGAGCACTGGCCGATCACAGGACAGACCTTCCAACGTGCTCAGGGCTCTTGGCGTTGGAGGGTGGGCCTGCTCTGTGCAGATGCCTTGGATATATGCACTATAAATCTCCTGCACTACGTATATTTGATCCAAGGTGGTAAAAGAGTTTGCAATTTAATGTGGATTTAAGAGCTGGATATTTCCTGCCTTCCTTTGTTTGGAAAAAATCAGTCCAGTCTCCAACACCTCCCTAAGAGCTGAGACAGGACCCCCCTGCCCTCACTTGCTGCGGTGCAGAGAAAAGGGCTCTGCCCTCATGCTGTAATAGACTTACACCCCCTGCAACCATCCATCAACCTGACTCAGTCACAAAGCCTCGCTCCTGGGTGACCTTGAAGTGTAGAGTCAGCAGCCCCAGACGGCCGGGAAGCAGGTGGGCATGTTGGACGCCTTCCTGCAGGCACATGGTCAACTTCACTACCCTGCACTCCTCTGCACTTCTCAAATTCTTTAACTGCTCAGCAAAATGTAACAGGACCCGGAGTAAAATTATGCACCACGGCATAATGAATAATAAGTTCGAACCAGGGTTATTTGAGAAATTCGCCGCCCTGGAGTTCCTCAAAAGCGTCATCCTTCTGGAATATATTTGCATAATAGCTCATCACCACACCTGAAGTGTCAACCCTTACCCCTGGGTATGTGTGTGAGAGCTTTCTCATCCGTCAGCAAAACAGCGGGATGGGGCCAAGTTCATCATTTGGTTTCTCAGACATAACAGCACTCAGACACAGACCAGAAATTCCAGTGGAGAAAATCTGAGGCAGAGAAGGGACGTGGGAGACCTGGCCTAAAACACGGGGCACATCAGCCACGAAGCCAGAGAAAGCTGAGACTCCTGGTCTGCCGCCCCATCCTGGAGGCACAATAAGGGATGCCTGGTACCTTCTCTGGTTTCTAGGCTAGTTAGAACCACAGAATTATGGCCATAAAGGCCTCACCTTCATGCTGTCACACAGCCCCAAAATAAAACGTAGAGGGGAAGGATTCCTTTGATAAAAGCCATCCCTTGCTTTTATGAGGAGACTTTTGATTTCCAGTGACAGAAAACCTAACTGGAAATGGCTTAAGCAAAATATGGCATTCACTGGCTCACATCACTGAACACTCGATCGGGCCCAGCTGGACTCAGGGGCTAGGGTTGTCATCGGGAACATTCTCGGAGTCCCTCGGCCCTGCATTCTTCTTGCGTTTGCTGAATTCTCAGGCCCGTCTCGCTTTGTGGGGACGAGAGGGCTGCCAGCGGCATGAGGCTTATGTCCCACACCACCAAGGCTGGGGGGAGAGAGGGGTCAGCCTTCCCTGCATGTCTCCCTGCCCCGGAGCCCCAGAACTCACTTAGGCCAGGCAGAAACAACAGATCTCTAGGACTCTGGGTGTCACGCCTTACCTTTCTACCGCCTGGGCCCTTTGGCCACAGTCTCCTTGCTTATCTGTTTCTTACCTGAGGCCTGAAGTCCAGAGAAACGTCATATGCAGAGCTGAGTTGTACCAGAGGGAAACGAAATGTGAGGCAGGCACTGCCTCCTGTGGGTTCTCAGTTCCCAGCCATTTGCCTGAGTTCTACTGACACTAAACTCTTGAACTCCTTTTGGCTTCTCAGTCTGCCTTGACCCCTTCATTTCATCCATCCATAATTAAGAATAGCTCTTGATGGTATCTCCTTGCTTCTATTCCTTTTGGAAAGCTTGGGACTTGGTCCATATTCTTATCCTGGCTGTATCTGTAAGTCCCGGCACCCACAGTCTCTGTGGTGGCTGAGCCGTGTTAATCCCTAAGCACGTCTCTTTTATCCATCCATCTCCAAGTGACCCCTAAGCATTTTTAAACTACTCAAAATTCTCACATTTCTTTTTTTTTTTTTTTTTAATTTTTTTTTTCAACGTTTATTTATTTTTGGGACAGAGAGAGACAGAGCATGAATGGGGGAGGGGCAGAGAGAGAGGGAGACGCAGAATCGGAAACAGGCTCCAGGCTCCCAGCCATTAGCCCAGAGCCCGACGCGGGGCTCGAACTCACGGACCGCGAGATCGTGACCTGGCTGAAGTCGGACGCTTAACCGACTGCGCCACCCAGGCGCCCCTAAATTCTCACATTTCTATATGCACCCCGACAACCTTGTGTCGTCCCTTCTGTGGAGAAAGATCCCCAAAGACCTACCACTAGCTCCGAGGAAAAGTGAGGGCACTTTTTGATCCTTTCACAGCAAACTGCATCTGAATTAATTAGTCTGACTCCCTTTCTGGGCCTGAGGTTTTATTCAGGACTGCAGGTGGTCGCTCATTGCCCACAAAGGTCATCAAAGCCCCATTTCTGCTCTGACTCCAAGGCACCCACCGCCCCGCCCCCACCAACGTTGTTGGTGAGCACAGATTTCTCAGTCTGAGAGGGACCCCCATGCCACCCGGTCGGGCTCTGGAGCTGCCGAGAGCCAGCCGGGCGACAGCACACGGCCAGGGCCGTGAAGGAGGTGGCCCTGCTGAGAAACGCCATGCTGTGGCTCCAGGACTGAAAGAAGCCATTTCTGGAGCAGGACACACACAGTAAAGCGGCCTCGGTGCCTGGACTACCACTGCCCTTCCTTCCTCCTCCACAGAACATGGCTCTTGTGACAGCACCTCTCTCCCGTCACTAGCAAACGTTTTAACTGGCATTCACTAATTTTTTTTTTTTTTTTTTAACGTGGGAGGCATTTGAGAGGCTTTGGAACATAACGGAAAGTGCTCAGGGTCTGCCTGGCACACGACCAGGCCTGGTTTAATGTCTTGGCTCAGCCACTGACTTGCTCTGTGACCTGGGGCAAGTTCTTTAACTCTCTGGGTCTCCTTTCTCTGGTCTGTGAAATGAGGACAATGAAATTCTCCATCCAGAACGGGTAGGAAGGGGCTAGAACGAATGCATTCGGGAAGGTGAGCAGGTGTTCAGTAACTACAAAAATGAGGAATACCACTGTTCCCCCCCAGTACCACCCTACTGTACTCTCTCTATCGTTACCATTCATCATACTATACCCGAGCCCAACACATGCCTAGGTATGGCTGTGACAGTTCTAGTAGCCCTAAGACATCTGATAACGGAGCGGCAAGACTTTTATCTCAATTTGTCCGGGCACTTTGTAAACATACCCACATAAACCGTGGAACAGCTTAATTGCAAGCTGAGAGATGTAACTCCCTCCCCTGCAGAACTGCAACTTTTAATTATAGTGCTGCCTTTTGCCATTAACCCCGTAAGCCAAATAAGCTTTCTGCTTGGCATCTGAGAAAAAGACTGCCGTTGGAGAAGCTCCGTGCTTTGCCCAAGGAGCTCACAAACCATGCTTAAAATACCCCGGTGGGCAGGGAACATCCGGAAAAAGACTCTCCATTGTGGGAAGGTAAACGATAAAGGGTGATGTCGGGAACTTCTTTTTCGGACTGCCTTACCCAAGTCAGGCGCGCGCGGCTCTGTCCTGCTCATCGTCACTAAGAAATCATGACTGAAGACACACATGGAGGCAGGTCTGCGGAGAGCACAGGCGAAGGGGCTGGGGAGATGCCGGGCGGCATGACTGAAATGGACCTTTACGGACTAGAATGTTAAAGCCAATGGGTCAAGAGCTGGTAGGGGAAATGCAAACTTCTGATTTTCATTAAAATGCACACATGCGATCGGCATGATGAAGGCCTGGCTCGGCAATACTTCAGTAAAGTCACTGACAGGCTTTTGGGCGCCTGGGTGGCTCAGTCAGTTAAGCGTCCGGCTCTTGATTTCCGTCTCAGGTCATGATCTCGTAGTTTGTGAGTTCAAGCCCGGTGTCAGGCTCTGTGCTGACAGCACGGAGCCTGCTTGAGATTCTCTCTCTCCCTCTCTCTGCCCCTCCCCAACTCAAGTTCTCTCTCTCTCCCTCTCTTTCTCTCTCTCTCTCTCAAAAAGAAATAAACATTAAAATTTTTTGAGAGGTTTTATTTTTATGAGATCATGACCTGAGCCAAAACCAAGAGTCAGACACAACCGAATGAGCCACCCAGGCGCCCCGACATTGAGAGGTCTCAAATTTGAGAAGGCATAACTGAGAACCGAACATCTGGCTCGCAGGAAGTGACATCTACTGAGGGCCGAGGAGAGGACATCTGGAACGGCCTAGAAGGGAGGGTTGGAGACAACCCAGGAAACATCTGGATGAGGGAGGCCAGGATGCCCGAGGTACAGACCATTTCAAACAAAATAGAGCTGTTCAGCTCGATAAAGAGGGCGGCGCAGGGAGAGAACCGTCTTCAAGGTGGTGAAGGACGGGACATGCGGGAGGCAGGGGAAGGCCGCCAGCTCCAGCAGCAGCAGGTGCACCCAGGTGATCGTGGTGTCCAGGTGAGGACAGGAGGAACAGACCCAGCACAGTGAGGAGCCCACCGCCGCGGCCGACAAAGCTCACAAGGGCCGCCTACGAAGGCACAGGGGGTTCTCCTCCCAGAGCGGAAGAGGCCGGAGGACTCCCTTCTGTGGGTAGCACAGAGGTGACTGTGTAATTTGAAGGGTCCATGCCAGCCTCACTTGTATTACAGACTCACGAAGGGCCTGGGAAATGACACAGCAAGATGCCCGGGAGCCCACGGAGACCAGCTCAGATATCTGGGTCATACAGACTGTCATTTGATAAACCACAAAATAGGGATGCTTTAGAGATGCTGTTTATCCACTAAGGCAGCTATGTTGCTCAAAGAACAGAACCAGGCTCTGACACGGCTAAGGCATCAAAATAAACACAGCATTAAGGGTGAAGACTTGTATTTAAGGGGCATCTCACAGCACGCTGTGGATTTGATGTTACATGGTCTAGACCTGTGTCCTTACACTGGTTGGTCTAATTGTGTTCTGCCATTTCAGAAAGGATTTCCCATAGGTTGCAAGGACATAAAGAATACGTCTAGACATGATTGAATTAAAAGGTGAATGAGAGAAGACAGAAATACAGGGAAGGACAACAAAATGATGACAGGATTAAGGATAAAATTGCTGTACACAGAAATAACCTATCCATTTACCACAGTGAACCATGTCTCATTTGGTATATATGACTTCTGGGAGGCACAGAGAGACAGTCGACCCATTTTACAGATGAGTTAACTGAGGCTCACAGACTGAATAATTTCCCAGAGTCAAACACCTAACCAAACATACGGGCTGGGGTTTGAATGGAAGTCTGACTACAAAGCTCACACTTTCAGATGTATTAACACCGTCTCAGGAAGGGCTGAGAATTAAGTAATGCTGATCATCTTGCTAACGAGGGTGGGACCAAGGGCACGGAATACAGAGTTGATGTTTTTGCAGACCAATCACATGGTGACTACTATTAGTTAAAGCCTAGCATGGTGCCCTCACATAGATGCTTAATGCTTATTTGTTGAGAAGGATAATGCCCAGAATGATTTAATATTTTAAAATCAATCTGGAGAATATGATATGGGGCACCTGGGTGGCTCAGTCAGTTAAGCATCCAACTTTGGCTCTGGTCATGATCTCGCAGTTCATGAGTTCCAGCCCCACATCGGGCTCTTTGCTGACAGCTCAGAGCCTGGAGCCTGCTTTGGATTCTCTGTCTCCCTCTCTCTGCCCCCTCTCCCCCACTTGTGCTCTCTCTCTCAAAAATAAATAAATAAGACATTAAAAAAAAAATAAAACCAATCTGGAGAATATGATAGAAATGTAACAACCGTGAAAGCCATACTTGCCTTTCAGGTAGCTATTATATGTGTCTCCTCGTGGCTATGGCATTTTACATTTTATACAAGACTTTTGATATATCCAAACAAAATCATTGTTAATACAACCTTTCATTCTTTGGGACTGAAAACAGTCAACTCCTTTAGGTCCAAGATATTTGCTGAGATAAGCAAAAACATGAGTCAATACTTTCTAGCCTAAACATTTGTTTCACATTAATGACAAAGATTGGTTATTTAGGGATTGTTTATATATAAAGAGAAGGGTGATCTATCATAATATCAGAATGTGTTTCTAAAGCTTTTAAAATACTCTGACATAGGGGATTTATACACACAAGGCACTATTATAGTGCATTTATTGTCATTGCCTGTAATTCAAGTGGAGACACCAGGCAGAGCTCATCAAGACAGATTTTAAAGCCCTTATTAGTCAAGGGAACATCAGTTTAACAGAGAACTTTCTAACAACGGCAGATAAAAAAAACCCAGGTTAAGATTTCCTTTCTCTCTCACACAATAGCGTGGGGCTCAATTCATTTAAGAAATAGAGAACGCCTACTACGTGCATGGCTCCGTAGGGGCACAAAGATGAAAAACAAACAAGTCCAGACTTGGAGACAAATACAGCCTCTGTCAATCCTGGGTAGAATTCGCTGATGGCCACAGAGCAAATGCATCTTGCACAGACGGCTGCTACAATACCTCTCATCCTAAAGGCCATCCTGAACCTTACTGCATACTCATCAAGAGCTGGAACATGATACCCCTCTGTGAATCTGGGTGCTTGTGGATGGGAAGTGGAGAAGTAGGGGGAAGGGAGGACAGTCCACGAAGGACGCAGCCCGCGGCAAGGTGAGCGATGAAGAGTCCACGATATGTGAGGTATGACAGAACGTGTTGGGAAATAAACTCGAAACTGAGATTCAGACTCGGGGAGGGTCTGTATCTGTGCCGTCCAGTGCGGTAGCCTCTGAAATTTAAATTAATTGAAATTAAACAGAAGTAAAAATTCAGTTCCTCAGCCACGTTAGCCCCGTTTCCAAGGCTCATTAGCCGCGCGTGGCCGCCAGGGCTGACGTATGGGCCGGTGCAGGTGCACGGCTTCTTGTCGGACCTGGCTGGTCCACCTGGCACCTGTGAGCCACCACAGGCTTTTGAGACAGCATGGAACCTGGTGCGATGGTTGCAGAATCCCCTAGAGAGCTGGGGAGGCAGGAGGGCAGAGGGCACATTTGTCATGTGCCCCCAGGGAGGAGCGTGTCTGGGAACGGGAAGCCTGTGGATTTCAGGACAGCCCAGGCCGGGGAAACCAGACTGGCCCTAGTTACCAGGTGGCTGGTGATAGACTTACCGGTTCCTTAGGGTATTAGAATGGTTTCATTGCAGTGCTGGGCTCACTGCAGACTGGCAGAGACCAAAGCCAGCAGGGTGGGGGGACAAGGGAGAGGAAGGCCAGGAGAGGGGACAGTCCTCGCCACACCCCGGGCTGGGGGCGGCGTGTGTGCGTGCCCACTGGCAGCATAACCCACCCAATCTCCAGAGGAGAGTGTCTGTCATCGGCCTTTGAAAGTGAGGGGACATGTGGTGAACAATTCAACATAATCCATGACCCTGTCACCATCGCCCCTCTGTACCAGACTGAAAAGAAGGCAAGGAAGCAGCTGTGTAGAAGCTCTCACACAAGAACACAAGCAGGCATTAGCATTTGAAATGAAAACCTACAGTTTAAGATAGTGAGAATGAGCTTTCCAGAATGTTTGCAGGGATCCAGATGAGATTTCCTGGCACTTCCTTTCCTGATACCCACCTCTCACTGTCCTGAATTCTATCACTGATCTTCGAAGCAGCCGGGCCCAGGACTCTGTAGCCTGATGCTTAACACAGGGGACAAGACTGGATTTTGCATCAGGAACTTTTTCCCCCAGCGGGTCTGAACATAGTCTCCAACCTGGCTCCTCCCGAGAGACCTAGTAAAGGCTGGATATCCTTAGACATACCCCGCAGACCCTGACGACCCCTCCCCACCCAAAGACCAGGCCGACCAAAGATAGACCCGTCCCCCGTAACAGTGCTAACAGAATGGATCACGGCAGAATCAATTATTTGTGACAGTGAGTAAGGACATGTTAACCCTGCTCCTGAAGCCCCTCCAGGTAAGTAACCCACATAGGCAGACTATTCGAGTATCATGAATCCTGCAGGTGAGAAAACACAAGCCTTGCTCTGCACAGTTGTTAGGACGTTTCCCTGCAATAAAACCACTCCCACAAAGACTCTCCATTCCCTACCTCGGGAGCTTAAAACTCTTCCCAGCTCAACCGGGATGCGTCTTGCTCACGTCAGATTCCAGGCCGGAAAGACTGGCTCCTAACTGATCTGAGCATAGGAGACAAAAAGGGATCTTTTGTACCGATGATCAAGTTGAAAGTATCTTGCACTCTCCTGTGCGGTTAACAGCACAGACGTTGCCAGCCCTCTTGTTTACAGGTGTCTCCACTTTCCAGAAATGTGGTTTTCAGAGCTCTAAAAAGATACCCCGAATTGTTTTCCCCTAAAGAAACTTAAAGTGGGGCACCTGGGTGGCTCAGTCAGTTGAGCGTCTGACTTGGTCTCAGGGCATTGATCTCGCGGTTCACGGGTTTGAGCCCCGCGTCCGGCTCTGTGCTGACAACTCAGAGCCTGGAACCTGCTTCGAATTCTGTGTCTCCCTCTCTCTCTCTCCCCTCCCATGCTCGTGTTCTGTGTCTGTCTCTCTCTCTCAAAAATAAAGAAACATTTAAAAAATTAAAAAAAAAAAAGAGAGACTTAAAGTAACAAGCCAGTGATGACCGTTTTCTTCTACCCTCTGGCTCTGTCAATAGGCACGATCTCTCCTGAAACACACACGAGAGAGGACTCTTGCTTATGTGCAAAATTTCACACAGGTATTTGTTGTACTGAGCACAGCCCACCTCTCTTAGACTACGAGGAGCCTGCCGGGCACCCAAGGGGTCTCCCTACCTCTCCGTGGCCCCACATGGAGGGCTCGGGTCCGATTAGCTTTCCCCCAGGGCACCCCAAACATGAGCTTGCTGGATGTGCTGTACTCAGTCACGGTAAACACCTGTTAGCGTGGGCCAGGCGGGGACAGGGACGTCCACGCGGAGCCGTCAGAGAGGAATCCCAGCAACGCAGGCTCACACGGGACTTGCTTTCCACCGGGCCCTGTTCTAGGTGCTTTATGTGTATTAACTCATTTTCTCCTCACGGCAAGTCTGTGAAGTAGATCCTATCATTTTGCCCCCATTTGACAGAAGAGGAGAGAGAGGCCTGAGGGGGCCAGCGTTAAGTGGTGGAGGTGAGGTGTGTGCCCAGGCGGGCCGGTGCCCCAGGCTGAGTTTTATTCACCAGACCCTACTGCCTGTCCCACAAGGGGGTGCATTTTACGGTCGTGGAAACTGTCTAAGGGGAGAAAGGGAAACCACAGACCTCCTAAGTCACTGGTGTCTTGTCTAAGGTACAAAGAGCACAGTGTAAAATGCCAGAGTCGTGCAAAATGGAGACATACTATGGAGGGTGGATTGGGGTTTGTAGGGATCAGCGAAGGTGCTGCTCTAAGTTAGGGGAAGGCGTTCTGAAATGGAAGTCGGCCTCCTCTGCCCCAGCTGAGGGCAGGGATGGGCTGGCTTGCCAGCTTTCTCCTCTGCCACCCGTTCTAGGTTCCTTCCCCCCAACTCCCCCCTGACCCCGCCCCCAAATCCTCAGGAGCTCTTGAAAAGCACTCCCCTTCACTTAAGAAATAACTCCGCCGCCCCACTCCATCATTGTTCGCTGGAGGAAATTTACGACCGGCCTGTCCAAAGAGTCAAGAAAAAGTACATAAATCATCTTCTACGAGTTTAACGGCGCTCAGAAAATTGCTGTTCTCCTTAATGTTGAGCTGTGACACGTGCACACTTGCACAGGACGGGCGTATGAAGGATACTCACACGTGCCAGCCAGGGACCACCTCTGCCAGGCAAAGGGGATGACGTCAGCGCCCCCAACAACCTTCCCGAGGGGCAATTGCTAAATACCCGGCCGTGAGAACCCATTTTGCCTTCACAACTCTTGGAGCCTGGGCTAGCGCCCGGCTGCAAATCTGCCGTCGGGCATGTTTGGTCCAGAGCCCGGAAGGCCCCCGTGCTGAGTGATGAACTCAGGGAGCCCCCGGGGGACCCGTGCAGCCCCCAGCCTGCGAAGCGTGAGGCCTGAGCCCTGACAAGGAGGAAGGCCCAGGAGCGGCCCGAAGCACACATTCTAGCAAAGCAAGTTAGCATCGGCTTCAGGGTCTTACTTGTAGTTTTTCTCCCAGAATCTCACTGGCCTAACGTACGAGGTGATGAAAATGACACTCCCGAGGAATGGACTCAGAGGGGTAGAAAAGATTGAGGTGGCCATCGTCTGGAAGAGAAGCATGGCAGAATCTGAGCGTTCTGAGTTAAGGCAAAAGAAAAAAAAAAGTTTTTCAGTGTTCTATGTCTAAATATTATTTCAGATTTCGACTCGTTTATAGTAAAGCTGTTTTCTCGCCAAGGAAAGGAAGGAGGCCATATACTGGATCTCTCTTATGTACATAGTTGGAGATATAAAACTTTCAATAGTATCCCGCTAGGTCTGATTTCACCAGCATGAAAACCAAATGATTCTCGTAAAACCCCCAGCGGTCTCACTGTGATTTAATATCGAAGGTTTGAAGAGAACACTTTCTTTTTACCAGGATATCATGAGCTGCACGAAACACACTGTGCTACATTTGCTAAGGTATTAAGGGGCTTCATAAATAATTAAAATTAAATTCCACTTTTTAAAAGAAATAAATAGCGTTGTTAGAGAAGGTAGCATCTCTGTTTCTCTAGGAATCTTTCCCCACTATCCAAAAAAATATACATATTCTTTATGATATAGTGAATACCAATGGCTCAATTCAAGTCACATCTGGTTTGTAGCTAAAACTGTGTGCCCATGAAGTCACAGCATTTTGCACCTAGTATGGGTTTCTCATTTACTGGAGGGACTCAACTTTTACACATCCTGGGTGATCAGAAGTATAATTGTTTAATATGAAAATTAGTACTGCTGTCTTTTTTTGGAGTAAGACCAATTCACTGATCCCTAGAAATCTGAGGAAGGTGCCACAAGGGCTGGTCCCTCCCCAGTCTCTCCCCATCATTGGAAGGCTGCTCCCAGCTGCCAATCACATGGTGGGCATGGCAGAAGCCAGCGTGGTGCCTTACATAGGCACACTGTTCCTTGTCCCTTGTCCCTGTGGCTGGGGGCTTGGAGCATCCCACTACAGGGCTGATCTCCCCACCTGGAAGGGGGTTTTCTCACCGCTGCACAAATGAAGGTCTTATTTCTTTAACCTGTGTTCAAAAGGTTCTGGCACAAAGAAAGAAACGCCTAGCACAGACAGAAAGTCGCTATGTCATCGCCAGCCAGAACGCAGAAGTGACCCAGGCACCTAAATGCCTTCATGTGCCATCAGCCGTGTGATGGGGGAGCGGGGGCCGTAGGGGACCTTACCGCCCACTGACAAGTAAATCCAGAAAAGGATGGCCTCGCTCTGTCACAGACACTTCCCCATGCATTTTCATAGACTTGAGCATCAGAGTTTTGCTTCAGGAAGGAGTGTGTCTTCGTTTTATTTTTTTCAACTCGCTATTTACTTCCAAACATCTCTGGGAGTGAAATGACATATCCCCCATTAATAATCCATTCTGGTGCTGAGTTGTTTTGGTATCCAAAGGTCTCTATTGTGCTTCAAATTAAATGCAATTCCTTTTATGTTGACCTAGGTTCCATTGGAGAGCTACTGAACAATGGAGCTACCTCGATAGCCATTAACACCCATCAGCTTCCTCTTCACTGGAGAACTGAAAATAACTAAACACCTCGGTCACAAAACACACCAAATTAACCATGCCCCTTGTCACAGGAAGAAAAGGGAACTGCATGGCGGAGGTCCTGGTGTTGAGGTCCTGAAAAAATGTGAGAAGGCAGAGTCACCGGGAGATTTCTCTGAGGTAAGGAAGACAGGAGTGCAGAAGGGGTTAAGTTTACACCCTTAGGCGACAGAGGGCGCTGGGGGGGGGGGGGGGGGGGGGGGGGGGGGGGGGGTTGGGGTTTGAAGAAAAGCCGGGACAAAGACCAGTGGAGCTGGGGCTGGGTAGAATGCTAGCCAGGCTGGCACTGTTCTTTTCGACTCTACGAGTTTCCCCCAAGATTACGTTGTCCATTTTTTTAAAATGCCAGAAACAATTATCCAGAAATGAAGCAAGGAAAGCAGTGTGACACTGTAAATCAAGTTCACTGTGGTGGGGAAGGAAATAAAGTTGAACAGGCCAGAGGTAGGGCAGCAGTGAATATGTTATTTTATTTAGGGAAGATCAATAAAGAAATACAGCACACTCGGGGCAAATATGAAAGCCTGTGACCATAGCTGGTAAGGCAATGCCAAGAAACAGTGACTTCGAGAGCAGGCACGTGGAACTTTCTTTGTTTCTTACCAAGGGAGTGGTGGTGATTCCATCAAAAGCTTATATTTGTGGACATTTAATACCTGGGCACCTGGATGGCTCAGTCGGTTAAGCGTCTGACTTCAGCTCAGGTCATGATCTCACAGTTTGTGGGTCCGAACCCCCCACTGACAGTGCAGAGTCTGCTTGGGATTCTCTCTCTCTCTCTCTCTCTCTCTCTCTCTCCCTCTGTCTCTGCCCCTCCCCAACTTGTGCTGTCTCTCTCTTGAAATAAACTTAAAAAAATTAAAAAGAAAACATCTATGTTAATCCTTAAAGTTAAAAACAAATCATTTGAAGCTCAAAAGGATATACCAAACAGAAAGCAGCCTTCCCAATACACAATTTAACAGAAATAGTCTGGATGGGTCTAATTACTAGAAGACAATGGTCTTGCATAGTCTCTATACATAGGAAAAGAGTGAGCATTCTTCTCTGTCTCTGGAGGTTACAAGCTCAGAAACTAAGAGAGGCTACCAAGGGAGAAAGCATGCTAGTACTGGAAAAAGCAATTTACTAAACAGTGCCCTGCTGGCCTGAACGCTAATTCCGTTCCAAAATGGAGCAAATTAGTCCCTTCTTGGAGCCAGGATTGAACCCACAGCTTCTTAATAGGGTGATAAAACAATTAACAATTCAAAATTAGTCAAGAGCCAGGGCTGCTGTTTAGGAACCTCATAGCCTTGTCTTTTTTAATTTTTTATGTTTATTTTTAAGAGAGAGAGAGAGAGAGAGAGAGCGCCAGCGGGGGAGGGGGCAGAGAGAGAGAGGGAGACAGAATCCCAAGCAGACTCCACACTGTCAGAGTGGAGCCCGAGGAGGGGCTTGAACTCACAAACAGTGACATCATGACCTGAGCCCAAATCAAGAGTCAGACGCCCTACTTACTGAGCCACTCAGTTGCCCTGCTCATAGCCTTGTCTTGAAGGCATGCATATATATATATATATATATATATATATATATATATATATATACATATATATATATATGCTTTTCTGAGCTATTTATCTCATTGTATTTGGAACAGTATGATGTTGGCTTCCCAACAACAAATATCCACCTTTACAACTGGTCAGGGATGGGAAGGTGCCCTTGGATAAGGGCTGGGGGGCGGGGGGGAGCTAAAAGTCCTGAAGCTGTCACACAAATGCAGCGGTCAGGTTCTGCCATCACTTGGAAGGTCTGTATCTCAGGAGAAGGGAGGAAGCGGATGTCACTCTCCAGGACACTTTTAGGAACTCAGCATGGGGATCAATCGAGCGTTCTAAAACAGCTACCAAATGCCCAATGAAACCTACATCTCAAACATGTTCTACCTCTTTGAGAACAAGTTCGCCCATCAAGAAAGCACTTCGATTTAAGACGCACCCTGAGCAATCTGAGGTAGATACTCACACCACTTTTATTCTTCCAGGAGATATTAAGTGCCAGATATGAAGTGCTTGTGTGTGAACCCTCAACACACAAACAGGTCAGGTAATTGAAAGTTATGGTTCCCAGAAGGGTCTTAATTCAGCCACGAAACCACAAGGAATAATTAGCATCACAGAATGCCCTTAACAAGGCATAAATACGCACAAGAAATGCTACAGATCTACATGAGACCAGAGTTAGGATAAAATTGGGAATCATAACTTCAAGTTTCAAATTCTTAGTGCAACTCCTTAACCGCAAATTTGCATCGCCTGACAATTTTTATTTAATAAATAGGCTTTAAACTCTAGATAGGATGCCGTAGGCATGCTTCAGAAATCAAATCACCTCACTCTTTCATTTCACTGTCTTTGTTTCAAAGGACTCTTTAGAAAAACTAAAATTACTGGTATTACAGAAAATGATTGGAGTTAAAGGGGAAAAAAAGTGGTGTAAAAGCTCCCACTTTTGCATTTTTTTTTCCTTAGCTTGTTCCACCAAATAACCTTGAAACACTCCAGAAATATCAATGCAGGTCTAAGAATAGGAACACAGAACAATGTGCCTTGTAAGGCCAGCTCTTGGCATGCTTAAAAAGATGCTTTTGAACAAAGGAGTCTGGAGAAGGGCATTTTTAAAAATCTAGAATATATTATCACTTAATGATTATCTCAACTATGTTTCCATCCCTGCACACGAAGGTCAGGTCCCAGAGACTGTTTATGAATCGTCTTAATGAGCCTTGTGCGAATGTCGTCTGAGAGGAAGCTCCGGAAATGCAGGTGACACAGGCCAGTGGGATAAGAATCCTGGTCAGGCTTTTGAAGATGGACATTCCAGGATCCACCCCCTGAAATGTGATTTGAAAGGATGTGCTGGGCTCAGGGATTTCATTATTTAATAAGCCCCTCCTGGATTCTGATACAAGTAGTCCCTGAAACACATCGTGCAAAGTACAAGGCTAGGAAGTATAAACTAGGTGGAAAGGAAAACATTTGAGGGCAGATTTTAGGCCCAAGTCAAGGATATTCTTGTTTAATGTCTCTCTTAAAGAGTATTTTTTATTAATCTCTCTCTCTCTCTCTCTCTCCACATACACACATAATTTAGCTATCTGTGTCAAAGTGATCTTTTTTTTAATTTAAAAATTTTTTTAATGTTTATTCATTTTTTTTTTTTGAGAGAGAGAGAGCAAAGCAGAAAGCGAGTGGGAGAGGAGTAGAGAGAAAGGGAGACACAGCATCCAAAGCAGGCTCAGAGCAGGTCAGCACAGAGACCTACGTGGGGCTCGAACTCGTGAACCGCAAGATCATGACCTGAGCCAAAGTGGGACGCTCAACCGACTGAGCCACCCAGGTGCCCCTTGTCAAAGTAATCTTTAGAAGGAGCATCTCAAATTCATTTTGAAGTACATTAAAACTAATTATCATTATGGAAACAATTAAAAACATACAAAGAAACCAAATGAAGCTACGAACAATAAAACTATGCTTCTTGGCTAAGGGCAGCTACAAAACAAAATCATAAATTATTTTCTTAGTCTTTAGGAGACTTTGGGTATTGCTACTTATATCTAATTCTGAGTTTTTGAATATTATTCAGGTATGTGATTACCAAACTCTATCACAACATAATGTTATATAACCTATAACAGTATATCAGATACATCAGCTCTACCCACAGTGTTTAATAATAGCAAATCGATTTGCACAATTTTGCACAAGTTAACTGAACTATTTAAGCAGTGACTTTCCATTTAAAAGACAGGATATCTTAATGCAGATCTGGGTGTGGGAAATGAAAGAATCAAAATAAAAAAAATAAAGTAATCCTGGAAATGCATTAAGAAGCAGGAAGAGTTCAAAATTAAGAAACATCTTTTAAGGCTAAGTGGCCTGAGGGGAATCCAAAGTGCCTCCCCACGTCCCCATTAAAATGTAATCTTAAAGACTTTCAAATCTTTTTATTGCCAGGGTTCAATGAAAAGCTTGCATCCGTAAAATGTGAATCTCAGCTCGCGGGTGAAAATAGAAGCAGAAAGGATACGAGGGACTGCAAAGAGCTGAGCAAACACGTGAAATGAAGAACCCCAAGCCATCTGCCAAGGAGCCACGTATGTCATGACGAACTGTAGCTTGTGAAGCAGGTCCTCGAGCTGTAAGCAGAAGAAGAAAAAGATTCATCAGCGTTGACAACCAGGGTGGGAGCCGAGTCAAGGTCACCTACAGCGAGGAGGGGGCAGCGAGGCTGCTGTTCCTTGTCTTGCTCTGACCTTCCTTTGTCCTTAACGCAAGGCAGCTGTTTCAGGAAATTCTAAAACAGCAACAAGATGATCCGAGTGGTTCACGTCTCCAGGGTAATTACTCCAGCCGACAGGTGTGGTGTATGCGTGTGCCTCTGCCTTTCCCGGAGGAACACTCACTCAGTTTGGTGTTCCATCCTTCCTATTGGGTCTTGTGGAGGAGAGTCATACAAAAACCTATCATCATTGACACCATTGGAGCTTTTGGGTATTAAGTTTGACTTAAAACTCTTCAGCGGCTCTTGCTGGAGAAAATAGTTCCGTGCCACTGAACTGCCTGGTACAAAGGGCTTTAGAAAGCCGGGAAAGGATATGGAAGCTGTTGCATTCACTTGACAAGCCAGCACAAGCCAAACTGAGTACTGGGAAGTTGCCGTATGCGGACTGGGAATGAACACAAAGGAGAAACATGCTCAGAGGTTTCGACTAGAGATTCAGAAGCTGTGCCGAGGATGGACAGGAATGGAGGGGCCTGGCTAGGGAACCTCTGCTTCGTGTTAAGAAGTAACTGATGAATCCCAGATGCAGAATTCTACTTCTGTTGCTTCCACATGCAGGAAGTATCCTACCAGCATGTCGCCCCAAACTCCACATCTATACACTCTTTGTCCATAACGGAGGCTTCAAATGGCACGATGGCGTTTGTTCCCAGACTGGCTAGCACATGAGATAATAAAATACATTCACCAAGGCCAGGATGTGAAAAGAGAAGAAAAAGCCAGAATTCTTTATTAGGCTCAACAGGTGTTACGTAGGACAGCAGAAGACTACAATGAAAGGAAGGCCAAGGTTGGGAAGTAGGGCCATTAAGGAAAGATTCAAAGAACCAAGATAATTTGGCATCCCAGCAAAAGGCCAACCTTGTGATTTTGGAACCAAAAGATGAGGTTGCTCTGAATTGTTCCATGAAAGTGGAATAAGACAGACGAGGCTCATGACAGTCCTCTCCAAATCTTCCTGCCGCCTCTCTTGTCTCCCTGTTCTCTCACAAACCCCCTGGTGCTGGAGACTAACTCCCGGGCAGACTCAAGTACTGTCGGACAGTCTGCGGAAGATGAACCAAGGGTAAAAGTCCTGTCAAAGGCACAGCAAACACGGAGTCCTGAAGGGGTGAGAGGCACCCGGTGAGGAGCTGAAACCCTGGTCTCGGTGTGTCCACAGACCCAGCGATGATGCAGCGGAGGTGCGGAAAAGGATGGGGGAGGGCCACCGAGCGGGGGCGGGGAGAGCGAGAGGGGCAGGAACGAAATAGAGAAAGTGGGGAGGGCAAAAGAGAGAAGGACAAATGGAGGAGAAAGCTGATGGGCTTGCACATGAATACCTGTAAAGGAATATGAATCTGGGGAAGAAACTCGGACGTCTGGTTTTTGCTGATAACTTTTCACTTTCTTTACGCTTGCTCACACGCGTCGACTGCAGAGGGCTGATTGCAGCTGGCTTCCAAGTCCACAAAGCCCACTTTAGTTTTGACCCTGGGGTTGGTGGAAGCTTCCTGAATCCACTCTGGATGGGACGGCACAGTGACTTCGACATTCTGACAGTTGGGAGGACAGCGGTTTATTCCGCTGTCTGCTTGAGGTAGCATCTCTTAGGTGCACAGAGAAGTCTTCTACCCACCACCTGATTTGCCACCAGTCAATAGATGCCTGGTACACAGTGAGACAGAAGGTTCTAACACAGACTCAAACCCTTGACTCATTTCTGTTTCAAAAGAGAGTGTTTTCTTTAAAGGCCGCTATCATTTCCTTTCATCCCCGCCATGAACCCAACCGGAGGAGGAATGTGCTAATTACCAAGAGGCAGACACTCCGCACGGGACACCCGACGCTAGATTACATCAAAAGCCAAAGTCCTGAGGAGTGGTGCCGGGCTGTCTTGTCTTCACTTGCTCCTCTATGCCTAACCAAATTCTATCAGACAAAATGCCGCTGGATTTGAAACCCTCTCGTTACTCCGTTGTCAAGGATTCTTAGTCTGGTTATTCAGAATTAACCCAGTGACTCACGCCTAGGTGAAAACTACAAGCACGGACAAGATGATCTCATGTGATGTGTGACCTCCCCAGATACCCTAACAATGAATCAGGGGTTATAGAGAGTTACTCCTGTAGGGTTTTCGGTGTATGACTATATCCTGGGAGGCTTTTAAGCCACCTTGTGAAAAGCTGATAAGTAGGTCAGGCATGGCAACTACAATCACACAGGCAGCCCCAGGGAAAGGCTCATCTGCAAGTTTAAAGCTCTGAGTGAAACTTTGCTGCATTATGATTCAATGAATCTATTACAATTATTTTTTGCTTAGCACAGCGACTTGTATTTACATATAAGCAAAACCAGTAATCAGGCACATGCACGTTCACGCTCTAATTGCAGCTGAGGCCCCAGGTATCTTTGCTCCTTTCCTGTGTCTATGCCTCGGTGTTTTTCATTAACATCATGAAGAATAAAATACAAGTTCTGTGAAAGATTTTCAATATGCAGCTCATAAAATAGACATTGCTGTTCTCATTGAAGAAGCAAGAATCCCTGAATGCCAGTTCTTTGTATACCTATGATTCCTCCCCAACACAGTAATTTCATCTCCTCTGCAAAGCCCAACAGAAAAAGCACACGGTGTAGAAGGGTCAGCCGTCAACACAGTGTAATGTTTAAGAGCACAGGCTTGAGGACAGGCTGCCTGAGTTTGAATCCTAGCTGGCATCTGCTGTGGGCATCTTTACAATGTCATCTGACGATTAAATGACTTCATTTTTGTTCAGGGCTTAGAACACAACCTGGCAATTGTAAGTGCAATATAAGAATTTGACAAATAAATGT
This sequence comes from Leopardus geoffroyi, assembly GCF_018350155.1. Lineage (NCBI taxonomy): Eukaryota > Metazoa > Chordata > Mammalia > Carnivora > Felidae > Leopardus > Leopardus geoffroyi. Next base: position 15,545,760 of record NC_059334.1, on the reverse strand, counting down.
TAGGACACGCAGATGTTTTGTCTTGAGGATGTACTTAGCTCACAATCAGGAAATTCTAGGACCCCCCTTCCTCACTAAGCTTCTTGAGACTTCTCAAGTCTAGGTCCTCCTAGTTTCCAGAGGAGGAAACCAGACTCCAAGAGGCCACATGGGTGCTCAGTCACTGGCCCATGTGAAATCGGGAGGTCAAAGTTCCTGCCCGGTTCTCTGCCTGAGAACCTAACGATGTTTCCTGGAGGCTGGGAGCCCTTCTTAAATACAGCAGAGGGAAAACCTGGCTGACGTGCAGGAGTGGAGAACGGCTTCTCTACCCTGGCTTTCCCGCCGACAGGCAAGGGGCAGGGTCACAAGCGTGGACACAACAAATGTGGCTATGGCCCCTATCAGGGACCTCTTCCCCGTGTGCATGGTGACAAAGAACCCTGATCCATCCTGGAATGTCCCTTTCAGTATACATGCCCAATGAATAAAATAGGATAGCCCCCAACAAGCCTGGCAGCAAGTAGATCACACAAAGGCAGGCTTGGGGGTTCCCTGCACTTCTGGAATGCACAGATCCGAGAGGATGGACACGGCTTCTGTATTTTCCTTCCAGACGTGTGGAGAGGTACGTCCAGGTTAGAAAGACCCAACCTCATATTTTCCCTTTACACTTTGTCCCCCTCTTCAAGAGTGACATCAAGGGAAAGAATGAGAAAATCTGTGGGTATTCAGAAGCTGATGGTGTCTAAGTGCAAAAGGAAGCCTACATATCGCTCCTTAATGACAAGCATGTATGAAGAGGCAGTTTACACCCTATTAGGCCATTGTGTATAAAATCATGAAACAATCAAGACACGACTGATTCAAGGGAAAGAGCAACACTAACACCTTTCTAGTAAGCACTGCCACATACAGCCTACCACTGCCCCAAAGAGCTTTAGATAGAAATCCCGTTTAGATTAGCTACGAAAGCACATCTCCACGGGCAGCTCAAGGCCTCTGTTTTTATGAAGCTTATCCCACTTCTAATGTTCTGCTTCCACGATCTTAAATCTCAGCCCTATTAAAGCACAATAAACTTCACAAGTTACCCAAGTAGGACTAGAAGAGAAAACAAAATCATTTGGGTCTTTTCCACTGAAAACACTAGGAAAAGAGCAAATACAAATCACACCGGCATGATTCTGGTTGTTTGCCAAAGGAAGACACCATAAATAGTCTCACTTCCAATGACCCTTTTTGGAAATATCTTTCAATTAGGTGTAGACAATGCTGGTTTACCTCCAGTATAGACAGGAAACCCAAACTGCATAAATTCACAAGCTCTCCTAAAAACAGTCACTAAAGAAAGATGGCCCAACCCATTTCCTTGCTGCTGATTCAGAAATAAGATGTATGCCATCTTTCTTCAGGGGACTCCTTCCCTGCCAACAAAATAACTCACACTTTTTGAACATTTTGATATTGAGCATTATCTTCGGGAGCTACACATATGCTATTCCATTTGAATGAAGTGGAATTTTTCTTCCCAGTCCCAGCCACCATTTTTTCTCCCATTGCTAATCCTAACCTTAGCCTTTCAATCCCCCAGATTAGTTCTATCACTTACCTCTTTTCTTTTCTTTTTCTTTCTTCCTTCCTTTCTTTTTTCTTTTTTTCTTTTCTTTTCTTTCTTTCTTCCTTCCTTCCTTTTTTTCTTTTCTTTTTTCTTTTTGCATTTTGTTGTCAGATTCAGCTAGTTTCATTCTTAGAAAGATATGCAACTTGTGATTATTAATGCCTGACTCTGAGCAGACATGCAAAGCTGAACAGAGTGCCAGAAACCAGCTGCTGAGTTAAAGGTGTCCTGAGGTCAGAATGAGAGAAAATAGGGGCACCTGGGTGACGGTTAAGTGTTCAACTTCAGCTCAGGTAATGATCTCATGGTTCATAAGTTCAAGCCCCATGTCGGGCTCTGTGCTGACAGCTTGGAGCCTGGAGCTTACTTTGGATGCTGTGTCTCCCTCTCCTCTGCTCCTCCCCAGCTAGCTCTCTCTCTCTCTCTCTCTCTCTCTCTCTCTCTCTCTCTCTCAAAAATAAATAAACATTAAAAAAATTAAAAAAAAAAAAAGAATGAGAGAAAACAGAGGGAGTAGCGGCTCTTGAGTGCTTGGGAAGGAGGTAGAGAAATGGGAAGACATCTGGAGGTTTAAGGGAAGCAAGTTGATGAATTCAGGTAGGAGCCCAGCTGAGGAATTAAAAGCACTGGGGAACAAAAGAATTGGGGAAAACGATCAGACATTTTGAGGCACAGGTGGTGATGTGAGGAGTAGAAAAGTATTCAAGAAGGAATGGAAAAAGTAAAGCCAGTGACACCTCAAATGTGGGCTACCACATTTTGGGGGGAGATGGAACACCATTTTACAGAGTAACAGATTGATAACAGCAAATATGATACTTAAATACAGGTTCATTGCCTTTGAAACATAAATAGTCTCAAACAAAGGCTGATTATAGGAGTTAGAATTTTGTAAGTCAAATAAACGTATTCAGGCAGCATTATAACTGATTCCAAAACTGAATTTCAGAAGGTCAGAAACTAGTTGTACCTCTGTCTACAATGTGTGTTGGGAGCTTATTAAATAGCACACAGTTTAGCAAAATATTACAGTGCTTCAGGGAGCATGGTAATGCACAAAGCTTACCATCCCACTGTAAAAATAATATAAATAATCTAAGAGATTGTATGGAAAAATGTAATTAATAATTGAAGTCAAAAGAAGGGAAAGCCTCCAACAGTCAGAACCAAAAGGGGAGTTTAAAAATGAGAATAATAAGTCTGAACTGACCCTGGAATGACCCCAAGACGATACAAAGGTAGATGCTGTGGGCCTTGGGAGTTGAGAGCTTGGATTATAATGGACTTGAAGGGCTGCCATGCACACACACAAAAAGTGAATTGGAAAAACCCAACCTATCAGTGCTTGGAAATAGCAAAAAAAGCTTGCCTTCTACCTCGTGTACAGTAGATAAAAATCTGCCATCCACAATATCCACAATACACCAAAACCTTAGCCGTCACAATGCCGGGGAGTGGAATTGAAGTTTAAACTATTCCAGAAGCATGGGAATACCAAACCAAGTGGCTATAACATAAAAAGTAGGGGAGGATGACAACACTTTCTTGCAAAAGTAAATGCATCCACAGTCTTCAGGGACACTTCCACAATCAGAAGATATGGGCCCCCCACAGACAAAACAACAAAGATCAGTCCCTGAAGATCAGTCCACACTGAAAATTATAAACTACCAAATTATTAGCACCCCAAGAATTTTATGCAATGCACTGATGTAAAACAATCTAAATGAATGAGCAAAGAGCCAACATAAAAGTAAACAATAATAAAAGAGTTACATAATATGAATAATGCACAAGTGGAATTGAAAAAGAAAGAAGTATCAGTTGTAGGAGCAGAAAGTGAAGTCATCAAAATAAAGAGCCCCCGGAGGTGGTTTAAAAGCAGATTAGTTACAGCAAAACAGAAAGTACAGAAATGGAAGACCTGAGTAAGTTTCCTAGACAAAGCACAGAGAGATTAAAAGATTTTTTTTTTTTAATTGGAAAGGTAAGAAACATACATGACAGAATAAGAAGACATAACATACGTCCAACTGGAGTTTCAGAAAGACAGTGCGGAGAGAAAGGGGCAAGAAAAATATCTGAAGGGCAAATGGCTCAGAATTTTTCAGAACTGAGGAAAACATGAGTCCTTGATTGAAGAAGCCGATCAAGTCCCGTACAGAATAAATGAAGGGAATCCACTCCTTATTGCATATGATAGTGAAAATGCATAACATCAAAATCAAAAAGAAAAATCTTTTTTACAGATTACCTGCAAAAAATTGTGGATAACAGCAGAGTGCTCAATAGCAAAAATACATGCCAAAAGAAATGAAATAATGTTTTTAGGTGTTAAGAGTAACTATCGGGTTAGAATTTTTACAGAACTTCAGTGTCACTTAAGTGTGAGGTGGAAACAAAGACCTTTTCAGACAAAGACTGAGAAAATTGATTACTCATAGAGCTTTGCAGAAAAAAAAAAAGTAAAGAATGTGCTTCAGTAAGAAGAAAATTCAACCCTGAAGGAAGATAGAACATACAAGACTAATGGTGAGAAAAGAAACTGCTAAAATGTTAGAATGTCAATATTAGAATTAATTGTAAAATTAGTCATAAAGATAGTAACTCACTTGAAGGTGTAGTCAAGTACTGATATCATAAATATTTAAGATATGAGAAGAGAATCTGGAGTTAAAGTGTCTTTAATTTAACAATCCGAATCTTCGGATTGTTTGAGTGCAGGGAAGAGATTTTAATTAATTTTATATGCTAATCACATGTGCTTATTAGTAATTTAAGAGAAACCACTAAACCACTTAAGTTTTCGATCTTTGCTGTGTGTCAGAATCACCCAGAGAGCCTGTAAAACAAAGATTCTGGTTCCCACGGGCAGAGGTTCTGACTCAGTAGGGTTAGGGTGAAGCCCAAGAATAACTTCCCAGGTGATGGGGACGCTGCTTACTTGGGAAACACACATTGAAATTCATGGCATTAAAGGACCAGAAACACAATATTCAACTTCCAAAACACTAGAGGAGAAAAAGAATTTTTAAAAAAAGTCTATTCCATTCAATGGAAGGCCAGAAAGAAGGGGCGAGGGGACAAAGAAGAAGCATACATATGAAACAAAAAATAGGACAGAAAATAGTACAAACATATCAGTAACCACTGATTAAATATTCAAATATAGGGATTCTCCATCTGTATTAAAAAGAAAAGTCTTGCTTTTATAAGAAATATTAAAATGACTTAGAACCTTTTAGGTAAAAGGGTGGGAAAAAATAAAGATACCAGGTAAATCCCAATCAAAAGAAAACTTGCTTCACTATATTATATTAGACAAAATTGGCTTTCACTCAAAAAAGGAAAAAGATCAGTACATCATGATAAAAGAGAACAGTTCTCAGGAAGATGACATAATTGGAATGAATTCACTTAGCCAAATAGTTCAAAATATCTAAAATCAAAATGAACAGAATTACAAGATTACAAATCTACAATCAGAAGGGGAGACTTTTAGGACATGCATCTCAGAAAATGATAGTTTAAGTAGACAAGTAAAAAAGCATATAAAACATTTGACCAACAGAATTCATAAGCTTTGTCTAAGAGATATGTGTATTAGAAACCTGTATCGACCGAAAGAGACGAATATAACGTTCAAGCATACGTACACTTAAAAGTGTTGATGACTTACTTCAAAAGAAGTCTTAAACAATGCTAAGAGTTAATATGCAAAATGCACTGCAATTACGAGTCAGTAATAAAATGATGCCAAAATAATAGCAGCAATCATCACCAATTTTGCATTCAGACATAACATCAAAAAAACCAATACCAATGAATTAAAAATAAATGGTAACACATAGAAAATACTTAAAAATGATTGACAACAGGCGCCTGGGTGGCTCAGTAGGTTAAGTGTCCGACTTCAGCTCAGGTCATGATCTCATGGTTTGTGAGTTTGAGCCCCGCGTGGGGCTCTGTGCAGACAGCTCGGAGCCTGGAGCCTGCTTTGGATTCTGTGTCTCCCTCTCTCTGCCCCTCCCCCACTCACGCTCTGTCTCTCTCTCGAATATAAAAAATAAAACATAAAAAAAAATTACAAATGAATGACAATTAAAAGCAGTAGGACCAATCATAACTTGTGGGGCTCAGCTAAAGCGCTTTGTAGAGGAAAAGATATAGCCTTACAATGTGCATCTTAGAAAAATCACAAAGTTTATATTGGGAGGATATTTTTAATACAAAAAAATGAATAAGAATATCACAAGAAAGGAAAATATAGATGTTCTTATCTATTAATATACATATAGAACTCCTTAATAAGATATTTACAAAATGAATCTATAAATGTTTAAAAATAATCCCGATCAAATTTCATCTTCTAACAGTTTAAGATTAGAAAAATGTGAATATAATTCACAACATGAAGAAAGTTAAAACCAAAAGACCATATGATGCTCAATTCGTACAGGAAGGATATTGAAAAATAAATTCAACACTTATTGAATCGAATCCCTTCTAATCTAGTAATAAAAGAGTTCTTCTTAAACCTGATAAAGGACATCAGTGCCATATTACATTCAACACCACACTTAACAGTCAAACGTAAAATATCAGAATTACTCAGGCAAGAGGTATCAAATGAGATGAATTTGATTAGCCACCACCAGAAAAGTGAAAAGAGAACCATTAAGGGAGACTAAAACTAGTTTATAGTTTATCATCTATTAAGTGCAGTTTGGAAAATTGTTTAACTGAGGAGAGAAATACAAGTGATGCAGGATGAGAGTACCCAGCAGGGGTTGCCTACTTAGGCAAATGAATGTGCAGCTACTAAACGAAAATGCCCTGATGCTTTGATTAGCCAACTTTATGCAGCCAGATAAATTCAGACCCCTAGGAGAACATGAAAGAAAGTATTAGTCATATTTCATAACTGCTAATTAGGGTATCCATAAATGCAAACGAAGTCACCATGGCACATTGAAATTTTATAAGCTACCAAGAGCTATGAATGCACAAAACTAAAAGGTCTTGTCAAGACCCCTGGGAACTGGGAATTGACTGTAACCCAGCATCTACGGGTTGTGTGTGTTTCTGCTTCTGGTGGACAGCAGGAGTGAGGGTGCAGGTAGCTGGGGTGGTGCGTCCCTGAAGAGGGAGACAAGGACCAACTCAAGGTGGAAGAAACAGGAGATGATGAGAGTAACCACTGAGAGTGTGACCTTTGTTCTTTAAGCAAACTGACCTTGGAGTGAAGCAGTAGAAACATGGTAGTTTATGCAGACATCCCGCCTTCCTTTTCCATTCCTTAATCCTTTCCATTTATTGTGTGAGCCTTCATTCAATTATTCTATATAGGATAGAGTTTTTCGGTCTTTGTTTTGGATTTTATTTCAGAAAAGGCAGTTTCTTGGATTGTTTGATTTAAGGGGGCTTCCTTCCTCTCGAAGGTCCACCACAATCCTATGGGTGGCAAATACTGCCTTTAGGAAGAGGGTGCAAGGAACAAGTTCAAAAGCCTCTATCAGGACACAGGGTGCTGCCTGGACACATGTAGCATTTTAATACGAGAAGCAAATAATAGTCTTACATGCAGCTGTGAGGCAGCTTTGCTCTGGCAATTTGAATGCGCTCCTGCCCAAGCCATCCACCGCATGCCTCCAGTACGTCTAATGTACTCTCCTGACATTTTATACGAACATTCCCTCAGTCTAGTGCACAAAGAAACAAGGTGATTCATACAGTGATGCTCCATATAATGAAAGCTTTCTGCTTTAAGCACCTAGACTTTCAAAATTTATGCTGCTTTTAATACAAATGTAATAATACAGTCTCACTTTAAAAATACCAAGTAGTTCAGGGGCACCTGGGTGGCTCAGTGGGTTAAGCGTCCAACTTCGGCTCGGGTCACGATCTCATGGTTTGTGGGTTTGAGCCCCATGTCAGGCTCTGTGCTGACAGCTCAGAGCCTGGAGCCTGCTTCCAATTCTGCGTCCCCCTCTTTCTCTGCCCCTCCTCTGCTCACACTCTGACTCTGTCTGTCTGTCTCTCTCTCTCTCTCAAAAATAAGTAAACATTAAAAATTTATTTTTCAAATACCAAGTAGTTCAGAATTACATAAAGTGTAAGCAAAAAAGTTTGGTTACCCGTCTCATTCTGATCTAACTACCAGTTAATGATGGCTGAGGAGTTATCCTTCTTGGCATTTTCTACACATGCATATGTACAAATGTATATGTGTATATATAAATATATATATATATTTATATATACACACACACATATATATGTATATGTGTATATATATATATACACATACACATATACATATATATATATATATATATATATATACATATATATATATATATATTTATATTTAAATTGGATTAAGGGGTGCCTGGGCAGCTCAGTCGGTTAAGCGTCCAACTCTTAATTTTGGCTCAGATCACGATCTCGTTTGTGGGACTGAGTCCCATGTTGGGCTCCGTGCTAACAACACAGAGCCTGCTTGGGATTCTCGCTCTACCTCTCTCTCTCTGCCCCTTCCCCTGCTTGCATGCACACACACGCACCCAATCTCTCAAAATAAATAAACTTTAAAATAAATAAAAATAAAAATAAATTGGATTAACAATATCCACTCCTCTGAAACTTGATGCCTCTACCTCATATGTCCAACATCAGTACAAACTACTCTACCTAACACCTAACTAGCTGCCTAACACTCCATTGCTTGGCCAGACAATCTATTGAATCATTACACTACTGACAGACATCTAGGTTGCAAAAGTTAATTTAAAACCACAGCTGGACGGGCGCCTGGGTGGCTCAGTTGGTTAAGTGTCCGATTTCGGCTCAGGTCATGATCTCGTGGTCCATGAGTTCCAGCCCTGCATCCGGCTCTGGGCTGACAGGTCAGAGCCTAGAACCTGCTTTGGATTCTGTGTCTCCATCTCTCCGTGCCTCTCTCCCACTTGTGCTCTGTCTGTCTGTCTCTCTCTCTCTCTCTCTCAAAAAATAAACATTAAAAAAAAAAAACACAGCTGGAGAAAGTTTCATCCACTTATCTGAGACATCATACAAAGCCAGTGGAGTAGCTGTTAATCCAGTGCACTCACTGGACTTTGATCTCTGGGGTGGTATATGGTCTGCAATGGGCCCCTAGCCACATACAGGGCGGGGTGTGAGACTATGACAGACTATGGCAGACTGTGACACTGCCCTCTGCACATGATAACTGAGGGCAGAGAAACAGGGTCTGAGATACAGACAGCAGGCATAGCTCTGCACTAAATCTCTACCAGAAGGAAAGGCATGCTCAGTTCCAGGCATAAAAACTATTTACTTTATTCTCTATGGTCCTCCACAAGATGTCTAGCTTTCAACCAAAAAAATTATGAGGTATACAAAAAGGGAAGAAAAAAAATGCACTCCTAAAAGACAAAGTAACAGAGCAAGAGTCAGATAGGACATTTAGGCTGGAACTATCTGGTAGGAAAGTTGAAAGAACTATGATGAATATGTTAAGGGCTCTGACAGCAAAAGTGTACAATATGAAGGATTAGATGGGTAATTTCAGCAAAGGGATGGAAACTATAAAAGAAAGACTCAAATGGAAATGATAGAAACGGAAACACCATAACAGAGACATTGAATGCTTTCAACAAGCTCATCACACTAACAGAGTCAAAGGAACAATTGATGAACTTGAAGACAGGTCAACAGAAATGACCTAAACTGAAACACAAAGATAAAACTGAATGAACTCAAAAAAGAATGTACTCTTACACTATACCCAAAAGTAAATTGAAAATGGATGAAAGACCTAAATGTGAGACCTGAAGCCATAAAAATCCCACAGGCAGTAACTTCATTGACATTGGCTGTAGCAAGCTTTTTCTAGATATGTCTCCCAAAGCAAAAGAAACAAAAGCAAAGATAAACTATTGGAACTACATCAAAATAAAAAGCTTCTCTACAAAGGAAACAATCAACAAAACTAAAAGGCAACCTAAGGAATGGGAAACCTATATTTGCAAATGACATATCAGAAAAAGGGTTAGTATTGGAAATTTAAAAAGAACTTATCAAAGTCAACACCCAAAAACCAAATAACCCAATGAAGAAATAGGCAAAAGACATGAATAGACACTTTTCCAAAGAAGACATCCAGATGGCCAACAGACACATGAAAAGATGCTCACCCTCATTCATCATCAGGGAAATGCAAATCAAAACCACAATGAGATACCACCTCACACCTGTCAGAATGGCTAAAACCAACAACAAAAGAAACAACAGGTGTTGGAGAGGATGTGGAGAGAAGGGAACACTAGAGCACTGTTGGTAGGAATGCAAACTGGTGTAGTGACTGTGGAAAACAGTATGGAGGTTCCTCAAAAAGTTAAAAATAGAACGACCCTATGATCCAGTAATTGCACTACTGGATATTTACCCAAAGAATACAAAAACACTAATTCAAAGGATACATGCACCCCTATGTTTATACCAGCATCATTTACAATAGCCACTTTATGGAAGCAGCCTGAGTATCCATCAATCAAAGAACGGATAAAAAAAGATGTGATGGGGGCCTGGGTGGCTCAGTCAGTTAAGCATCCGAGTCTTGATTTTGGCTTAGGTCATGATCTCACAGTTCATGAGTTCGAGTCTTGCATTGGGCTCTGCACTGACAGTGCGGAGCCTCCTTGAGATTCTCTCTCGCTCTCTCTTTCTCTCTCTGCCCCTCCCCTGCTCTCTCTCTATTTCAAGATAAATAAACTTTAAAAAAAGATGTGATACATAAATACAATGGAATATTACCTAGCCATAAAAAAGCATGAAATCTTGCCATTTGCAATGACGTGGATGAGCTAGATGGTATTATGCTAAATGAAATAAGTCTGTCAGAGAAAGACAAATACCACATGACTTCACTCCTATGTGGAATTTAAGAAACAAAACAAATGAGCAAAGGGGAAACAAAAGAGAGAGAGAGAGAAATTAAGAAACAGACTCTTAACTGTAGAGAACCAACTGATGGTCACCTGAGCAGAGGTGGGTGGGAGATGGGGATTAAGGAATGTACTTGTCATTATGAGTACCAGGTATCGTAGGGAACTGTGGAATCCCTATATTGTATACCTGCAACTAATGCAACAATGTATGTTAACTAACTGGAATTTAAAACTTAGTAGGAAATATTACTGAGTATTTAAAAGCTGCATAACAATATCAAACTATCTAACATATGCATAGTTTGAACCTCAGAGAACAGGAGGACAAAAGAAGTATTTGAAGAAGTAACGGCCAAGAAATGTTCAGAATAATGACAGACACCAAGCTCAGATGACACGGAGGACAAACACTCACACAACAACTAGGCATGACCTATTGAATCTGCTGAAAACAACAAAGAGAAAATCTTGGAGGCAACAACGACAAAAAGACACATTACACACACACAAAAAAAAACACAGTAAAAATTACAGGAGACTTACAGTAGAAACCATGTAAGGTAGATGGTAATGATGTGACATTTTTTAAGTACTAAGTGCTGAAAGGAATGACATTTTTAAGGGCGGTGGGGGGGGGGGGGCAGGTAGGACTGTCAAGATAGAATCCTATACCCAGTGAGAATATCTTTCAAAAATGAAAGAGAAATACTTTCTCAGACAAACAGAACTGACCAAGTTCATGGCCAATAGACCCATACTCCAAGAACTCTTCAAGGAAGTTCAGGAGCAAGAAATATGATATAGTTTGGAAACCTGGATCTACGCAAAGAAATAGAGCATCAGAAATGGAATAAGTGGCAATAAAATAAATTTTTTCTTATTTTCAATTGCTCTAAAGGAGCAATTTTGCTCTAAAGCAAAATTACTGGCTCCCATTTATTTACGTTTTTATCACACATGTAAAATTAAATGCATGTTGCATATTTATCACATATGTAAAATTAATGCACGACAAGAGCACAGAGAATGGGAAGGGAAACTATTGAAATTCCTTATGCTACACATGAAGTGGTATATTATTATTTGAAAGTACATTCCGATGAATTAAAGGTTTGCATTTTTAATGTAAGAACAAGGAGTTACGATGAGGGCCATAAATAACAAGTCAACAGAAGTAAAATGGAATTAAAAAGTAGTTCACAGTGACATCTCTCCAAAGTGCTTCCTGTGACCTTTCCCCCCATTGCCTTAACTAGCTGCTCCCTCTGGAGGTCTCCTCTATCTGTGGCTTCTAACTTCAAATCACACACAAAGTAGAGGCACAGCATCCTGGTTTCAAGCGTGGGCTTGGCAGTCATACAGACCCGAGTTCCCATCCCAGCTCTGTCTCTCCCTAGCTGCGTGACCTTTGGCAAGTTTCGCTCCACTGAGCCTTAGTTTTCTCATCTGCAAAGTGGATACGATAATGGTACGTATCTCAGAAATGTATTGCGCAGATTAAATGAGATAATCCAGGTAAGTTTTTATTGTAGGACTCAGCATGTATTAAGTGCTCAACAAATATGTTACTTTGTTTATTGCCCTTTCGAGATTGTTTCAAAGGTACTTCTTATATGTTTTTATCTCCTTTGTCCCCCACTGGAGTGTATACACATTGGCAGCAGGCACTGAGTATTCTTTATGTTGTATACTCACCTTCCGGCAGGTAAGTAATATAGGCACACAGTGGATGTATGTGCAGCAAGTGCTTTTCAGAAAGTGAAACAACGAGTCAATGAAAGCTTCAGGAGGCTCCCCAACTCATCAAGTGATATATAACCCGCGACTCTAGCTGGCATGCGTTCAGTGGAAATTTTCTTGTTGCTTCCATTCACATGCCAGATCTTTGCAACAGCCATGGATTTTCCTTCTAAGAGGAGCAATTCACTCTCCTTTTCTTTCTGGAGATTTTAAACTTACATGGCAACCATCTCAGAATCATCAGGACCCTTCCTTCAGGCAGAAGCATTGTGGTTTGGTCCATCAAAGTATTTCCAAAACTGGCAGTTCAAGGAAAGAAAAAGAAAGAAAGAAAGGAAGGAAGGAAGGAAGGAAGGAAGGAAGGAAGGAAGGAAGGAAGGAAGGAAAGTGAGTCTGTGACCTTGAAGTTCTTGTCCTCAGTATGGGCACCTGATAAAAGACACTATTTGGAATCCACAGGTTCATGTGTAATCCTGTAGAACCAGAAGCCCCCAGCCAGTAAAGGATTGTCAGCCTTGTAAGGGAAATATTGCCTGACTCAACCAAATTAAGCTCTCCCTCTGGGAAGCATTTTAAGGAGGGCTTTAAGGAGGGCACTGCTCCCCACCAAGTAAGGGAGGTTTTCGGAATTCTGTCAGTGAAGGGAGTCTAGAGTCATCACACCTCCTGAATCCTCTGAAGCTACTCAAGTAGGTTTTGCGTGCCTTCAGCACACATCACTTCCCTATTCCTAGGAAGACTCATCAGCCGTGGCTCTTCAAGAATCTGTCTACACAAAGACACATCACCACTGCCCTGATGGGAGGGGCTGCAACACTGAGCCAGGGAACAGCCTTCTTTCGGGGTAGAAAGCTGCAGACTTTAAATAAATGGGAGCCTGGGGGCGCCTGGGTGGCTCAGTCAGTTCAGCATCTGACTTTGGCTCAGGTCAAGATCTCACGGTTTGTGAGTTTGAGCCCCTTTTTGGGCTCTACACTGACAGTGTGCAGCCTTCAGGGGATTCCCTCTGTCATTCCCTCTTTCCCTCTCTTTGTCTCTCTCTGCCCCTGGTGGCATTCTCTCTCTCTCCTTCCCTCCCTCTGCCCCTGGCTCACTCACTCTATCAAAAATAATAAATAAATAAATAAATAAACAAACAAACAAACAAACAAATAAGAGCCTCTAAATACTTATTTAACATATCAACAGGGACACTCTTAACTATGTAGATCTCTGAACGTTACTAAACCCAAGTGTTTTTTATAGCGTTCTTTTACATGAGAATGTAGGAAGCCTGAAGGGGTGGGGGGGGAGGATAAAAGGTCTCTCTCTTGCATACTAGGCTGGAGGTCCCAAATGGGGAGGCAAAACTCATCCCTATTTTGAAGGCAGAGGTTCAGAGGAGATGAACATTTCAGCTCCCTATCTCTTCCCAGGAGATAAATTACAGTAACTTGCATGGTTTGAGTTAAGGGAAACTCCGCTCCTTGATGTGTGGGCGGTGTGCTGGGGAGTGGAAGCCAAGAGAGTTGATGTGTTAGGCTGTAAATCTCAAGCAAAGGATGTTTGGGGCTGCTCAGGCCCTTCCCAGAAGTTACAGGACACAGTAAAGGGCTGGCCAGTTGGATGACACCAGTTTCTCACCACTGGGGAAGATCTACAGCTACATGCAGGGTGATTTACCCCTCGGTTTTGCAAGAGGGGCTCTGCCGACTATAGAGCACAAAGCAACTCACTCACAGCAGAGCGGACAGCGATGCTGGCCATGTGTTAGCTCCCCAGTGTGAACAGGGTGGCAGGCAACAGTGACACAGCTAAACAGGATTTATAGGAAACCAAGAAAATGAAAATATATACCAGGAAAAGCCTGAGGAGGAACTCGGAGTGACCCATATGCTCAGTCTAAATAACCTTTTCTCCTCCCACACACGCCTCTGCCCCTGCACTGTGAATCATCATCTCTCTAGAACAATAAAATGTCATCTGATCGCCACGTCCAAGCTTAGACTTCATTTTTCAAAAACCAGCTTTTCTATTTCTCATCTCTCAACTGATTTCAACGGATACAGCTTGGGTAATCAGGGCGACCCTGCGTTTTGTTAGATGTTGCGGGAAGTAGGGAACAAATAAATGTTCCCATGGTTCTACCACTTGAGGAAGCTCCAATTTCTTTGGGAACCCGAACGTATTGGACCACGTTCTTTGCTTCCAGATGCAGGGCAGAGCTTGTGACAACTTTCTCCTGAGCCATCCTGGGGGGGCCACTGCAAGTGAACATGTGTCCCGGAGAGCCTGGACGGTGGCTTTGTCAACTGCCTGCAAACCATTCTGTACTCCTGGCCTCAGGCAGAGTGGCCTGGGACCAAGTTCAAGTGCGACCCGCACTCCTAAGTCACTCTCAGAGAGAGTGACTGTGGGTGAATTACTGGACAGCTGGTGCACAAGGGCAACTTTCAACATTACACAGACGTTTATCCTACACCACTGCACGCCTGACCCTGATCTGGAAATTGGGACATATCAGTACACAAAACAGGCAAAGATCTTTGCCTTCATGGAATTTACATTCCAGTGGGAGGGGTAATAAAATGATAAACAAGCCAATGACAGAGCCAGCTAGAAGGTGGTGGACGCTCTCACCAAAAGTTCCGTGTAAAAGGCCTGGGGTGGGGGGCTGGCGGAAGGTAGATAGAGCAGGCCGAGCTGCAATAGGATGGTGGGGCTGACTGAGAAGGTGAAATCTCAGCAAAGCCCGGACAGATCTGGTGGGGTGAGTCCAGCGGACACGTGGGGAGGAGCATTTTTAGACCAGAGAAACAGCTAGAACGAGGGGTCCCCATGAGAGCATGCTTCGCACGGTGGAGGAAAAGCAAGGCGAGCTGGGTTAAACAGGAGGAGAGGAGAAAAAGAGGTCAGAGCAGTGATGGGGACCCAGCTGGCATTGGTCTGCGGGCTAGCGCCAGGGATTTGGCTTTTACTGTGCAAGAGATGGGGAGCCACGTCACGGTTCTGAGCAGGGACAAGATCCGGGGTGTGTCTTAAAAGAAAAACTTGAGAGACTTCTAGTTTCAGCTCCAACAATGAAAAAAGATTAAGAGTCGTCATTCCCACTTTTGCCACAAGAGAAGGCTAAGCAAACTGAAACGCAATGTCTTCTCGACCCATCAGACAACTGATGTCACAGGGAAAGCTGCCTCTCTGAAAGATTCATTGAGCCCTGCTCATCTGGGGCAGAAGCTTCTAGAGCCATAAAACTGGTAGGAACACTTCATGGTGATTCTAGCAAACTGCTAGAGGCTGAGTGTGGATCAGCGTGAGAGTTAGAAACCCCCGGGTGCCACAGTCTTAGGGGGCCCTCCCTCTTTTCTACCCCAGAAATCCCAATAGGTCCTCGTGATGGAGAGCCAAGAAAAAGCTCTTCAGGGATCTGGCAGGGGGAGGAGATTAAGCACTGTGAAACACAATGGCCCAAGCAGAAGGGCAAAGGGCTTTGCCTGAGCCTTATCCGAGTTAGGGGGAGGGAATCCCTCCCTCTCCAGCTTACCTCACCTAAAAGAGGAAAAAACACAGCAACAGAGTCAGGGCTTTAAAGAAATAGATTAAGAATGCTACTACCAGCAAAGGGACTATAGTGCACTGGGAGGAAAAAAAGCCACACCATTCTGGAAACACTTATGAAGATCCCAGCCCAGAGACACAGGTCCAATAAGAGACTGAGATTTAATCGGAAGATAATAGAATACTCTCCCCACCCCCGCCCACCTGCTCCATACCTTACCAACACACCAACAATGATCCAGTATAGTAACACTAGGTTACTGCTAAAATAACACAAGACACAACTCTCTCTGAGATTTTAGTGAAGTCAAAAATCAAGAAGAGACAAAAACAAGGACATTAGAAGAAGATGAAGCATCTGGGACCTACAGTTACAGCAAACATTAAACATAGTCCTTCTCCCAATCGGATTAACAGAAATCCTCACGCTAAAGGCATATGCACCTCAGTTTCTATTGCGTGATACAACATGTCCTGCTTTCAACAAAAAATTAAGGGTGTGCCAAAAGGCAAGGAAAAACAGTCAGAAGAGGCAAAGAAAGAACCAGAACCAGACTCAGATAGGACACAAATGTTGGAATGATCACACAGGGAATAAAAAATAACTCATTAATACGTTTGGAGCTCTAATGGAAAAGTAGATAGCATGCAAGAACAGGTATCTAGTATAAACAAAGAAATGGAAACTTTAAGAAAGGGTAAAGGAAACATTAGAAATTAAAAACACAATCACAGCAAAAAGGAATGCCTTTATCAGACTCATCAATAGACAGGACATGGTCAAGGAAAGAATCAGTGAGTTTGAAGATATGTCGATAGAAATTTCCCTAACTGAAATGGAAACAGAAAAACAAAATGAACCAAAAAGAAAATATCTAGGAACTGCAGGACAATAAGAAAAGGTGTAACATATGTGTGATTGTAATACCAGAGGAAGAAGAAAGAGTGGAAGAAATATTTGAATAACAGCCAAGAACTTCCAAAATTAATGACAGATACCAAAACACAAACCCAGAAAACTCAAAGAACCAAGCAAGATTGGACGGACGGACACACACACACACACACACACACACACACACACACCCCTAGGGATGTCACCGTCAAGCTTCAGAAAGCTAAAAAGGAGAAAAATCTTGAAATCCAGAAGAAAAAAGACCTTACATATAGAAGAACAAAGAAATTCGAACAGATTTCTCATTAGAATTCATGCAAGCATGGAGAAAGTGGAGTGAAATATTTACTGAAGTGTTGATAGAAAAAACCCTGCCAACCCGGAACTGTACATCCAACAAAATTATTCTCCAAAATTGAAGGGGAAAAAATAAAGATTTCGTAAACAAAACCTGAGGAAATCCATTACCAGCTGACCTTCCCTGCAAGAAATGTTAAAATTTCTTCATGCTGAAGGAAAATGATATGGGTCAGAAACTTAAATCTATATAAAGAAAGAAGTGAAGGTAAAGTAAAATATTTTATTATTGTTATTTCACAAGTGATATAAAATATAATTTTTTGTTTAAAGAAATAATAGGAATAATGCATTGGGTGATTTTAAAATATGGATAAAGAAATGAAAAACTACTGTGTTGGAAGGACAGGAAGGAGAAGTTGAAAATATTCTGTTAAAAGGTACCTGAGTTAGAAAGTGGAGCATTATAGCATCATTTGATGATGGACTTAGATTAGTTTAAAGTGTACATCACAGGCTTCCACTTTGGGGAGCAGGAAATACATATCTTTCTCTCTTGCTCCTGTTAAATACAACTGAAAATCTTGAAAATGGCTTACTAAATAAACCTAAGAAGACTCTGAAAGTTGGAGAGAAAGAGGGAAACCAGCTAAGGGCCCTGGGATCTGGGGGAATAAATGGTATTGAGTTCCCTGGATTTTCTTTTTTTTTCTTTTTAATTTTTTTTTTTTTACATTTATTTATTTTTGAGACAGAGAGAGACAGAGCATGAACGGGGGAGGGGCAGAGAGAGAGGGAGACACAGAATCGGAAGCAGGCTCCAGGCTCCGAGCCATCAGCCCATCAGCCCAACTCACGGACCGCGAGATGGTGACCTGAGTCGAAGTCAGATGTTTAACCGACTGAGCCACCCAGGCGCCACCCCCCCCCCCCCCGCCCCGGATTTTCTTTTGACCACGCATTTTGCAAATTTAGAGCTAAGCAAGCCAGCAACTCAGAAATGTCAAGAGACATAAACCAAAAAAGCCCAAAGTTAAAAAAAAAAAAAAAGTCTGCTTTCTCTAGCCAAATGACCAGGAAAAGGGCAGCCTAGCAGGGCAAGAAAAATTTAGTAAATAACCTCTTCTACCCTAGAGGAACACCACAGACAATCTAAAAACCACGCTATGAAAAGACAAGCCCAGAGAATATATATCTAATAAAGGGCTTGTAGCCACAATATGCAAAGAACTCTTACACTCGACAATAAGAAAATAAACCAATTTTAAAATGGGCAAAAAAATCTGGACACTCCAACAAAGAAGATATACAGTTGGCAAATAAGTATATGACAACACCAACAGCACTTGTCTTTAGGGAAATGAAAATGAAAAGGAGATGGCACTATAAATACCTACTAGAATTGCTAAAACCCCCAAAACTGACAGCATAAATTATGTGAGGTAGAGGAACAATAAGAACTCTCATCCATTGTGGCAAAAATGCAGAACAGTAGACAGCACTTTGGAAGATAATTTGGCAGTTTCTAACAAAACCAAACATACTTTTGCCATTAATTTGGCTATCAGATATTTATCTGTCTTAACTGAAAATTAAGTCTACACAAAACCTGCAGACAAATGTTCATAGCAGCTTTATTCATAATCAACAAAAACTAGAAAAACCAAGATTTCTTCCAATAGGTGAGCGGATAAACATCCATACAACAGAATACTATTCAACAATAAAAAGGAACGAGCTCTCAAGCCAAAGCCATGCAAAGCCACAGATAAATCATTAATGTATACTGCTAAGTGGACGAAGCCCATGTGAAAAGGCATATGATTCCAATTATATGATATGCTGAAAAAGAAAACTAAAGCAGTGGTAAACATATCAATGGTTGCCAGAGTTTTGAGAAGGGGAGAGATGAATGAATCGATGAAGCACACGGGATTTTTTAGGGCTAATTATTTTGTAAGATACCCTAATAATGTATGCCTGCAATTATAGATTTGCTAAATTCCACAGAAATTTATCACATGAGAAAACTTAATGTATGCAAATTTTTAACAATCATCTAGGAGGTTGGAGATCTCCAAATGGAATGCAGACAGTGACAAAACAATGTAACTATGGTATAAATGTACGAAATAACCTCACCAAGGGAGGTGGAGGAACAAGGTGCTGACTCAAGTAACTTTGAAAATGAGTGGAATCTGGGGGCGCCTGGGTGGCGCAGTCGGTTAAGCGTCCGACTTCACCCAGGTCACGATCTCGCGGTCCGTGAGTTCGAGCCCCACGTCGGGCTCTGGGCTGATGGCTCAGAGCCTGGAGCCTGTTTCCGATTCTGTGTCTCCCTCTCTCTCTGTCCCTCCCCCGTTCATGCTCTGTCTCTCTCTGTCCCAAAAATAAATAAACGTTGAAAAAAAAAAATTAAAAAAAAAAAAGAAAGAAAATGAGTGGAATCTGTAAGACTAAAGGCAAAAAGGAACTACACTGCACTTGAGCACTGTGCTCTAGTTGATAAGATTGTTTCCCATGGGGGCACAGGTTGGCAATTATGAAATGACTATACACACACACTAGAACTAAACAGTTAACCAAATGTACAACAGACGGTAGAAGTCAGGTTTCTCACTGATGGAGTGGGAAGTAACAGTAAGCAAGGGCGACTGGCTGGAATGATCCCTGTGGTAATGGATTCAACTTGGAGATATCAGTAAGAACTCACGTTTCACTTAATGTAGACACAAGCGGTTACATGCAGAATTATTTCTAGATATGTGTCTATACATGGGTATACACACATATATTCCCTTGCTCTGTTGGCTGAGAGTGCCTGAAATCAATGACACTCAAGTATCAACAAGCACACTTGGGTTCCTGATTTTGGTTTCTAAATACCATTCCCTAATAAAAGAAAGCAGGTCCCCCTTGGAGAAATGGTAAATTTTAGGACCGGGGTGGGACATATGCAAAAACATCTTACATCTTACAGTGGGGGAAAGTAAGAAAGTGCTAACACACACACACACACACACACACACACACACACACACACACACACAGTGGGATTATGTCAAAGTGACACAAAAGCCGACCGAAAGAGCTCCAAATAACCAAAGAGCAACAACATGGGTAAAGCAATATTGTATTATTACCCAAAGTATGAAATAAATATCTACAAGTCCATTCTGATATAAAAATAGGTAGATAGGTAGATGAGAGATAGACAAATCTCTCATGCAGAAAAATCAAATAATTTTCAAAATAAATCAATTTATTATTTCTTCCATTCCCATCAAGGAAGTAGAATACAACTTCCCACTCCTTGAATGTGAACTACACATAGTGATTTTCCTCCAAGGAATATAGAAAGACTCACAAAAGGATAACTTTACATGGAAAAGCCTGACAAATGCTACCTCACCCAGGTGAAGGTCAACATCAAATGTTAAGTCATGTTGCTAGCATGAATCCTTGATATGATGTGATGAGAATGGCACTTTACCTCTGTCATCTGCCTTCCGTAACTCAGGTCTCAAAAGCAGAAAAGCAGGTTCCGTAACAAACCCGTAACTCAGGTCTCAAAAGCAGAAAAGCATCACCCAAATTCTAACAGAAAGACATGTCACAATATACCCAACCAATACTCCTCAAAACTGTTAACTTCACGAACGAAACAACAGAGCTATCACTACCAAGAGGAGCCTAAGGAGGAGACGGGGCAACTAAGTGCAGTGTGGGTGGAGTCTTGGGTGGAAAAGAAAAAGGACACCTTACAGAAAAACTAAAGAAATGTGAACTGAGTATGGACTTTAGTTGATGAAAACAAATCAACCTTGGCTCCTTAATTGGGACAAATGTGGTAGACTAATGTCAAATGTTAATAATAGGGGACACTGAGTATGGGGTGTGTGGGAACTCCACTACCTTTACATCTTCTCTATGAATCTAAAATTATTCCACAGTAAGTTTATATAAAATAAACCCTCTGGCCCCTCTGTTGAGAAGGGGCTGTAGTAGCAGGGGTGGAGGCAGAGAGGCCCGTTAGAAGGCTGCTACCGTAACGCAGGGGAGGGAGAGGGTGGCTGGCACCAAAGCGGTGGCAGCGGGTGGCGAAAACTCAGAGGCACTGGGTATTTTCAAAGGTTCATGTCTGAGTAGGGAGCTGAAAAAGCAATCAGAATCTTAGGGTGCCTGATGAGGAAACTTAACTTTCTGCTGTTTGTAATTATTCCATCTCTCCCAACAGGCTAAGCTCTGTGAGGGCATTTCTTTCTGCGGAAGCACCTCCCTTCCTCAGGCAGCACTAAATAATAATTGCTGAATCAAATTCTCTATGTTGTATGCTGAGATCCTACATGTCTCCTTAACTTCAGTTTGGGTACAGCACCTCGAAGAACACAGATGAGTCAACAGCCAAGCAAATATGGCTCTCTTCTACGTATCTTACCAAAGGAGACCCTTGCTTTCAAAAACCTGCCTAATCGACTTTCACACTGATTGACATTTATAGTTGCGCTGTAAAACTTACTGGTGAGTCCCACAACCCAATGAACACTGAAGGCCAGTACACTCCTGATCAATCCCCCCACTGGAGTTGAATGATCAACAACAGGTCTTTACGCTGGTTGCCCAGGCCGTATCAGTTTTATTTCTCAGTATAATGATCTTTTTACTCAATTAAATATTGCATAAACTGATGCAATATGAGAACAAACAATATGAGTAGGTACAGAACAGGGTGTTTCTATCACAGTAAAGTTGAATGCCTAGAGCTTGAGGAAGACCTCTCTAAAAATACTGTTGTAGACTTAGGTATGAATGAGAGGAGATTTGGGAACAAAGAAATGTGAACTGCTCTCAGACGTTCAGAGGTAACTTTCACTTCTCACTTCAAGTAGAATTTAAGAAACAGAAATGGGCACTGAACATCCTAGAAAATACATTCTGGGCATGGTTCATGCAGTAAGAGCAAATAGTCCTCATTCTGTAGATTCCTACTCAAAGATAAGGCTTCAAAAGACTGGCAATAAGAGTTCATATACAAGTTTTGTACTTTAATCAAATTATAAGGCACGCAGGTATCATTTATTATAATTTCCTGCTTACGTTTTTCAGTGAACCAACCAACCACCCACTATAATTTAGTTGAGTATAGAGTTTCTACTGCGCTGTGATCATTCTTCCCACTTATCACCATTCTCTTTTTCTCTCTTACCATTTCTTACTCATCTATCCTTTTAAATGACAACCAGGCTGCTAGTATGTGATCCAGATAGATTTCCTACAGAAAGTTGCAGAGGATTTGAAAGCTTTATCACAGCAGACTTCATTTCCTTGAAGACAGGACATTGTTGGGCCATAAAGAATGCTCCAGGCCCTATGGGTTGATGTTATTACAGGAGTTAGTCTCGTCTAGTAGAGAGGAAATTGCGAGATGACCTTACTGAAGATTCCAGAGTTATGAAAAAGATCAATAAACCTGACAAGTCCCGTTTCCTTTCCTGCTTACCATTATATGCTGTACTTGATCTTGTTTCGAGAGTGTCACTTCTCATACCTATTTCTTGAACTCTGGTCACCCCTGTTGGAAGGAATGTAAATCTTTTGGAAGGATTCTCTATTGAGATTCTTTTATGTATATGCTATTGACCCGGCAATTCCTATCGTGGGAATCTGTTTCACAGACACTTGTGTGTTTCCTAACACCAGCAGTTAGTTTTGATCTCGTGTAGTCAAATGCATCAGACACTTCTTGTCTAGCCTCGTTTTCTTCTGTCCCTGGCTCCTAGTCCCTACAGTTTGGTTAGGATTCAAGGGAGGTATGGGCAAGAAGTCTAGGCTTCGTTAACTAGGGAACTCACATCCCTCTGGCCAGTGCCCCTGGTTCATGAATGAACACATGACACCAAAGGAGTCAATAAGACTCTTCCCTAAGACTTTGGCTGAAATCATTAGGAAAGATGCTTTCTCTTCTTTCTGGGATTTTTAGGTATAAGAATGTTGTGAACCTAGAACTGTTGGTGACCATAGTTACACCACATGGATAGACACAATCTAAGAATGAAGCCAGCAGAGTAGAGATGGACAGCCAGCATGAGGACAAGAAGGAGAAATAACAACAACAACAGAATTTCAAGGCCATCATTTAAGCCTCTGGATCACCCAACTGGTTATGTGAACAGTTTGATTCCCTTTTGTCATGAAGCCAGTTTCATGTAGATTTATGGAATCTGTGAACAAATTAGTCCCAACTACTACAGAAAAAATCTATAAACAAACTAAATGTTTATCATAGGGGAATGGCTAGTCAAATTATGATATGCGCTATGGAATACTATGAAGGCATCAAACAGAAGACGCCACATTAGATGGATAGTCATGGAAGTCTCTGAGATATGTTTTTAAGTAACAAAGTAAAAAATGTGTAAAGAATGATCCTCTTTAAATCTGTGTATCTCTGTGTGTGTGTGTGAATTTTTAGGAAAACAGAATGGAAGGAATTATTCTGAAATGTTTACCATCATTAGGGAGAGGAGGGGGGTTAAGAAGTGATGAATGTTGTATAAGACAGACTCACTTTGTATTTTTCCATTGGTTTTCTAATTTTATTACAATGAGCATGCATTTATGCATTAGTTATGCAAATTAAAATATTTAAATGGAAAAAAATCCCGTTCCCAGGGTTAATTAGTTTGGGTCCTCATCACTTCTCATTACACAATTCAGCACATCTAGAACCAAGATTATTTTCCCCGCTAATCTAGTTAGTGACAGCATTAGTTACTAGAGTCACGATCTGAGAGCTCCCAGTGGTGGCTCTTCCTCCCAAAGTCCACTGCATCCCAGTGGTCACCAAATTTACCAGGTCCACCTCCCAGACCCTCCTGGAACGTGTCCCCTTCTCTCTGTCTCACTTCTGCCACTGCAGTTCTAGCTGTCACTATGAGTCGCCTGCATTACTGCGATCCTCTCCTACCCAACTTCCAAAACCCATGCTTTCTCATCTTTTATCACTCCCACAAAGAGATGTTTCTAACATGCAGTTCTGATCCTGCTACTCCTCACTTAACAACCTTCAGCCAAAGTAGGAGTGAAGTCCAAACCCTGACACATAGCCTGCCGGACCTTTTGCGATCTGACCTGGGACACCCGCTGCTTCATCCCTCACCACTCGCCCCCGCCATGTGTTCACGCTTGCCAAGGGTCTTGCGGATCCCGGAACATGCCAAACTCTCTCTGGTTTCTGTGCCTTTGCACATGCTGTTCCCTTGATGCAGCTCACTTTTCCCTGCCTTCCTTGCCTGACTCACTCCCCCCTTCTTCAAAGCTCAAGGTGAGCATCATTGTTTCTGATGCTCCTGGGTGGGACTGGGTACGCTTTATGGGCCCTCTCGAAATTCTCTGCCATGGCCACCTTCCTTATCACATTTACTGTAATTATCTCCTTACCTTTGTGCCTTCTTTCCAGAGTCCCCAAGCAGGGGAGGCCGTGTCACGAAGCGCAGCCTCAGAGAAGAATCCTGCGCTACCGTTTTATACCTACGAGATGTTTCGACGACTAACTTAAATTCTGTGCCTCTGCTCGTCTGTACCAGGAACAGTATCTTACCATAAAGGACCGAGCACATCAGTATGTATAAAGTGCTGAAAACAGCACCTGACCCATGGAAAGTACCAAATAAAGACGTCTGTCTACCTTTCGTATCATTAGTAATCTTTATGCCCTAGTACAATGCTTAATAATGCTTAAGGGATGTTAAATAAGTGAACAATTACTTTGTTGAACAAAGTTTTCTGAACAAATGCTTCCGTAAAAGCATGCATTCCCAAACAAGAGGTTCCATTTTAATGCAAGACTTTCTACCTACATACAGAAAACAAAAAGGGAAATGTCATTTAGAAACTCTGGTTCCAAATCATTTGAATGGCAGTTGCAGTCGTCTGTAACAGAGCCACAACTCATGGCCCCGGTGTGATTATTCATGTAGCTTTATATAAAAGCAACTTCACCCATTAGTGTTAATTTGCTAGATGGTAAGAGAGCTACCTCCCATGCTGAACCAATGGCCTGTAGAATTTCGTAGTCAAGGCATTCTGCAAATGCTGGCAGAATTATCCTCTGGCAGGATTCTGTAAAGTCCTACTTCTACAACTAAGCATTACTAGAAATGTCAAGGCAGAGTGGTTTCTAGGAACTTTCTCAAGACCAGTGAGAGAGCACAAAAGCAGCTTTGTTGTCTTTGATCCTGTCGTAACCGAGTACCCGTACCTGGAGTATGCTTTCTGCCCCGCCAAGGACCTAGACGCCCCAGAAATGCGACAAATTAATTACAGCAGTTAATTCTTGAAAGGAAAGGCTGACTGATGGGGCTGGACTGAAAGAGGGAGGGCACTGAGAATACAAGGGAGCGGGGGAGGATGGCCTGACATCTCAAAGGTGACGCACCACCTGGGTGTAGGCTTGGAATACCACACATCTCGAGAGGGGATCTGGGATATCCCCCTCTGGCCATTCCCCAGGGGCCCAGGGTGCCGTAACTGTGAATGCCCCACCCTCCTGTCAATGCTTGGCCGGTGCTAATTCTTTCCCACTGGACTCTGGAACTCATTATGTCCTGTTTTTCATTTTTCACTAGGTCCGGCAGGCTGCAGAGACTAGCCAACATCCACCTTCCAGACCTTGGGGCACAATTTTTTTTTAAGGTATATTTAAATGATGAGAAAGAAGAGAAAGCATCAGTTGGGAATTACAGGCAGGATATTTACCGGAAACGTTAACTGTGGGTCCCGCTCATCGCCACCACTGTCTTCTGTCACTAATTTCTGCTGGCTTTTTTTTTTCCCCCAGGAAGATCTCCAATGCTGTCTCTTTAACGACCTATTTTTATTTTGTTTCTCATTCCAGACAATGGACTCTTCCCAGCTCTCTCAAGATCAAGAGTGAGCAAGCATCAGAGGGAGTTCAGGACTGACTCGCTATAGAGTATGCTGATTTTTCTAGCTTTTGTTCTTATCCCCAGCCTAAAAGCAAACTACTGAAATTACATGTGCTAATGTTCCCACAATTAGAGAAAATAGGGATGTGGCTACTATAGTTCTGTCTGACTTTATTAGTGTTTGAACTGTGACTTCAAAAAGGTTATGGCAAGTGAAAGTCAAATGCTTGCAGCTGCTAAGTTTGCACGGAGTTAGTTTCAGACTCTGTCCTGTCCCACGCTGCTCACGATGCACAGGATCGCACCAAGTGTCAGTGGGGGAAGGCTGCCTGTGCTCCAGGAAATGAAAATCACTGTTCCTGCTGTGGATGTACAATCACTTAGAAGCCAGGCCCTTAAGACTTTTACAGTGAGACCCTCACTCCTCTCTGTCATGCTTGTGTTCACCTGGGGCGTCTCACTTTACAGAGAGATTCTTAAGTGGAGTTCAGTGTGGAAAACCAGCCACGCTCCTTCCCACACTAAACAGTGCATAACGTCTGTTTTTCTACTTACAATGGCTCTACAAATTCTGCCTTGCATTTGGAAAGCACATCTTACTTAAAGACTTCTTTCAATCCTCTCAATACCCGGGCGAGACTGCCATCCTTACTTTCAATTTTATCAGAAACCGCGGTTCAGAAAGGCATGTAAATAACACCGTGTCAAAACAGAAACAATGCCAGAGCCGGGAATTCAATACATCCTGACACATTTTGCATCTGATTATAAGCTCTTACCCCCTGCAAGTAGTAAAGTTATTTATAATAACTTCTAAAATGCTTTAAAGATCATAGGATATAGTTTTACGTTTATTATGTGAAATAAAGGCATTTTATACCTAGTGAAGGAAAACAGAATATGGAAGCCTGTGATTTGAACCGCGAGAAAACTGGGACAACTTTATCAACACCAAACAGAACTCAAACAGAGAAGAAATGTTTGTGGGAAAAGGACCAAGACCAGGGTTCTGGAATAAGATGTAGGCTGCAAAAGTAATAATAGCACAGAGCATGTGACAAACGACACAAGAAGGGACTCGGGCAGCTGAAAAATCGGAGTTCAGCCTGAGTTATAAGAGGAAACGCGCACGTCTGATAGGGTGAGGACAATTACTCACAGGGCATCTTTAGGACAATATGAGAGTTTTGAAATTTTGTTACCTAAAATAAACAAAGAGAAAGGTAGAAGAAAACGGTAAGAAAGAGAAACATTTAACAGAACGGATTCAAAAAGAGGTAAAAAATGAAGTTCAGGAAAAAAGATCTTAAAATTAAAAAATTATTAATCAAAAGCGGGGGAGGGGCTGGTTAAGTCAAGCTGAGGGCAGACACGGGCGGCCACCGTATTAAAGACAGCGCGTGAGGAAGCCAGAGTTGTTCCAAATTCCTTTTCATTTCTGTTTACAAACCCTGGCTTTGCGAGGTGCTCAGAATACACTCAGGTGAGTATCCAGTGGATTTTATCCACCCCCCCCGCCCCGCCATGTTCGACATCCGTTTCCACCCCCATATTTTGCCTGAACTATGATTAGGATTTCTCATTGCCTGTGTATCTTGACCTAACACACGCCAAGAAGAATGAAAATAATCCAAAAGACCTGATTCTTGGATACCAGGTCACAAGTTTTACCTCAAATGCTAGCTAATTTAAAAAAAAAATCTGTCTGGCTGCTAATCTTTAATTCAGAGCATTTTGAGGTCTAGGGAAGTTCTGTAATGAGATTGCTAACAGATGCAAAGATCATAAAATTTCAAAATTTCAAGCAACAGTAAATGGCTAATTCATTGTAATTAGTGATTTTTGGCAAATTACGTGGCATATTTGTATTCCATGGGGAAATGTCCCTCAAGTGGTAGCAGGAGCGTGGCACGCACATGTAATTCAATTTAATTTCACTCCACAATTTTCTTTAAAGGAAAATGTTTACAGCTCGTGAAACCTATGGTGAGAAACGCCCCTTTTACATTTGAAAATGAAGAAAATGGAGAACTAACTTGCCTTGCTGAACACAATGGACACCATGAAGAAATCCAGTAAGAAACTCTCTGACAGATCTTTGTAGTCAAAATGGAAAAAGATCGCAGTGAAGCTCACGTGAATAAACTGATGAGCGGGGTTACAGAAGGAGGTCCTTAGCAGCTTCATGCCGGCAACGATCATCAGGAAAATGTCCCAGCTGTTGGAAAGGAAAGAAAGGAAGCGGTCAAGGACAGCGAAGTACCAGGTGAGTCACAATAGCTAATGTTTCTTGAGCATTTACTGTGCACGGTGCACTTTACAGGCATGAAAAGCCAAGACTGGTGGGGAAGGGGGACACAGGGGCGGAGGACGGTGTGGGGGGAGGCTCTGTCATTATCCACATTTGTCAGAGGAGCAAAACGGGGTCTTAGAGTTTGGGTCCCTTGTCTAAGATCTCATGGTGGGGGGCAGGGTAGAGTGAGGATTGAAACTCAGTCCCAAGGGACTCTCAAGCACAGACCCTTGGCCTTGAGAAGAAGCTCCTTCCTGCCACATGATCTTCACGGTCCCCTGTCCCTCAGCAAGGACACAGAGCTCCCTTGGAGCTTATCTGAAGGACTCCTGCAGCGACAGGTTCCGCAGAAAGTTTGATGGCGAGTGAGGAAACAGAGCATGCTGTCCCTCTTTGCGTCCGCTCAGTGTATGCTTTTTTATCATGAAAGAATCTTACTGAAGCAGTGATATAATAGTAGCTAATATTAAATTCGGAAAAGAAATAAAACCCCGGTATCTCATCACAGACTTTTTGCCTTTACATGTTAATTTCTAATATTTTTCAGCATGTTTACCTCCCTGGTAAATGTAAGCTCTTTGGACTCCCCCCACCCCACACACTTTTTTTTTTTCCTGCTGAAAATGATACCATTGACATTTTTCCCCCCATGGCATTGGCCTTTTTAGTTAAGGAACTCATCAAAGCAGTCCAGCAAGGAGATAACCAGGACTTTGCTTCAAGGCCTGGGCTCCTGGATGCTCTTGTCTGGGGAGTCAGGTTATTAACCTGTATAGGGAGCATGTGTTATACGAACAATTCCAGCAGATGCTGAAGCCAACAATGAATAATCTAACTACCTTAAGCTCGGAAAGTTAATGATAACAGCTAAGAATATCCTGACAGAGCAAACAGCCACTTCCTGGAGGGGTCTGTCTTTCTGAAGGAAGGCTTTGCACATTTTGGGCAGATTCCTGCACCCTCCCACCGTAATAAAATCCTACTTGCAAACTCAAAAGAAAGGCAGAGATGGGAATGCTTTCCAGTGAATGGTTGCACTTAAAAGAGAGAGGTTTTTTCCCCCTGGCTAAATACAGAAAACTGGAGCTATGCCTCAATTTCCCTCAGCCTAGAGGGATCCCCGGGCTCTGGACCCTTTTCAACATTATTATTATCTTGTCCCAGGATGAGGGCATTTGAAAAATGCTTTTAAAGTCTTTGCACCTATCAGGTGCAACACTGTCATTTCTGTTGTCAAAAAGATCTAATAATGTTGGCAATTCCATTTGCCTTGATGGGATATTTCGTATGCCTTCAGACCGAGGGCTACAATTGTTTTCACTTTGCCTGAGGATGCACCCAGTGAGATTTGCTCAAGGCTCATCTGAGGAAAACTAGTCCTTGATTACATACAGATTTGGGCTGAGTGGGAATGTTTTCATGTAACTTCAACATAAAACCCTCAGGCTTCCTGCAGCAAAGTTGCGCACTGCTCCAGAACCCACCTTTCTTTTCCTTCTATTTCCTGATGAAAATACAGTATAAAGACATGACTTTGGGTCCAGTTGCCTTTGACAACGGCCCAGGATACAAGAATGTCTATGCCCAATGACAAGGCATCTTAAGGTTAGGGGTATTCTTATTTGGGTTTTCACAGGAGACTGATGATTTTGGGGGTTATTCAGGCCAAATCTAAGTGAGGGTCAACTCTTAACTTTGTGTTCTCTGTGACTACGGTTAAAATGAAGAGCATTAATTTTTTGCTTATCAATGATGACTGGTTAACACTATGGGAGGTCTTAAGGACTGAATTTTACGGCCTTTATAACATTGCAAGACTAATGATCCCAGTTAAAGTAGTTCAGAGACTACTGTAGGCTCAGCTGAAGGTTTAATAAAGGCTTATGTAGCAGTCAGTGAACACAACCTGGGACAGTTGCAAAGCATCCATTTAGATCAGGCTGGAAAATATAAATACCTAACAAGATATCACAATTCACCCATTCATCCATTTACCAGTCCCGGCTTGATCACCCATCTACCTAGCCTTCTACCATTTACTAGGGGGGGTAGTATTAAAAGTCGAGTAAGAAGTCATGCCTGTTGCTGAGGAGTTCACTGCCTAACTATCAGGTACAGTGGTTCTCAGTGCAGGTAGGCCGGGGGATTCTGTAGTTAGAAACAGGTTTCTGGGTGATACTGACATACAGACTCCTGCTGTCCTATTTTAGAACAGCTGGTCTAATGGGGTACTTGAAATTATTATTTAAAAAAAAATTTGAGCTTATTTATTTATTTTGAGAGAGACAGAGACAGTGTGGGCAGAGGAGGGGCAGAGAGACAGAGAGAGAGAATAATGAGCAGGCTTCATGCTGTCAGCACAGAGCCCGATGCGGGGCTCGAACTCACGAAACTGTGAGATCATGACCTGACCCAAAAACCAAGAGTTGGACACTTAACTGACTGAGCCACCCAGGCACCCTAAAATTACTTTCAAGGCTTCATTTGGATGCCTCAAGAATATGAAGGAATTGTCAGCTTTCGGTTCTAAGAAGAATAGTTCTGTTGGTGTCATCTTGGATTTGAGACTATTTGGAGGGACATAGCTAAGGTGCTACTTTCTGATATTAGTGTCTGGAAAAAACATTATAGGGGGTAGAGAGTATTATTACTTGAAACTGGACTCTCTCCAAACTCTTTGACTCTGCCTGATTGCCAACCCTTGTGTCCAGCCTCTGCCAACAGCCAGAACTGGAGGGCCTCCACCTGCAGGCTTAGCTTAAGGTCCCAGTCCTGAGGTTGGAAAGCGAGCAAACTTTAAGTCCTTCAGCTCGTTACCCCGGGGGGAAGCACGGGTACCCTCTTTGCTACTTTAGTTCTGATTGTAAGCCCTCGTTCTAGAAACCGAGACGCGGCCTTGTTCCAGGAGGGCGGCAGGGTTAGCCAACATTGTGCCATACCAGAAACACCTACCGCTAGAGAAAGCACTTGAGGTTCTGGATGAGGAGTCATCTCGGGGACTGGGTCCCCCCAAACTGGGCAAGAGGGCTACAGTCTCACTGTCTGTGTTCTTTATCCGGTGAGACTGATTTTCATCCCTGGATCTGAAGTCCAGGATTTTAAATACCAAAGGGCACGACTTGGCCTGGCCTAGCCATGACAGGTCTGAACTGGAAGGAAGGCAGAGTCTGATAAAGACAGGAAGGTTATATGACCATTTCATTCGGTGTCTGCTTTGTGTGACTATGAATCCACTCAATGTCCAACAGAGTGTTCAAATGTCTTTTATCTCAGCTTGCTCAATCTTTGGCAAATGTTAAATAATTTGTCCTCATCACCCCCCGAAAGGAAGGGCAGGTTTAAATTAGTATGCTTGGGATTATGCACAAGAATTGACTTGGGCACATAATGTTTAAGCAACATGACTTAATAAGCAAATCTGGGAAAGGATGTCTTTCTCATTCTCCTACTCGAACTTACTTGACCAGGCACTTCAACCTTCTGTCAGAGCAGCAAATCCACAGATTATCGAGAAGGATTTCCATTTGCAAATTCAGAGTTAATTTTAATGTATGAAACTAATAACTCAACTGTGTGTTGTTAATGCTTTGCAAAAACATGGGCATCTTGACAGCACGATGACGTTGTGCTCCGTGTTTTTTTTTAATTGTGAGGCTTCTCCCGATAAATGCAGAGAGAGCACTGACAGTGATTAGTCCCCCCTCCCTCAAGCACAAAACGATAGTGTATTTGCTAAATGAAATGACATGAGGCGGTTCATAAAGCTCTGAGCATGATGGTAAGAACTTTCCAGGGGGTTCAGGAACCCCTGGAACCACACTGTGCTTCCGTCATCTCATTAGAGCTCACTGACTAAGTTCTTGCAGGAGCTTTTTCAAACAGGCTGTCGTTTATTTGCAACATCACTTCAAGCAGATCTAACTTCATTTTCAGCCCACTCTGTAATAACCATCAAGTTCCTCCAGCGAGTTTGAGTAAAAGACCACCCTCGCTTACTTTTACGCGGCCGGTAAATTAGTAGATGCTGTACTACTGTAGCCTGTTTAGAGAAAATCCACCCGATTTTGAAATCATTGTGATCGAAATCATTACGGGAATAAACTGTTATCCACTTACTGGGTACCGAGTCTCCGGTAATTGCTTATTGAAAATGCATCAATAGTGAGGGCATTCAGAATTATTGCTGGGTACAGGATGTATTTTTCAAAACACTGAAGCCAGACATAGAGTCTTTCAAACCACATTAAATGGGCGATATCTGAAAGAAACACAAAAACCATTTAGAACTGATCAAGTTATTTTTCTTTAAGTACATGTAAAAAGAAGCAATGTCCCCCCTTTTCATTCAAAAGCTGCTCACTCAGAACTCCAGATTCTAGACAGGATATACCAATTTGCTTTCCAGGCAATCCTTAGCTTTGTTTCTACATAGTTCATAAATAATAACATACGGTAATATAGACCAGGGTCCCAATTCTTCAAGTCAGGTGATTTTTCCATATGTGATTATTCCTGGGACCCAGGAAGTAAGCGGTCCTGTATCAAGGTCTCTCAGAGGAAGTATGGGTGGACAGTGAGGGATGAAGGGTCGAAAAACAATCTCCTGGGCCCATCTCCTGTTCAGCTGGGGACACTTCCAAGGCTGGGCTTTCTTCTCCTTCTTCTTAATCTTTAAATCAACAGTCAAATCCCCAGGACACACATACACATGAGAGAAAGCTGATCCCCAGGCCCCATTGTTATGAATGTATTACATTCTTGAGAACCCTTGTGACAACAGGAGCACCACGGGGAGTGACGTCTCTTCCCACGAGGGCTAAGGTTTTGAGTCAGACCAGTCTGGGTTTTCATTCAGACTCTACCAGCCACTGGTGCATGACAGTGAACTATTAACTCCATCTTTCTGAGCCTCGGCTTGTGCGCCCTGCCCACCCTCTGAGTCAGCTGCTGGGGAAGTGGTTGCCCCTCTTTCCCGCCACTCAGGGCAGGGAAAGACGCTGCTCCCCCTCGGGATGGGGTCATGTAGGATGTACACTTGCAGTGCCTGTCACCCCCCTCTGGCTACTTTTCTTTCTTTCTGAGGAGGAGGAGTGGCTGGCTGGTCCGGTGGTCAGAGCACAAACTCCCTTAGGCCACAGCATCAGGAGGAGAGGAGAACACACATCCCTGACACAGGAGTGAAGTACGGAGCCAAGCTCTTCCCTGCTTCCATGAGGAGGGCACTCCTGGTTCAGCCCCGGGCCCGCAGGTAGGTCCATCTCACTCCCTGCTGAGTCTCTCTGCTACTAACTGTGAGGCTGAGACGGTCCCCAATCCACCAGCCAAACAGCCAGGAAAATGAACCAGACATGCCGGGGACTCAGTCTCTCCACCGGGTCTCAGAGGCCAAACCCCCAAAGGGCAAAGCTGACTCCATCGAACTTCTGGAATCACATTCCTCAACCACTTATAATATCAAACTTACACCTCAATAACCTATAGTAAAAAACAAAACAAAACAAAACAAACAAGAGGGCCATGTCGTTGTTACATTATTTGGATTACACAAGAATCCACTCATGAAGAACAGGTCGCACTCACACTTATCATTTGATTAAAAATATGAGAAGAGATCAGCATTCAGGAATCTGATTCACAAAGAATGGTGAGGACAGACACAGTGGGAATACCTCATGACATGGACAAGAAATAAGAACAAATATCCCAGGGATTCATCAGTAGAAGAGAGACGCAATGAGAAATCATCAAGATAAAAATAAAAAGAACCGTTAATGATACATGCAACAGGGAGGAAGACTGGGTAATGACCCAAGGAAAAGGAACACACTGATTTGAAAAGATATATGCAGCCCTGTGTTTACTGCAGCATTAATTACAGTAGCCAAGAAATGGAAGCAGCTCAAGAGTCCACCCACTGATGAATGGATAAAGAAGACGTGGGGTGTGTGTGTGTGTGTGTGTGTGTGTGTGTGTGTAACAGAATATTACTCAGCCATAAAAAAAGAATGAGCTCTTGCTATCTGCAACAACATGGATGGAGCTAGCGGGTATTAACACCAAGTAGAATAAGTCAGTCAAAAAGACAAATACCACACGACTTCACTCACAGGTGGAGTTTAAGAAACAAAACAAAGAAACAAAAAAATTAGACTCTTCTTTTTTTAGTTTATTCATTTTGAGAGTGTGTGTGTGTGTGTGTGTGTGCACGCCCACAAGCAGGGGAGGGGCAGAGAGAGAGAATTCCAAGCAGGCTCCATGCTGTCAGCGCAGAGTCAGATTCGGGGCTCAAACTCACGAACCAAGAGACCATGACCCGGGCCGAAATCCAGAGTCGGATGCTTAACTGACCAAGCCACGTAGGTGCCCCCCCAAATCAGACTCTTAAATGCAGAGAACAAACTGATGGTTACCACAGGGGAGGTGGGTGGGGGAATGGGTGATAGGTGATGGGGATTAGGAGTACACTTATCATGATGAGCACTGAGTAATGTAAACAACTGCTGAATCACGGTATTGTACACCCGAAACTAGTATAACGCTACGTTAGTTACACTTCAATTTAAAAGGTATATATACGCGATGGAATGTTGCTCAGCCCTAAAGAAGAATGAGATTTTGCCATTTGCAACAACATGGATGGACCTCGAGAAAAGTCAGACAGAGAAAGACAAATATACGATTTCACTTCTACGAAGAATCTAGAAAACATAACAAATGAACAAAAACAGACACAGACTCTTAAATACAGAGAAAAAACTCTACCTAAACAGAGTGGAGGTGGGTGGGGCATGGGCAAAATAGGTGAAGCCATACAAACTTCCAGCTGTAAAACAGATAAGTCATGGGGATGAAAAGTACAGCATAGGGAATATAGTCCGTAACGTTGTAAAAACTTTGTATGGTGACAGATGGTAGCCACACTTCCCATGGTGAGCGCAGCGTAATATATGGCATTGTCTGTGTCACATACCTGAAACTAATGTAACACTGTATGTCAACTCTACTTCAATAATTAAAAAACAGCAAGGATGTTGGGTAGGAATTTAACTTCGGGTATTCTTAATGGTGAATGCGCAGTGTTTTCCGGTATAGATTTGAAAATGGGCTGTTTCATAGGGAATTAAGGTGTTGTTTTTTTTTTTTTTACATATGATTAACGAAATCTAGGTGTACTATTATATATTCTACATGCCGACAACAGGGTTCCCATCTTTTGTGAAAGTATATGAAAATTAGGAAAGACAAATTTTTATGATGTCTCCCCCATCCCTTTAGGCAAATGACAGGAACCCTACTTCTAGAGAAAACTGAGGCTATGAGACTCCCAACAACTCATCTTCCCACCCGTCAGCTACGAATGTATTCATAGTTACATCCACCTGCTGGGTCCTCCTCACGTTGAGCGTCCACTGAAGCTCTGAGTCCCGTTCTTTGCTGATGGCTGGTTCAGGGGTCACTCCCCAGAGTAGCTCTTTCCTGTTGGCAAGTGGCAATATTCCAGTCTTTGCCAAATTGAAAACTTGCTTTCCACTCTACACCTCGCTCCCTCTGCCTTTTGCACAGCTTCTTGAAAAGGCTGTGAATGTCTGACCATCCCAGGCCCCTGTCTCCTACTTACTGCTGAAACTTCTGCGCCTGGATATTTGCAGCTACCCCTGGCCAGAACTGTGTATGGAGCAGCCACCTGGGACCTCCCAAAGGACAAATAATTGATCCTTCTCAGTCTACCTTACTAGACGTTTCTGGGCATAAAACATCGCTGGTCCTGCCTTCCGCAGAAAACTCTCTTTCCTTAGTTTCCCCATGCCACCTGCTCCTGCTTGCACTCAAACCTCTGATACTACTTTTCCCATTTTCCCTGCAAACCCCTTTTCCCTTATTTGGTCATTTGCTCTCCTTGGACCTCTGTAGTATTTTTTCTCATCTTCAACACCCTTAACTTTAATGATTCCGTCCATGCTGAGGACACTCCCATCTGTAACTCTCAATCTTCTATCTGTCTCCTGGCCTCCAGATCTAAATACTCAATGGATGGCTTCACCTGATGTCCCCAAGGAATCCCCAAATACATGTCAAAACTGAACTTGTCAGCCTCCACACACCTGCTCTTCCTCGAACATTCTTTATCTTATCTAATGACACCTGCATGCACTGAGCCATGCAGGCAATATACCTCGGAGTCATCCTAACCACAGCTGCATGTTGGAACTACCCGGGGACAAGGCAGAAAGACGCTGTCCTAGATCTGTGATTCTCAAACGTTGACATGCAAATAAATCACCTGGGGGAAATGCAGAATCAGACCCAGTGGGTCTGGAACGGCGTCAGATCTTCTATACCTGCCACTTTGTAACTCTCTGGTCACGATATCATCAGTTGTACACTCACTTAACTGGCGACCTGGATTTTTCAAAAGCGTTTTCATTGAACTTCTTCATATACAGAAACCTGCACATACCATACACGTACGGCCGTGTCCCTAGCACCTAGAGGAAGAAGAAACCCTCTTGAAGCCCCCCGTGCCTGCTTCCAGTAACTGCCCCCCAAGGTAACCAGTGCCCTAACCCCAAACACCACTGTTCCGTCTGCCCGCTGTCCTTTTGTATCTTTTTCCCAACACTCTCCTTGAGATTCAGCCACATCTTTGTGTGTAATCATCATCTGCCCGTTCTCACTGCTGTACAATAATCTACTATATGAATAGACACAGGTTGTTTTTCAAAGCTGCTGTACATGAGCGTTCACGTTGTTTCCAGTTTAGAGCTGTCATGTAGAGTGCCGCCATGAACATTCTTGGACAGGCCTTTTGGTAAACACGGGTACGCTTCCGGGGTATATATCTAGCTACAGAATTGCTAGGTTATTAAGTGTGTGTAGGAAGCTCTAGGAGATTTTCCAAAGTTATGGAGCCAATTTACACTCCCACAAACAGTGCAAAGAGTTCCTTCTGTTTGTTCACATCCTTGCCAAAACATTCTCTCTCTCTTTCCTTTTAACTATGCTGTGGGTGTAGAGCGGTAGCATGTTATGGTTTTATTTTGCATTTCTCTGATGACTAATGCAGTTAAGTACCTTTTCATGTGTTTACACCATTTGGCCATTTGGATACACACTTTTGTGAAGTGTGGCTCTACATGTGCGTTGCCTGGTTCTTTTTCCTCCCGGAGTAACGTCTTTTCCTTACTGATTTCTAGGATTAGATGTCTTTTCTTTACTGACTTCTAGGAGTTCCTTATATACCTTAGGTATGAGTCTTTAGTCAGATATATGCATCAGAAAGATCTCCCATTTCATGGGTTGTTTATCACTCTCTTAATAGTCTCTTTTGTAGAAAAGAAATACTTAATTTTAATACGTTCCAACTTCTCATTTTTTTTTTCCTTTTGGAGTCTTTGGTGCTCTGCTTATTTTATTTTGTTTTTTTAATCTTTATTTATTTTTCAGAGAGAGAGACAGAGCACGAACAGGAGAAGAACAGAGAGACAGGGAGACACAGAATCCGAAGCAGCCTCCAGGCTCTGAGCTGTCAGCACAGAGCCCGATGCGGAGCTCGCTCATGAGCCGTGAGATCCTGACCTGAGCCAAAGTCGGATGCTTCACCTACTGAGCCACCCAGGTGCCCCTTTGTACTGTGTTTAAAAGACAAAGATCATGAGCACATTCTCTTATGTTTTCCCCTGAGACGTTATTGTTTTACCTTTCACATTTAGATCTGCAAGCTATCTGGAATTGACTCTGTATGGTGTAAGATAGGGATTGAGACCGATTTTTTTCCCATGTGGATAACTGACCATCACAGTTTATTGAAAATAATTTCTTTTTTTAAATGTTTGTTTGTTTGTTTGTTTATTTATTTATTTTCAGAGAGAGAGAGCATGAGTTGGGGAGGGGCAGAAAGAAAGAGAAGCCCAAGCAGGCTCCACAGTGTCAGCGCAGAGCCCAACGCAGGGCTCGATCTTTGAGATCATAACCTGAGCCAAGATCAAGGGTCAGATGCTTCACCAACTGAGCCACCCAGGCGCCCCATATTCAAAGTGTCTATTTCCTCCCACACGGCACTGAACCTCACTGTTGTCTATGCCTTTATATGTGCTGGGTGCCTTCCTGGAATGTCCTTCTGTATTTCCTGCTTGAGGAACTCCTGGTCTTGCCCGCCCCCCATGTCCCTGACCATTCCTAGTACAGTTGCTACCGGCCGTTTTCCAGGGCTGTGCACTCGGGAGTGTCCATCCCAGGGGAAGGGTCTAATCACTGACCGTGTTTAGAACCGTTGGCACAAGGTGAAAGTAAAAAAGGAGTCCAAATTGTAATTGGCATTATTATTGTTTTAAAATTCTTTAGAAACAACGCATGCTCCCCTTTCTGCCTGTGCTGGGCAGACCCTGCCATCTCCTCACCGCCGGTGGTCCACCATGCCACCATCTAGCAAGGACCCACGAAGCTTCTGCAAGACACTGAACCAGCATTCTGTATTACTACCTTTAGTTTTCAGGCAGAATACATCATTCCTTTGTGCCATCACTATGCACTGTGAATTCTCTAATTATAGTACCTGTTACACCATGGAGCATTCATTTAAATATTAATCTCCCCACTAGACTGTGGGTTTGTCAAGAGTAGACGCTATGCCTCCGTCGGCTTAGGGTTCTGTAAACGTTCACCTATTATCTTATCATTTTTAGTGTTCGAGGGAACTCTGGATCATTAAATCGAACAAAAAGCAGCCTCTTGGAATTACTCTTTGAATACAAAACAAAAAACTTTCTAACTATAACACATTAAGCACTATTTCCTATTTTAGTCTCTCCTAAAGTCCAATCGGGTACGTTTAGGTTTCCTTCTATGCACATTATTTTTTCTGATTTCTCAATTTATATGAAGTCAACAGTGTCAGATTGGGGCCGTCACATCAAATGCAATTCAATTCAGCCTGCTTATAAAAATACATTTACAGAGTTCTATCAACAATTGTCACCAATTCAGAGAAACATGACAACCTTAACTAGATTCCTGCAAAAATATGTAAATTAAGGAAATATAAGCCAACCTCATGCTGCAGGGCTGTTAGAAAAACATCTGAATTAAAAGAAACATCCACAGCTCGTCACTGTAGAATGCTAGTGCCATGTGGATGGGGGAGTGCGATCCAGGCTTTCAAACGCTTGTCACATTTGCTATCAGCCCATGATGTTTTCCAGTGAGTGGGGCTGATTTGCGGGCAGGGACACAATTTCACTGCAGTCCTTGCAAGGATTTACGGCAAATAGTGATAACAAATATGGGTTTTCCATAAGAATTTTAGTTTCTCCATCGCAGAAACACACAAAGCAATGAATTTCAAAAAACATGTACAGAAATCACCAGTAAGATCTGAATTTACCATCCGTGCCTTTCCAAATATTTGAGAGCAGAGGTATTGATTCTGTGAGATTTAACCCTCTGTGGTACCTGGAAGGGAGGGATGTGTGTGGAAACTACAGCACAGGCACAGCTTTGAGGCATGTGACTAGATATCCCGGCTCTTCCCACGGGCAACCCACCGATTCTGAATCTCTGGATGAGAGGCCAGAGGATGTGCTTTATACCGTCTGCACGCACCGGCAAGCACAGGTTTACGTACTGTACATTAAGGGGAAAACATTCTAGGTGAAGATTTATCCCAAGGCACGGCTTCCCTGACTGGTGTCAGGACATCCAGCCAAAGCGGGGGTGGAGAGGGATGTGGAAAGGGGGTTACAATAAACATACAGGAATAACAGCAGCATCACCAACTCCAAACTTTTGACTCCAGGTTCTGCTAATCCTTTATGTTGAAAGAAAATCAATTTCCCCGTAAATGTTCCATATCTCTATCCTCCTAGCAAGCTTGGGAATTTATTCCAACGAAACGTTACAATCTCTAGATGGTAGAAAACTCTTAACAGACAAGTCGAACTCATACTGAATGTTTATGTTTGGGAGTGGAGGGGAAGCAGAAAGGAAGAAGAATAATTACACGGGAGGAAACTAAAACAGCAATGTAATTCCAGAATTCTGAATTCTAAAAGACGACACTGAATCTTTTCTTATGGGGTGGCCAAGAAAAGCTAATGAAAGGCAAAGCTTACAAATGCACTAGCATGATAAACATGTTTCTTAAGGCCCAAACTGCCTCAGTATTCATAGAAAGTCAAGTGAGAAAGAAAATCTTTGCAATGGTATTTTATAACTGTCCTTTGGCAATGCCCTGAATATGCACAGAGACCATAAAAGACCTTCCTTGAGCATTAGTATTTCTCTCTTCCCTGGAATATTAGGCCCGTGAGGAAAAGAATGCAAACTAACTATGCCATTTACAAGTTATATACAACTTACTACAATTGAGTGCTTTAAATTTTCTCCAAGGCCTTTCAGGTTGTTTTATTTAGAAGCTTACGTTACTAAAAGAAGTCCTTCTCGATAATTAAAAGCGAATCAAAAACCTTCGGGATGTTTTTATCTTTAGGGAGACAATTTCCTCCAGTTCAAACCTTGAATTGCCACTTCGGCTGCAAGGATGCATGACTTCTCGCCTTCACAGGGGCCAGGCGTGTTCACAAACATTTCCAGACGGCTGCCGCTCGGTTCAAGCGGCCCCGTCGCCCTGAGGCATCTAAGGTGGAGACGCCCCGCAAAATGGAATCACCACGTCCAGGCTGGTGGCATCCCCTCATTAGAGGCAATCGCTTTTCCCTACGAGGGCTTCTCCTTGTCATCTTTCTTGCTGGGCCGAACCTCACATCGCAAAGTCCTTAGCACTATCATGTACACGCCATGGTTTATTCTCTAGAAAAGGCTTCGCTTCCAAAGCCAGTAGCATGAAGAGGGTAAGTAATCATCCTTAAACATAAAGCAAATCACATTCCCCTGTAGCTCAAAGCCCTGTAATTCCGCTTAGGATAAAGCCAAGGTCCTCGTGACTTTTCCGTTCCCATTAGTCAGTAGAGGATGTGCCCATGGCCCTTCTCCTGCCTGGAACCCTCTTCCTCCAGTTTAAGGGTTAACTCCCCTCTTTATCTTCCAAGCCTCCAATTAAATGTCAGCCTCCTCAAAGAAGCCTTTCTTGGTCTTTCTTTTTTTTTTTTTTTTTTTTTTTTTATAAGTAAATAGTCCTTTTTTTTTTTTTTTCAACGTTTATTCATTTTTGGGACAGAGAGAGACAGAGCATGAACGGAGGAGGGGCAGAGAGAGAGGGAGACACAGAATAGGAAACAGGCTCCAGGCTCTGAGCCATCAGCCCAGAGCCCGACGCGGGGGCTCGAACTCACGGACCGCGAGATCGTGACCTGGCCGAAGTCGGACGCCTAACCGACTGCGCCACCCAGGCGCCCCTTTCTTGGTCTTTCAGATCTAGCTCAGGATCCCTTTATACTCCTTCCCTTCACTGTACTTCAAACCCTGTACGTGTATATTAATCTGTGGGATGAAGGCCCACCTCTCTACTACAGCCAGGGGGCGAGGCTGTTTTTCTCCAGCATGCTTGGGCATTTAGCCCTGGACGCTGTCCACAGGAGCCGCTCAGGAGATGCAGGCAACATCACCGATGAATTGATTCATAGTTCATTTAACTAAAGCAGACACCCAGTACAACAGAGTCTGAGGAGAGGCCGGGGTTTCCGTGGTGTGGCAATGCCTGCCGTGCAGGGGTTCGAGTTTCACTCCTGGCCATAGTGCATGCACTTCTCCTCTCAGAAGGTTCACCCCAGGTAAGGCCTTGCCACCCAGTGCTTCCCCCAACATTCTGCACAGTCCCTGGCCTGTGATAGGTGCTAGCATTATTTTTGAATGACTCAGTAATTATTACCAGGATCAACACCCTGGTAAAACCTCTCAAAGAAATACAAGGTAGTAAAGAGCAACATTCAGGAATCAGAATATTAAAACTGACATTTTTCAGAGAATAAAATTTTTTGTGGTTTCTTCAGTGGTTTTTGACTTTGGGGTCATGCTAGGAAAATTATTTTTCTCTTCCCAACCAAGATTATATAACTTGACCTATATTTTCTTGCAGTGCTATTCTGGTTCTTTCTTTCTTCTTTTCCTCCTTTAAAAAAAATTTTTTTTTAATCTTTAATCCATCTGGAATTTAATTTGATACAAAGTCTAACTCAATTTTTAAAAATGTTTAGCTCATTTTCCCAAAACTTCCCACTGATTTTTTTTCATTAATTCAGTGGGAATAAAAATGCATCCTTCACATCTCCTCAAAGGGATAGAGAGGCTCTCGGGAGAATCAATGCAATAATGTGCTTTCTCCTCTTGATAGAAAGGTCCTCTGCTAATACAAAATCATAGTATTTAAAACTAAAATACTATTGAAATCATTTATTAATTTTTCACATGAAGAAGGTTAGGTCAAAAATTTTCATGTGAAAAGCATTAAGAGCAACTTTCAAATGTTCTCACTAGGAGCACAGGAGGGAAGATGTTTCTTGTTAGAACAGCCATCTTGTCAAAAGCAATGATTATGCTCTTACTGATTTTTGCATTCTCAACACCAAACACAGTGCCTAGTACAATGCAGGTACTCAGTGAATGTCTAATCTGCAAAATCGTAATTTCTCCCCCAAGGGAAGAGTGATTTGTATGTTTTAAAGCGATCTAGTAACCTATGAGGAGTATGCACTTGTAAGGAATGCGTAAGTTACAAGATCACTTTAAAACACCATTTCCGTTGTTCTGCTGGCATCTCCATATATTTTCCTATCATAGAGCACTCTGTGGGTTAAGCGCTTCAGATAAGACCCCAGTGCATGCACATCAGGGAGACTAAGTCAGCACTCATCATAGTGACCTCACCCACTGCAGCTGAGAACTAACATCATTCCTCCCAATGGCCTGATTCTGCGCTTCTATGCACACTGGGCCGCAAGAGCCCAAAGCTGCCACATTCCATCCTGCCTACATCACATGCATATTTAGACCTCTTGATTTTTAGTGTTAGGTGTTTTTTTTTTTACACTTCTCCAATTACTGGCCATTCGTTTTATTTCCACATTGTTTTTGATGTATCTGCAGTCTAGAAGAACCCCACTGGGCACTTGGGTAAACACCCTGTGTCTTGCTCGAAAGCTGAGGTTGGCAGCTGACCATTGAGCTCTGTCCCCAGACCCTCTCCTTCTTGAGGCTGGCCAGCACTGGCCTGTGCTTCCCCAGGCCTCCTGTAGCCTCGCTCCCCTTTGAGCAGAGGCAACTGAATCCCACCTTCCTTTTTCTCCTGCCGCAGTGTGAACCTGGTTCCACTCCAGCCACCTCCAGACTGACACAGAGAGAGAAGTTCCCCAGTTGACTAGAAGGAGAACAGAGCGGGAGAGTAAATGAAGCAGTGCCTGGCAGAGGGGGGAAGAAAAGGAGGGGAAGAGAAGGTACATGAGGAGAATAACAACAGAGGGAATAATTAATAAGGCAGGCTTCCAGCTGACAGGCTATTTTTTGACACATCAGCTCTAAGCCATTTCGCTGGAATGCACTGTCCTATGCAAGCATCATAGCAAAGGGGACTGGTACTCAGCTGACACTAGTTCAGTTCATGCTCCAAACTATTTTAGTTACTTTGAACTAAAGAGGCTTTGAAGGGCTTTTCAGGTCTCTCACTACCACCTGATGTTAGCAACCTGTTATGCGGGCCAAAAAAGGAAGAGGTAAGAAATACATTCTTCTTCCCAGCGTCTCCTCGTCACGCATACAAAGACGAGACCTTCCTAAAGACCCCAACACAGCCTTTATGTTTTGAAATCAAACAATGCCTGTCATGCCACAAAGGACTTTTACATAGATCATTGGGTTTGATTTAATCACCGTGGAAATTCTGTGAACGAGGTCATTCAGGCAGTACGATCACCTATTGACAAAAATTTCAAAACCATTGAACATATATATCCAAATGATAAAGGGCCACCAGCCATCTAGCACAATGGATGAAATGAGGCACAAAGCAAGGTGCGCAATGATTGAATTTAACTCTGGGGAACAGGAGGAGGAGATGTGTATACTTACTGAATGCATTCTGCCTGCCAAGGGCTATGCCAATATTCTATTCTTATTATCTTGATTCGTTTCATCCCCCAATAAATCTTTCTTGTAGGAACCCCCAATTATAAATGACAAAATTGAATCATGATGGTTAAGCACAATGAATATGTGACAGAGCCAAAATCTGACCCCATTCTCTGGGCCATGACACTAAAATTCCCTCCTTAATGTTCCAAGAGCTTCCCGCAGGGGAAAATCCAGTCACATATAAAGGACTGGGGTGGGGGGGAGGGGTCAGAAAGTCATCAGACTTTCCAACAGCAGCAGCAGAAGC
Source organism: Leopardus geoffroyi (assembly GCF_018350155.1). Classification (NCBI taxonomy): domain Eukaryota; kingdom Metazoa; phylum Chordata; class Mammalia; order Carnivora; family Felidae; genus Leopardus; species Leopardus geoffroyi. Next base: position 15,501,196 of record NC_059334.1, on the reverse strand, counting down.
TGGGCAACAGGAGACATTACCTTGGAATTCTTACAGAAGCGTTTGCCTCCTTAGTCTCTCCATAATACAAACTAACTATCCATTAGTACAAAGTACAGAGTAGAATGGAAATGCTTGGAGATATACAAAGCCTCCTAAAGTGACTGAAGGATTTGCTTCATTCACAAAGAGGGAGTAAACAAAGAACAATTGGGGAGGGAGTCTGGGGAGATGGGAACCAGTAGATCACCAGGCAGGTTTGCCTGAAGGGAAAACTGAACTGAGAGACGTTTTCCATAGCTATTGGAAAGGTTAGCAAGTACGAAAACAGAAATCTGAACAAGAAAGGAAAGATAATCATGGTACACTACTGGGCCAGAAGCGAACGACAATAGAACAACCATAGACTTAGCAGAAAAACAAAACCCTGAGGATTTGTTCAGAGAATATTAAAACCGTACCATGAGGAAGGAGAAAGGGAAGATGTTAACGTATGAGGGAAGATAAAAGAGAGGAATCCTTATTCAGAACAGGAAGTCAGTAGATAGGCAAATCTGAAATATCAAGACACAGGAGAACATGCACCTCACTTTGAAGAATTATGGTAAGGACCAGAAGAAATACCTAAAGGATAGAAGGACTTTTTCGTGGAGAGGGAGAATCAGACATGGCAAAAAGCTGACAAGAGTCTGCTGCTTTTCATTACAACTTGTACTGTTTGATTTTTAATCTAGGTTATTACCTTGTTATAAATGCAAAATACATTAGAAAATGAAATCTCTCTCAGAACCAGGTCTCCCACATGTTGAAACCAGTCTATCTGCAAATCACAGGCAAGATTTGCTAAAATGCAAAGTAAGTCTCATTTAAGAATGACAAAATCGGGACTGGTTCGTGAATTAGTTTCATTAGAGTGAATTTTTTTTTAATTACAGTTTCAGTGAAGTTCTCAACTGGTGTTGTTTACAGTTTCTAATTTCTATCATCTTTTGCCCATTTATTCTAGTATATCCAAAAATTATAGCTTAAGCTTTTTAGGAAACCATTTTTTTGCAGAAGGATGAGCCTGTTTGTATATAGTTTACCATCCACATGTACACTCGAGTCCCTCAAACCAGCCTTTACCTTACAAGGCTTTTTCCTGTCAGCCTACAGGGAAGTCTTCTTTCGATGAATTTACAGAGCACTGATCATTCATCTGTTCGTTCAACCAATGTTATTGAACATCTACTATGCACCAGAGATTAATTCAACATTTAGTCCTAAAATTCATACATTTTTCCATTTTATATATTATGTCCAAGCAGTTGGAAAAACGTAACCCATGTATAATTGGAGCCCCTTCACTTAGGTTCTGGGCTTTCTACTTCCTTGTATTTCCTGCAAGGCTGCACATAGTGTTGACCCCACATCAGTGTGTATGTAGCAGTCATGGCTCTTCCATTCTGGCACAGCCGCAGGTTTGCTTAATAGGTCAGAAACTCTTTGATAACAGAAACCACATCTTCGTCATCCTGTCTCACTGGTTCACAGGCTTGGTGTCAGGTAGGAACTCAGTAATTCTATTTAAAAAAAATTTTTTAATGTTTATTCATTTTTTTTGAGAGAGAGAGAGACAGAGACAGAGCATGAGCAAAGGGAGGGCAGAGAGAGAGGAAGACACGGAGTCCAAAGCAGGCTCCAGGCTCCGAGCTGTCAGCACAGAGTCTGACGCGGGGCTCGAACTCACAAACTATGAGATCATGACCTGAGCTGAAGTCGGACACTTAACTGACTTAGCCACGCAGGCGCCCCAGTAATTCTATTTTTAATGAACAGTATATTCATAAGCATTTTCTGAATGAATAAACAAGTGAATGTCAATAATGGAATCATTCTCTATCTCAATCGCTTTAAACCCCATTAAAACCCACTTTTACAGTAGGAGTATGGTCATCAAATCAGAGTACTTCAATTTTTCTTAAACTCTTAAGAGCCAAGAATGATAATATTAGGGAAATTTCTTCTTGGAGGACCATATGAAATCATGACCCAACTCCATTATTCCTTTCCTAAGTGACACGATTCCTTTTGAAAGTTCTTAGATAAAATGATTTTTTTGTCATATTTAGTTTTTATTTTAATTCTGGTTGGTTAACATACAGTGCTATATTAGTTTCAGATATACAATATAGTGATTCAACACTTCCATACATCACCCTGTGCTCATCACAAGTGCCCTCCTTCATCCCCATCACCTGTTTCCCCCATCCCCCCCCCCATCTCCCCTCTGGTAGCCATCAGTTTGTTCTCCATCATTAAGAGTCTGTTTCTTAATTTGTCTCTCTCTTTTCCCCCCTTTGCTCATTTGTTTTGCTTCCTAAATTCCACATATAAATGAAATCATGGTATTTGTCTTCCTCTGACTGATGCATTTCACTTAACAAAATACTCTCTAGATCCATCCATGTAATCGCAAATGGCAAGATTTCATTCCTTTTTATGGCTGAATTCCATTATCTATATCTATATCTATAGATATAGCATCTATTTATCTATATATATATATATAACACACATACATATATATATAGGCATATGTGTGTGTGTGTGTGTGTGTGTGTGTATATATGTAACATCTTTCTATTTCCATTCACCTATTGATAGATACTTGGGCTGATTCCATAATTTGGTTACCGTAAATAATGCTGATATAAACATAGGAGTTCATGTATCCCTTTGAATTCGTGTTTTTGTATTCTTTGGATAAATACCCAGTAGTGTGACTTGGGGGAACTCCACACTGTTTTCCACGTTGGCTGTACCAGTCTGCATTCCCACCAACAGTGCACAAGTGTTTCTTTTTCTCCATATCCTTACCAACACCAGTTGTCCCTTGAGTTGTTGATTTTAGCCATTCTGATAGGTGTGAAGTGATAGCTCATTGTGGTTTTGATTTGCATTTTCTTGATGATAAGTAATGTTGAGCACCTTTTCATGTGTCTGTTGGCCATCTGGATGTCTTCTTTGGAGAAATGTCTGTTCGTGTTTTTTGCCTATGTTGTAATCGTATTATTCTGTTTTGGGGTGTTGAGTTTTAGAAGTTCTATACATATTTTGCATACTAACCCTTTATCAGATATGTTATTTGCAAATCTCCTCTCCCATTCTGTAGGTTGCCTTTTAGTTTTGTTGATTGTTTCTTTCACTGTGCAGAAGCTTTTTATTTTGATGTGATCCCAATAGTTTAGTTTGGCTTTTGTTTCTCTTGCCTGAGAAAAAGTTCCTGTGACAGATGTCAAAGAGGTTACTGCCTGTGCTCTCTTCCAGGATTTTAATGATTTCAGGTCCCACATGTAGGTAGGTATTTAATCCACTTTTTAATTGATTTTTTCTGTATGGTGTAAGAAAGCGGTCCAGTTTCTTCCTTTTGCATGTAGCTGTCCAGTTTTCTCAACACCATTTGTTGAAGAGACTGTCTTTTTTCCCATTTGATATTCTCTCCTGCTTTGTCAAAGATTAATTGACCATATAATTATGGGTTTATTTCTGGGTTTTCTATTCTGTTCTAGTGATCTATGTGTCTGTTTTTGTGCCAGCACCATACTGTTTTGATTATTACAGCTTTGTCACATAACTTGAAGTCCAGAATTGTGATGCCTCCAGCTTTGCTCTTCCTTTTCAAGGTTGCTTTGGCTATTCGAGGCCTTTTGTGGTTCCATACAAGTTTCAGACTTATTTGTTGTAAGTTCTGTGGAAAATGCTGGTGGTATTTTAATAGGGATTGCATTACATGTGTAGATTGCTTTGGGTAGTATAGACATTTTAGCAATATTTGTTCTCCCAATCCGTGAGCATGGCATGTCTTTCCATTTCTTTGTGTCCTCTTGAATTTCTTTCGTCAGTGTTTTATAGTTTCAGAGTACAGGTCTTTCACCTCTTTGGTTAGGCTTATTCCCAGGTATCTTATTATTTTTGGTGCAGATGTAAATGGGATTGTTTTTCTTAATTTCTCCTTCTGCCACTTCATCATTAGTGTATACGAACACAGCAGATTTCCATACACTGATTTTGTATAATTGCAACTTTATTGAATTAATTTATCAGTTCTAGCAGGTTTTTTTGGGGGGTGGGTGGGTCTTTCTGGTTTTCTGTATATAGTATCACGTCATCTGCAAATAGTGAAAGTTTACTTCTTCCTTGCCGATGTGGATGCCTCTTATTTCTTTGTGTTATCTGATTGCTGTGCCTAGGACTTCCAGTACTATGCTGAATAAAAGTGTTAAGAGTGGACATCCTTATCTTGTTCCTGACCTTAGGGGAAAAAACTCTCAGTTCCATCCATTAAGGATGATATTAGCTATGGTTTTTTTTAATAAATGGCCTTTATTACAGTGAGCTATGTTCCCTCTAAACCTACTTTGTTGAGGGTTTTATCATGAATGGATGTTGTACTTTGTCAAATGCTTTTTCTGTGTCTATTGAAATGATCACATGGTTCTTATCCTTTCTCTTATTGATGGGATGTAGCACATTGATCAATTTGCGAATACTGAATGACTTTGGAACAAATCCCACTTAACCATGGTGAATGTTTTCTTTAATGCATTGTTGAATTTGGTTTGCTAGTATTTTGTTGAGGATTTTTGCATGTATGTGCATCAGGGATATTGGCTTATAGTTCTCTTTTTTTTTTTATCTAGTTTTGTATCAGGGTAATGTTGGCCTCATACAATGAATTTTGAAGTTTTCCTTCTTTTTCTCTTTTTGGAATAGTTTGAGAATGGTTATTAACTCCTCTTTAAATGTTTGGTAGAACTCACTTGTGAAGCCATCTGGTCCTAGACTTTTGCTTGTTGGGAGTTTTTTGATTAGTGATTCCATTCATTTGCTGGTTATAGGTCTGTTCAAATTTTCTATCTTCCTGTTTCAATTTTGGTAGTTTTTATGTTTCTAGGAATGTATCCATTTCTTCTAGGTTGTCCAATTTGTTGGTACATAGTTTTTCATAATATTCTCTTATTATTTTATTTGTATTTCTGTGATTATTGGTTGTTATTTTTCCTCCCTCATTTGTGACTTTGAGTCCTTTCTTCTTTTTCATGAGAAGTCTGGCTAGAAGATTGTAAATTATATTGATTTTTGTTTTCAGAGAACCAGCTCCTAGTTTCACTGACCTGCTCTATTGTATGTGTGTATGTGTGTGTGTGTGTGTGTGTGTGTGTGTGTGTGTGTTTAGTTTGATATCATTTATTTCTGCTCTTATCTTAATTATTTCCTTCCTTCTGCTTGTTTTAAGTTTTGTTTGTTGTCCTTTTTCTACCTCCTTCAGGTGTAAGGTTATGTTGTTTATTAGAGAGTTTTCTTGCTTCTTGAGATAGGCCTGTATTGCTATAAAGTTCCCTCTTAGAACCACTTTTGCTGTATCTCAGAGGTTTTGGACCATTGTGTTTCCATTTTCATTTGTTTCCAGGTACTTTTTAATTTCTTCTTTGATTTGCTTGACCCATTCATTATTTTGTAGCATGTTATTTAACCCCTATGTATTTGTGGTCTTTCCAAATTATTTCTTGCGGTTGACTCATAGTTGTATGGTGCTGTGTTGGAAAAGACGCATGGTATGACTTCAATCTTCCTTAATTTGTTGAGGCTGGTTTTGTGGGCTAATATATGATCTATTCTGGAGAACGCTCTGTGTGCACTTGAAAAGGATGTGTATTCTGCTGGTTTAGGATGGGATGTTCTGAAAATACCTGTTAAATCCATCTGCTCCAACGTGTTGTTCAAAACCATTGTTTCCTTGTTGATGTTCTATTTAAATGATCTGTCCCTTGCTGTACGTAGGGTGTTGAAGTCCCCTACTATCATTGTGTTATTACTGATTAGTTCCTTTATGTTTGTTATTAACTCTTTTATGCAGTTGGGTGCTCCTAGGTTGGATGTCTAAATATTTATAATTGTTATGTCTTCCCATTGGATTGTCCCCTTTATTGTGATATAATGCCCTTCTTTGTCTCTTGTTACAGTTTTCGTTTTAAAGCCTATTCTGCCCAATGTAAGTATTGCTACTCTGGCTTTCTTTTGACATCCATTTACAAGACAGATGTTTCTTCACCCCCTCACTTTCAATCTGTAGGTGTCTTTCACCTGGGTCTCCTGGAGGCAGCAGATAGACGGGTCTTGTTGTTGTTGTTTTTATCCATTCTGTCTTTTGATTGCAGCATTTAGTCTCTTTATGTTCAAATTAGTTATTGAAAGATAGGTATTTAGTGACATTAAATAAATCAAGTTTTCAAGTAGATCCAACTTCTGACTCTTTTACAACAGTGGCCTATCAATGAAGTCATTTGTCTGGAATTACCATCATAATTCAGGATAATTTGTTTTATTTTCTAAAAATACAATGCTCCTTAAACATGTGGTCTTAGAAGCTCCATACTTGACTAACATGATGTCATCTGTAGTGCTGTCTACTTAGTTATCTTGTTATTTTCAGCATGATTCACTTAGACTAGTGGGGGATAGAGAAGGAAAATACCCACCTTACATACCCATTAATACATCAGTTATAACGACATCACCACTATGGCTCAACTGTACTATGAGTGATAAAACTTTATTCTTTTAGCTCCAATATTGGTGAAACATCTTGTTGGGACTAGTATGGGATAAAGTTTACTTAAATTAGTCTCGAAAGTGAAGAACTGAATTGGCTAAACAATACATTTCAATTTACAGGCCTCAACTTGAGCCGTAATCTGAATTTTGTATCAAAATTTATTTTGTATCTCCAAGTAGTTTTGTATGGCAAGTAAAATTATGTTATCAGAGGTATGCAGAAAGGAAAGTAAACTGAGAGAAAGTATACCCAGCAAGGTTGAAGTCTGTTCTAGCAAACAGAGGGCTGATGACATGTCAGTGCAGTGCAGTTCAGGAGAGACACTTCTGCGCCCAGCACCACGGGGAGCAGTGAAGGACCAGCATGAGCAAGTGGGTATGTCGCTCACAGTCACTGCAGAGAATGTTATGGAAAGGGCGGTTCACGGGCACAGTCAGGAAGTTAGTCCTACTCCAGGGGGTCAGGGAAAGACTTCTGGACGGTTTGAGTTTTGAGTTTGTCGTTTGTTTGTTTTGAGAGAGAGAGAGAGAGCAGGATGGGCAGAGAGAGATGGAAGGAAAGAGAAAGTCCTGCCGAGCCTGATGTGGGGCTCCAGCCCACGAACGGTGAGCTCGTGACCTGAGCCAAAATCAAGAGTCGGATGCTCAACCCACTGAGCCACCAGGGTGCTCCTGGAGGGACTGACTTTTAAACAGACACCTGAAAGATGAGTTAGTGGTGCGAGTCCAGTGATGCTTGAAAAAGCATCACAGGCAAAGGGAGCAGCAAGGGGGCGGTCAGAGAATGGGGTGTATTTGAGAAACCACGAGAAGGCCCAGAATTCAGCGTGGCGAGTCTGTCTCAATCCAGGGATGGAAGCAAGCTTCGCAGAGCTGGCATTAGACTACGGCCTGTCGGATTTTGCGGGACCTACCACAGCGACGTGGCCCTGCTGGGCAACAATGACGGCAGCAACATGTGGTCTCAGGGCCGCATACGAACTGCACACGATCAGCCTGCTAGACCGAGAGCTGACGGGGGAGCAGAAAGAGCACCCCACCGAGTAAGATGCCCTGGGTTCTTTCTGGTCACTCACTGGCCACAGACTTGCTGGGACCCTTGAGGTCTGTGGGCTTCAGCTTCCTCCTAGGTAAAGGGTGGGGCGGGATTCTACAAACTCGGAGACAGGGAGAGTACATACATCTCATCTCCCATGCCGATTCAGTGTCTGCCTCTGGCCCAGGTTTAGGCTTGTTCTCAGCGATGTCTGCCGTGGGATTAGGGGACTCCAGTGGTAGGCCACAGACCTGCCGCCCTTCTCTGCTCGACCTTCTCTTCCAGTAATAGTATTCTGTGATCCAATGAGAAGATTTGAGCACGGTTTTCACATTAAAAGGTATACGGTTTGGGGCGCCTGGGTGGCTCAGTCAGTTGGGCGTCTGACTTCGGCTCAGGTCATGATCTCACAGTTCGTGGGTTTGAGCCCCGCATCGGGCTCTGTGCTGACAGCTCGGAGCCTGGAGCCTGTTCCGGATTCCGTGTCTCCCTCTCTCTCTGACCCTCCCCTGTTCACGCTCTGTCTCTGTCTCAAGAATAAATAAACATTAAAAAAAAAAAAAAAAAAAAGGTATACAGTAGGTCTGAATTTCCTGGGCATGTTTTTTCTTGTTAGTAGGAGACATAAAGAGCAAAAGACCTAAAAGGCAGAAGGCCAGGAAGAAGAGGCAAGGAAAGTCGGGATCTGGATGATACGAAAATGAGTAATAGCTTTTCAACGAGTTCATACCATCATATTTTAAATATTTGGATTTTCCTTCTAACACACGTAATTTTGAAATGCAATCTGTTCTTCATTATATGCCTAATTTGTCAAGTCTATTACTCTTGGCTAGATTTCAGGTGGCTTATAAACAGCTCATGCAGGCAAGGGAGAAACAGCCACAGAGCTTCTGCCTGAGCCTGTGCTAACAGACGTGAACCCCCAGCCCCCCATTACAGGACAGACGCCCAGGCCCGCCTGCTCACTCATCCCTCAAAGAGGAGACATCAACATACAAACACGTTCACGTTACCTGGGCTTGAATCATGTGCTGAAAAGGTCATGAAGGGGCTCCTGGGTGGCTCAGTCAGTTGGGCATCTGACTTCGGCTCAGGTCATGATCTCACAGCTCATGAGTTCAAGCCCCGTGTCAGGCTCTGTGCTGACAGCTCAGAGCCTGAAGCCTGCTTTGGATTCTGTGTCTCCCCTCGCTCTCTGCCCCTCCCCCGCTTGTGCACATGCTCTCCCCCCGCCAAAATAAATAAAATTTTAAAAATGGCCCATGCAGGTTTAAAATACTATGCATTTAAGTAGCACCTAGAATGTAACAGAACATTTAAAATGTGTGTGTGTGTGTGTGTGTGTGTGTGTGTATAGATCAAATATATTAAGCTTGACCCTTAAGCTAGCTGCCCCTGTTGCATGTTGAGAAAAGCAAGTCTCTGAGGGCAGAGCGCTCACGTGACCCTTCTCCACCCCCTAAACCCTATATGCACAGCAGACCCTCAATGCCGTATTTTTCCACTAAACAATCTACAATTTTCCTGATCTGGCTGTTTCAGATTAAGGCAGCTCCACATACCCACCCAGAGATGTTCCTTGAAGAAATGCTCTCAACAGCACCTGAAGTGATTCTTCTGTTTCTTCATTTTGAAATTATCTCGCCCCCCTTTCCCTCTGTCATACCAGTCCACCAAAGTTACTGCTAACTAATCTGGGGAGTCCAATGCATCCCTGCAGGTCAGCCAGTCTTGGCTCTGCTCACATACCCCTGTGCCTGGACAGGGTGACAATGAGATATCTCCCTCTACAACAGAGGCGTTACAACGGGCTACAACGTTCTGCACAGAATTACCAGCACTAGCTGGTTATAAACGACAGCTACGGTCTGTGACCTGTAACTTCAATGTGTCTGAAAATGGGGATAAATCCAGTCCTTCCGCCATCTGTGGGATCACAGAGCAAGGGAAGAGCTACGAGAGAAATTCCTGAGAGACTTCTTATCTAGAAGCTAGTGGCACGGCCTGGATTACCAGGCTGTTGCATGCCTGTGACCGGAAACAGCCCTGAGAACAGCTGAGTCCATCAAGTATGGGTGTGGGTCAAGTGAAGCAAAATTCAAGGGGTCAGAGGTCCAAAGATTCAGAGGTTTGGGCTACATCCCTGCCCCACTCTCACCCCAAACACTTTGTGGAGGATGGGAGGGCAGTAAAGTGATGTTCTTCCTGGTCCCGGGTCAACTCAAGCTGGAACAGCATAATCTTCAGGTCTGAATAATGGTAATTAATTTTCCCCACTACTAACAACCGCTTACTATTTTTATAAAACACAGTTCTAATTCACTCCCCTTCAACTTTCTCGTTCTGGGGGAGACACTGCATACTCTAAGGTACACGCTCTCCTTTTTTTTTTTTTTTTATTGTGGTAAAATAGATATAATGTAACATCTGCCATTGTAACGGTCCTTAAGTGTGCAGTCGTGTGGCATTCAGCACATTCACATTGGTTGCACACACTCTCTGCTGTAACAGTACCTTCCACTACATCGTTTTTTGTTGTTTTGTTTTGTTTTTTTTAATGAGGGATAGATTACTGACCTCTCACTTCCCGCTGCTGATATTCTTTGTTTTTAAGAACGGGGTGTGAAATCCACATCCACGGATGGTGCTTGCGGAGCTGAGGAAGCATATAATGGGTCACAAACCCCACCGAGCCAGCCAGGGCAAACAGCACGACACTGAGAAATGGCTGTGATACAAGAGGACAAATGTCACGGTTTAGCCTCGCAGGACAGGGGAGGGGTGTCCATGAATATCACGTAACACTGCCGGCCTTCCCCTCTTCCCTCTAACAGAACAGAGAGGCAACCCCGGGCTTGTTTCTGAAAATTTCTTCCATACAAAACCACCCTGTATTGGGAGCCCCTAAGAAGCGGGGTGGAGAGCTGGCCTACTAAGTTCAGAGGCCAAGGGAACTCTGCCCTTTAGATTTTGTTACTGTTGTTTTTAAAAGAAGAGGCGGAGAGTAACAAACGTAGCTAACAGACGTTCCTTGTTGGAAAGAGAGCTCCTAAGTGTGTAATACTTTTATATGGAGACAGTAACTGTCTGTTGGAACCTCAGGCCAGAATCCCCACCTAGAGCCCTCCACTTTTGTTTTTCTACCTGAAAACCATGTTCCCAAACGCCTTCTGGCTTAGGGACCTCGGTCTCCCTCCTGATATGGTAATGCCTTCAGTCCTGCTCCTGGCAGTGAGCCGTAGGCCTGTCTTACCACCGCGGGGTTCTAGGACATGCGCTGTTACTCTAGCAAATAATACGGCTCCCCAGATGCCGGAGGACAAGGGATAAAACACTTGAACCCAATCTGCAGTGTGAACCGAATCTCATCTGGGACGTAATTCTTCACAGCACAATAGCCACGTTCCTTAAACCTCTCAGCTGGTGTTGTGTTTTCCTCTCCTGGCTCTACTACCCTGACGATGCCCTGGAGTCCCACAGCCGGCTCTGTTATTAGGGAGAATAAGGGGGCAGGGAGTATAAAGCCGAAGGGATACGTACTCGCAAGGACAGGAACACAGTGCTGGCACTGACTGCAAATGACAGAACGGCAGCCACTGAGCAGATAATGAGATCCGATTTTAAGATATCCTTCTGCAAAGAGAGAACCAATTGTAAAGTCTGCTCTTTGTTTCTCTCCGTAACTCTGTAGTCACCAGGTAAGTCAGCAGACAGATACCGACTCTGGATAACCCACTCTTCAAGCACATCACCTACCTGGTATGTTCCCAGGGGCACACCCTGGGTGGACCACCAGGAAGAACAAGGCAAAGGGTGGGGAATGGGGAATGCACACTGTGAGGTTAGCCTACATCTGCTAACCACGGCAGGAAAAAAAGCGTTCCGCATGTATAGGAGGCATAAGGTTCTTCCCTACGAACACAGGCCAAAGACAAGATGTCATGGTCTGATGAAGGAGGGTGAAGTGCTCATGATCTCTACTTGGCTTTAGCATGCTTATATGCATGCTGTTGGCCAAACAGAAGCCTCTGACACATTTGCTTATTTTTTTAAAAAAAAAAACATTTTTTTACTGTTCATTTTTTGAGAGAGAGGGAGACAGAGCACAGGCGGGTGAGGAACACAGAGAGAGGGAGCCACAGAATCCAAAGCAGGCTCCAGGCTCCGAGCTGTCAGCACAGAGCCCGACGCGGGGCTCCAGCCCACGAACTGCGAGATCATGACCTGAGCCGAAGTTAGACGCTTAATCGACCGAGCCACCCGGGCATCCCTGCTTATTTCTTTGGTCCAGAACAGATTTCACATTTTAATTCACCAGTCAGATTGGGTTAAGGCCACCTCCAAATAATTTAAATATACACATACTATTGGCACATATGCAGAAAATGAAATGTTAGTAAGTTGCTGATAACTTCCCTTTGCATAAAATTGTGGCGTGAGCAGGGTCTCGGGAAAACAAAGCAAAGTTAGGCCAAAGAACGTCATTAATCCTGCAGCTATATGGAGAATGGACTAAGATACATCTTAGAGATATAAAGGACCATCACATTTTTTTCTGTCTACAGAGGCCAGTTTGCTACAGTTCACAATTATTGAACATTTTGAGGTGTCACACAGTTACCTGAAAACTCTAAACCCTCATTATAAATATATTAATATCTCATATTGAAAAGGAATTATGCCTCTTAGATAATTGTTTATCCACCAGAAACCTGTATCTCTGTATGTCTGTTTCCCTACAACCCTTTTCTTTTTTTTTTTTTTTTTTCTTTTCTGGTTTTTAAAACGAAAATGTGGAGTTTTTGCAAATCACACTACTGGCTTTCTGACTGAATTAACACCCAAAGTGATAGGAAGGAGTCAGAAAGGCAGTTTAAATGGAGCAATAATGACCTGGAACCATCTGATGGAAAAGTCAACATGGCTTGGTTAAAGCAACTAATCATACAGGGAAGAGATAACAGTCTCAGCATCAATTCATCAATTATCTGCTAAAGTTGTTTTACAATTCACGTGCAGGTATTAAATATGGGAGCAATTGTATAGTGATAAACTAAATTCTAGATTTATTCTTAGTAATGGTAAGAATAATATGGTAAAAAAATGGTAAGAATCCCCCTGATTTTTTGGGCAGAGCAAATCACAATGATTTTTTAGTCGGAATCCTCATAAAACTTTTATAATCACAGGATTTTCATCAAAACTTTACTATGAATAAACGGACAAAATTCAGGTAACTCCTTGCATTCCAAAGATTTACAAAAGGCCAGTCCTTCCCAGAGGAAAGATCTATAACTCACTGACTCTTCAGGCTATGAAGATAAGTGAATTTTTCCTTCCTCTTTTATACTGACATGGTTTTATGTCATTTAAAAATTACTGAATGCTTGTATGGAAACCAATTTGCCAATAAATTTCATGTTTGAATGAATGAATGAATGAATGAATGAATGAATAAATAAATGAATAACTGAATGCTTAGGCGCTTGGGTGGCTCAGTCAGTTAAGTATCCAACTTCAGCACAGGTCATGATCTCCCGGTTCCATGAGTTCAAGCCCCACATTGGGCTCTGTGCTGTCAGTGTGGAGCCTGCTTCGGATCTTCTGTCTCCCTCTCTCCCCCTCCCCCACTTGAGTGTGTGTGTGCATGTGTGTGTGTGTTTGCCCTCTTCCTCTCTCTCAAAAATAAACATTAAAGAATTTATTCTAATTACTGAATCCTTATCCGAAAGGAAGATAAACATTTTCCCAAATATTCTAACTGAAAAGTAAGTCTTATCTATAACTGACCAACCATCCTTGCCTAAAGGCAAAATAGTGGGCCATGAGGGCAGCTGGTGAGGGGAGGAGGCTTACATTTCTAGGTTTCTTAAAGCAAGAGAATGAGCTCTGATTATTGGTGTTTTTTTCACAGTTGGATGATATATAGGAATTCTACTGATTTTAGTCTTTATTTACAAAAATGTTCCTCCTGCCCATTTCTTTCCTGTATTGTTATTTTTATTTTTTTAAGTTAGAGAGAGAGAGAGCAAGAGAGGGAGACAGAGAGAGAGGAAGAGGGAGAGAAACAGAGAGAGAGAGAGAGAGAGAGAGAGAGAGAGAGAGAGAGCGCACCTGTGCAGGAGCTGGGGAGGGGCAGAGAGAGAGAGAAAGAGAGAATGTTAAGCAGGTTCCATGCTCATCATGGAGCCTGATGTGGGGCTCAATCCCACAACCCTGGAATCATGACCTGAGCTGAAATCAAGACAGAGCCACCCAGGTGCCTCCGTATTGTTAGCTTTATTCTTTTTTTTTTAAATTAAAAACATTTTTTATGTTTATTTTTGAGAGAGAGACAGAGACAGAGACAGAACACGAGCAGGGGAGGGTCAGAGAGAGAGGGAGACACAGAATCTGAAGCAGGCTCCAGGCTCTGAGCTGTCAGCACAGAGCCCGACGTGGGGCTTGAACTCACGAACCACTAGATCATGACTTGAGCCAAAGTCTGAGGCTTAACCAACTGAGCCACCCAAATGCCCCTCTATTGTTATTTTGAACAACTTTCTTGAGGTGTGACTGACATACAAAACCCCTGCACATACATAAAGTGTACCATTTGATGAGTTTTGACACGTGGATATCCCCATGAAAACCACAACCACAATGAAAATAAGTAGCACAGCCATGCTGCCCTAAAGTTTCCTCTCCCGGCCTTTTCTAACCTACACCCCCTTTTCTCCTCTGTCTGGAGACAACCACTGATCTGCAACATCTCAGTGGTTTATTTCCTTCCCTGGAATGCGATATAAATTTACTTGGAAATGCAATAGATCTAGAAGAGGCAAAACAACTTTGAAAAGAACAAAGTTGGAGGATATGCAATATCTGATTTGAAGACGTATTACAAAGCTGCAGGAATCAGGCCTTGAGGGTATTGGCATAAAGTATACATCTTGATCAAGAGAACAGAACAAAGAGCCCAGACATAGACGAAAACATACACAGTCAATGGATTTTAAACAAAAGTGACAATGTGAAAAAACACCTTTCCTCTAAATGAGGGGAAGGATAATTCTTTCCACAAATGGAATGGGGAAAAAAAACAGAAAACAAAACAAAACAAAAAAACACCTTGACATTTACTTCACATCACACATAAAACCTAAGTCAACGTGCATTATAAACGTAACAAACTGTTACATTTCTCAAAGAAGACATAAGAGGAAATCTTAGTGACCTTGGGTTTAGCAAAGCTTTCCCAAACAAAACACTGAAAAGTGGAACTTTAAAGGGAAAAAAACAGTTATTCAATTGGAGTTCAGGAACATTTAAACCAGCTGTTCTTCAAAATACATTGTTATAAAATGAAAAGGCAAGCCAAGACTGAGAAAAGTAGTTGCAAAACACACACTGCATCTGTAATACATAAAAGCTTCACAAACCAATAGCAAGAAGCCAAACAATTCCCCCACCCCCCTCCCAGCTGCAAACCCACAAAGTTTTGAGCAGACTCTTCAGCAAAGGCAATGGCAAATGGTGATTATTGAGCTTTTCAAGCTAGTGCTAATTAATGAAACCACAGACCACTGTGTTAATACTGGTGAAAGTAACATTAGCAAAAGAAAAAGGTTCCCTCTTTCCCTACAGCCACCAAAACCCAGATATTATGCTGCTCCAAAAATTGTATTCCGGAAAATGTACTTTTCCTTAGAAATTTTTATACATGTGCCTTTACAAAGAGTATGAAATGCAGCAGATTTTTTTTTTAATTTTTTATGTTTATTTATTTTTGAGAGGGAGACACACACACACACACACACACACACACACACACACACACACAGAGTGTGAGCAGGGGAGGGGCAGAGAGAGAGGGAGACACACAATCTGAAACGGGCTCCAGGCTCTGAGCTGTCAGCACAGAGCCCGATGTGGAGCTTGAACTCACAAACTGCAAGATCACGACCTGAGCTGAAGTCGCACACTTAACTGACTGAGCCACCCAGGTACCCCGAAATGCAGCAGATTTTTATAAACATATTTGTTCAGTGACACAACGCTACTTACTAACACACAACTATAATTCTTACGAGCACCACTGTTTCATGGGTGCCTTTAAATGCAGTACAGTGCAGCAAACGTGAAAATATTATTTTTGAAAAGGAATCTTGAAAACACCTAGTCATCAGAGATTGTTGTTGTCTCCTATGAAAGTAGCATGAAACACTGTAATAAGTTTTTAATTTTGGGTTTCTTACTAAATAATTTTTGCTCATGTATTTATTTTTTTTTTAAACTGATTTAAACTGATTTAAGACACTGTTTTATTTATTTATTTATTTTTTTTTTTTTTTAAATTTTTTTTTTCAACGTTTATTTATTTTTGGGACAGAGAGAGACAGAGCATGAACGGGGGAGGGGCAGAGAGACAGGGAGACACAGAATCGGAAACAGGCTCCAGGCTCTGAGCCATCAGCCCAGAGCCCGACGCGGGGCTCGAACTCATGGACTGCGAGATCGTGACCTAGCTGAAGTCGGACGCTTAACCGACTGCGCCACCCAGGCGCCCCTAATTTTTGCTCATTTAAATACACATTATACAGGGCGCCTGGGTAGATCAGTTGGTTAAGTGTCAGACTTTGGCTCAGGTCATCTCGGAGTTCGGGGGTTCGAGCTCTGTGTCGGGCTCTGTGCTGACAGCTCAGAGCCTGGAGCCTGCTTCAGATTCTGTGTCTCCCTCTCTTTTTGCCCCTCCCCACTCGTGCTCTGTTTCTCTCTCTCTCTCTCAAAAACAAATAAACATTAATTTTTTAAATAAACAAATAAAAATTAGAGTATGAAACATCTGAGAAAAATGCAAATTTAGAACATCTCTGCAAATTTTTAGTATGAATTAACATTTCCATTATAGGATAACATAATATTGCAGCACTCTAGGACACAGAGAAGAAAGGGAATCGATTATTCATGATCATTGCATCCTGACACTAACAATATTAGCATTTTTATGCTTTCTGGTTCAGTATTTTTGCCTGCGAATGCTGAGGCACGGTTCTAGCTGTAATCATGATGTATATTATGATTATACATCATACATATACATATATACATTATACGTATTACCTATGCATAGCTTATGAAGGTCTTAGTGTGCATATAATTTTTTATCTTTTTCAACTGTACTTTCTTTTGTAAGCACTACATATATGTATATTATCGTATAGACTTACTAATAGCCACTTACCAGCGAACTAATTTTCCATCTTGTGATGACCCATACACGTACACATACAAACAGTGCCATAGTGGACACTTAAAATATTACGTTCATGACTGAAAGGGAATATGCTGTATTTAGTGCAAGCATTCCCCAACTGTTAGGTTCTGGGTTATCTTCCATTTTTTACCATGAATGAATTATGCTGCAGTCATGATCTTGATGTACCTAAATCTTTTTTTCATATTTTGAATTCATCCTTTAGACCACCTCTGATAAATCGACTTCTTATAGGTGATGAATTTTAGAATTCTTGATAAATTATGCTTTTCCAGATGATTGTAATAATTTACACAAATACAAACAATGTCTAAGAAATCTCATCTTGTCCCAGTTGGCAATATCATTAATTTATCCTGTGCTGATTGAGTGGACAAAAAACAAAAAAAAAAACATACAAAAAAAAGCTCTCTTACTTTAATCTGTATTTCTTTCTTTATAAGAAGGATAAATATGGTTCTCACAATTACTTCTAAATATTTTGTCCCTAAAGTGAAATACATATACTGATATCATTTGCTTATAGAGTTTTAACAATTAAAGTGTGAGTTGTTGGTAGAAGAAAGATATTTAACTTTTATCAAATTTGTATTGAATATTTTACCAAATTATTTTATTTTATTGTCTTTAAATTAATTAATTAATTAATTAAACATATAGAAGTATAAAAGTTTTATGGACTCACATCTGTGTGTGTGTATGTGTGTGTGTTTTATTTCTTTTCATTTTATAGATTCCAAGTCTGGAAAATCATCCCCTTTCTAGAATTTGAATAAATGTTTGATTTTATTTCATACCTTTTTGGGAAAATTTCTTTTACATTTTTAAAATTGTAAGCCAGGAATACAAAAAAGTGCATAAAATAGATAAATATAATTTAAAAAATAATTATAAAGGGCGCCTGGATGGCTCAGTTGGTTGAGTGTCCAACTCTTGGTTTCAGCTCAAGTCATGATCTCATGGTTCGTGGGATCGAGCCCTGGGTCAGGCTCCTTGCTAAAAGTGCAGAGCCTGCTTGGGATTCTCTCTCCCTCTCTCTCTCTGCCTCTCCCTTGCTCTCTCTCTCTCAAAATAAGTAAATAAACTTAAAGATAGATAGGTAGGTAGGTAGATAGATAGATAGATAGATAGATAGATAGAAGATAGATAAAAAAATAATTATAAAGTGAGCATCTCAGTTACTACCAACTGGTTCAAGAAATCTAGCATTTCTAGTCCCAAGAAATCCCTTTATGTAGCTTTCTGATCACAAACCTTTCTATCCCCTCTTGGGGTTCTGCATTAACTATCCTGACTCTGGTGAAAATAAGTTTCTTGCTTTTTAAACAAGAATGATTTTGCGACTTCCACATGGAATTGTTTGTCTATTTTTACCCAATGGATGGCACTATACGAGACATTTTTGTGTCTGGCTTCCTTTGCTCCACATTACATGGTCAAGACTCACCCGTGCCATTGCATATGGCTCCAGTAAGATCTGTTCTGCTGCACACTAGTCATTGCACTGTTGGTAGAATTTCTAGCGGCTTCAGTTTAGGGCTGTTATGAATTATTGCTAAAAGGAACAATCTTACGTGTGTGTTCTGGTATAAACGTGCAAGATTTGCTCCGGGATAAAAATCTAAGAGTAAAATTTCTGGCTGTAGTATATATGCATCTTCGACCTTATAATCCCAAATTGTTTCCAAAATATACACAGTAATTCACACCACCACCAGCAGTTCCTAAGAGTTCCCTTGCTCTACACTTAACACTGTGGGAACTTTTAAGTTTTTGTCAGTCTGGCAAGTGTCAAATGGTAACACAGTGTGGTTTTAGTGTGGAGGTTCCTGATTATTAATTAGCTTACATACATATTCATGTTTTTGGCTATTTTTATTTCCTCTCTTGTGAAGTGCATGTGCAAACCTTTTGGCCATTTTTTTTTTTAATGTTTATTCATTTTTGAAAGACAGAGAGAGACAGAGCACAAGCAGGAGTGGAGTGGAGACAGAGGGAGACGAAGAATCTGAAGCAGACTCCAGGCTCCGCACTGTCAGCACAGAGCCCAACACGGGGCTCGAACTCACAAACCGCGAGATCATGACCCGAGCCGAAGTCGGACGCTTAACCGACTGAGCCACCCAGGTGCCGCCTTTTTGGCCATTTTTAATTAACATATCTGGCTTTCTTGTTGATTTATAGTAATTGTGTATTCGTCTCTACACTGGTGCCTTATCTACTATACATATTTTAAACGTTATTTCCCATTCTGTGGCTTATTTTTTTAAGTCTTCTTTTTGGGTATTATTTGATAAGTCAAACGTCATAATTTTAGTGAACTTCAATTTTTTGTTGTTTTTGTTTAAAAAATTCTTCCCTACCCTGGAGGTATCATAAAGATAATTTCCTCTATTATGATTCTAAGCACTCTCAGGTTTTGTAATCTCCTATTTAGGCTTATAACCCTTCTGGAACCGACTTTTAAGCAGAGCATCACAGAGGAGGCCTGTTCTATTTTGTTACTTATGAAGAGCCATTTTTTTGTTTCATCATTCTGTTCCTCCCTCTGTAGTGAGTAGGAAGTTACACACTGTGTTTCTACTCCTTCAGCAGTTACATTGAACATTCCAATAAGCATACTTGACTTACCAGTCTTAATCAGGATCTTTATTTGCCTCCAGGACATTACGAAGAATTTTTAAGTCTTGGAGTCCATTTCTCCTTCCATCCAGAGTTTTATGTTACCCTTGTATGGTTTTGTACGGCTAATGTTTGCTTAAATTTACCAATGTATCTGCCACTTTTTTTTTCTCCTTGTTCTTTCTTGCGAATTAGACTTTCTGTCTGAGACCATCTGAAGAACATCACTCAGAACTACATTTAGCGAGGGGCGCCTGGGTGGCTCAGTCGGTTGAGCGTCCGACTTCAGCTCGGGTCACGATCTCGCGGTCCGTGAGTTCGAGCCCCACATCGGGCTCTGTGCTGACCGCTCAGAACCTGCAGCCTGTTTCCGATTCTGTGTCTCCCTCTCTCTCTGACCCTCCCCCGTTCATGCTCTGTCTCCCTGTCTCAAAAGTAAATAAACGTTAAAAAAAAAATTTTTTTTAAATAAAAAATAAAAAAAAAGAACTACATTTAGCGAAAGTCTCTCGGCTTCTGTTTACGTAAAATATTTTTATTTTGTCCCTGGTTCTTTAATGATATTTTCACTGGGAGCACCAGCACAGAACCTGCTTGGGATTCTTTCTCTCTCTCCCTCTCTTTCTGCCCCACCTCTGCTCATGCTGTCTCACTCTCTCTCTCTAAATAAATAAACATTAAAAAAAAAAAAAAATTAAAGATCTTTTCACTGGGCATAGAATTCTACCCTGGCAGATACTTTCTTTCCAGGACATTGAATACATCAAACTTCTGGCTTCTATTATTGGGTTTTGATAAGGGAGCTTTCCATTCATCATTCACTTGAATGTAATCCATTCTTTTGTTTAACTGCTTTAAGATGGTCTGTGTCTTTGATATCTGCACTTTCACTAAGGTTTGTCCTGTGTGGATTCTCTCTTCCTTATTTTACCCTGCATGTGATTCACTGGCATTCTTGAGTCCCTAGATCAGTGTCTTTCGTCAATTCCGGCAAATTTTCAGATATCATCTCATCAGACATTGATTAGGCTCCAGTCTCTCTCTCCCATTTTTCTGGAATTCTGATTACATATATGTTAGATCCTCTTAGTCTGGGTCACCTATCTTTGGCTTTCTGTTGTATTTCCTAATTTTTTGTCTATTACTGTTGCATCCTGGGTACTTTCTTCTGTCTTGTAGTTCACTAATTCTCTCATCAGAGGTGTCTAATCTTGTGTGTGTGTGTGTGTGTGTGTGTGTGTGTGTGTGTGTGTGTGTTTACTTCAACTGCTTCATTTTTCCCATTTTTTGTTTGTTCATTTAGGAAGGTCTATTTGGATTTTTTTCAAACATGCTGGATCATTTTAGTATTTTGTATTGTCTGTAAGTTTTACCTCTTATTCCTTTAAACACATTAAGTAGTTTTAAAATGTGTCTGGTAGTTCAAGTGCTTCAAGTACTTGAAGACCTGTTTCTGCTGGTTCCTTGTTTCCTTGTGTAGTTTTTACATTTTTTTAGCGAGAGCTGCTCATTTCCCTTAGAAAAATGGGTTGGGGAACACGTGGAGACCTAGGAGGCAAGGATCCTCTAGAGAGGATGTGTGTTTCATTTTGCCATGAGGTGTTCCTAGTTGGGGGCCGCTTCAGATTCACTACATAAATTTAGGGGTTAGGGGTGTCAGAATGTGGACTGAAAGCCCACAGCGGAGCGGACGACAACATCCCAGGGATCCATGGCCGTTGTGTTCAGCACCGAGGCCAGTACCTTGCATTCTCCAGGCACTGCGGAGGATGCAACTGATTCCTTCTGGTTCATCCTCCCACTGAGGGTGGGTGACTCAGTGTGGGTCCCCACTGCACACCCATCTTGGCAGTTTTGGGCTTTCTTTTCTCTTCCCCGCAGTTTGAGGGCTGAACACTGAGGCTCAAGATCCCCTGGTTGGGCAGGTGCTCTTGAGGCAAAAGCAGTTTCCTGCTCTGCTTCCTCCAGGTCTCCCTGTTCACTCAGACTTTGACTTGATAATTCCTTATCTTTTGTCACTTTTTTTTCACATACAAGAAGGGCTTTTTTTTATATTTTGTTCAGAATTTTCAGTTTTAATCAGCAGAGAGTTTGGCTATAAAAGTCAGCCTGCCATAACGTGAGAGATGGAAAAGTCTCGTTTGATCTTTCTTTTTCTTTCTGGTGAGGGATCAGCACATAAAATCCCTTTTTATCCCTCCCACTGCTAAACAATTACCTCAGCACCATACACTGATTAATCAATTCTTGATTGTGACATGTAATTTTCACATAATACATTCCTATAAATAATTTGTCTCCTTTCTGTGTTTTACTGATTCACTAATCCCATTCTCCACTCTTGGATCAGTCTCATTTTTTTTTCTTCCAATTACTCAATCTTTATAATATACTCTTAAATCCCAAAGTGCTAACTTCCTCTTTCTTATTCTTCTTTTTCAGATTTTTTAAAGCTATTATTAATGGCTATTCTTCTAAGCGAATCTTAGAATCATTTCCCCAAGTTGTGAATATAATTCCTCTGGAACTGTTTTGAACTGTATCAAACCTATAAATTTATTAGGAAGAATTGGCATTTAATAAATCTCGACCTTCCTATCCAAAATCAGGTTATGTCTATTTATCACCACTTATTCAGAAGCTCATTTGCATTTTAATAGACTGCTGTGGTTTTCTTTATTTCTGACATTACTTGGTAAAATCTTTCCTATTATCAATTCATGTATTTTGTTGCCATTGTGAGTGGGATTATGGTCTCATTATATTTTCTAAAGTTATTTCTGATGTGTTAGAATGCTCTTGTTTTTCTAAGTTTCTTTGTCTCTAGGGGTATTTGTGAATTCTTATACTGATCATGATCGATATTTAAAAACTTTGCTGTGCACCTAAATGTATACAGTAATGCAATCTACTTTTTTTTTTTTTTCTTTTAGGACTTAACACAAGCCAGAACTTCCAAAACAATATTCAATAATATTAAGGTTTTGGCTCCCTATTTTAATGTTGATTCCATGCATATTTAACTAATTAACATATTGGGGCTTAGTACATTGAATATTTAAAATCCATTGTGACATCTTATCTGGTACTTCATGCTCCAACCCTAAAAAAGAAGCTGAAGGCGGCCTCATCCCGGGGCACTGGATGGCTCAGCTGGTTAAGCTTCCGACTCTTGATTTCGGCTCAGGTCACGATCTCACAGTTCAACGAGCATGAACCCCATGTCAGGCTCTAATCTCTTCCTCTCCCTCTGCCCCTCCACCACTCGTTCTTCCTCTCTCTCTCTCAAAAATAAATAATAAAATAAATAAAATTTTTAAAAAAGCGCTGGTTCCAAACTACACACACAGCAGATATAGACAGCATGGTGCCAGAGAAACCTAGATGATACAACCAGTGGTTACAAAGAAGTTGTTTGAATTGTACAAATAAGAATGAGGTAGTCGTTTGTTTTGTTGGTGGTCTATTTTTTGTTTCTAGGAACTGAGAAAAATAGATATAATGGAAGGAGCATATCTGAATGGGTGAAGAGTATAGGGATTGAGGAGGATGAGTGAGGATAGAAACAAAGACCAAGGGGCGCCTGGGCGCAGCTCAGTCGGTTGAGCGTCTGACTTCGGCTCAGGTCATGATCTCGTGGTTCGTGAGTTCGAGCCCCACATCGGGCTCTGTGCTGACAGCTCAGAGCCTGGAGCCTGCCTCAGATTCTGTGTCTCCTTCTCTCTGCCCCTCCCCTGCTCATGCTCTGTCTCTCGCTCAAAAACAAATAAACATAAAAAAAAAAAAAAAAAAACTTAAAAAAGAAAGAAATAGACCAAGCTCATGAGGCAGATGGATAAGAAGAAACTAAACCAGGAGTGGAAAGTTCACATTGTTACTAACTGAGTGCATAGCTGGCAATGATCATATGGAAATGTGGAAGCCCACTGATGGAGCTCTAGGTATCTCTAGTTCCCGATCAAGGTCCCTGAAAGACCCATCTGTGGGGACAGCCTTGTAAACATGCAGATCCCCAGGCCCTGGCACAGGCCAAATGAATCGGAATAGGAGGAAGGGCTGGAAACCTGATCTAAGGAGGCTCCTTAGGGACTTCTCATACAAAGTGAAATTTAAGAAAAGAGGGAGCGAAAAAGAGCCGGACAGACACAGAGAAATAAAATCAGAGACAAAGAGAGAAATCTTGCACTTGCACTAGGGTACAAAAGGTTTTATATACCAAACTCTAAAATCAAAATGTGGTAGTCCTATTAAAATATTCTCATTAGACCATAAAACTTTTCAGAGAGAACACAGGTCACATTAAATCACCTACAGGTTATGTGCGCTTCACTACACAGAGCGTTTCAAAGTGTATGAAAACTGGGGAAGGCAACTCCTAGCCCATCACATCTACGGAAATGCTGTCAGCCTCTGCCAAGCAACCTTCTTGGTGGATTTCTTCGTTGTCCATACGTTATTTTCAAGGCAACAAATGAGAAAGCATCCTCATGATTCCATGAAATCAGGGAACATTTGGGGAGAACAGTTTTTCTCAGATACCTATAGGAAACCTTTGGGGGAGACATCGGGCCATTCCAGGACTTTATGGTAACTGACCTAGGAATGTCAAGTTTGATCCTGTAAATGTCCTGGTGTAGATGTTAGAGATCAGGTTGCTGATGCGATGTTTCAGTGTCAATGTGTTCCTCCCTTTTTAGCTGCCATCCTATCGGCCCCTCCTGCCCTGCTTGTAAACATACCTCTGCTTGTCAAATTCATGAACCACGTCCTTAGTCACAGTGACTGTGCTTTGGTTCCTCAACGTGTTGGCTTGAACTGCACCCACACTCAAAGGCACAGGGGGCTAGGTGTGAAGTTTTTAAATGTTATCCTGTTGCCTGAGTCCTGCACATTGTCTTGAAATTGCGGATTGCAATTGAATCTCATCTAAATTCAATGGCAGTCATCAGCATCAGGCGCTTGGCACCGTGGAGGCCAAGACAAATGAGACGCATCTCCTGGCTGGAGGAGCCTGCAATCAATGGGTCATTTGCCGCTTTTCCATTGATCCGTCGTTCCTCAAAAACATAGGAAAGGCATGACTTCCAGCCAGCAGATCACCCCAAGCTCAACACTCGAATGGCAAATTACACAACAAATGAGCATTGCTTTTGAAAGTGGTAATGTTTGGAAGATGATACCAAAGACGCTACCCCTCCTCAGATGATGTTTGAAACCACCCCAAGCCATTTTCCCGGTGAACAGAAAAGAGCATCCTTCCTTTAAAGTCTCTGTGTTCTGTTCTTCCTTCTTTACCTCTTTCCTTCTCCCCTCACACGCTCCATCCCATAGAGTCGCTCCCCTCTCCAACATCCCAGATGTAAGTCTTAAAACCCAAGGACTCCTCACAAGGGCTGTGCAAGTGTCAACCCTGAACATGGGAAGCACACTGAGCTCAGCATGAGGCTGAGGCCAGAAGGTGTGGAGAGGGCTGTGTGGAGCCCATTAGAAACCAGCTTGGCAGATGAGCTTTTATTTGTATGCAGCTGGCCTGCTGCCTGGCGCCAGCAGGGGGCAGCATTGACCGAACTCGTTTCATTCAAAGAGCCCAGCAAACTGCCATCAGCTGAGGACCAATGGAGTGACCGTGGCATATATAGCATCTGCCTTCGAGGGGCTGTCAAAGGTCCACACCTGCCAGGTGGCTCAACAGTCCATGTGCCAACTGTTGACCAAGACAAGGCACCTCTCTCTGCACCGGTGACTGTCATTCCCACCTAGCCAGGGCCCCGCTGAGAACCTGAGCTTCGCCAGCACGTGCCAGGCCAGGTTAAGCAAAATCCTCATGTACATTATGCAACACAAATATCTCACCACCGAGCCTTTCATCTTCTTGGGAAGAGGGTCGGCGGCCAACTCTTCCAGGTTCTGATGTAGAAATTTAGGAAGCAATCTACAATGAATGAAGGACCTGGAAAGGAACAAACGCACAGGTTATACTCTTTAAAGTATGTGCCTGTCACAACGTTCGAGGTAAACAGCCTCACCTGAGACCTCTCGCTCCCAGATGACCAAAGCAAGGGCTCGCTCCTTTAATTAATTCATAATAAAGAGGAAGAGGCGTGTATTCAGGTGATCGCAAATCTAATGTTTTGATTCTCAGATTCCCTCCTAATTAAAGGAGTCAAGGACCTCAAGAGGAATGGGCAGCTGATTGCCAACAGCGAAGCTCACAGAGCTTCTCTGTGTCAGCCCATCGGGGCTTCCTCCGCACATAAAAATGGCAGCAAAACTCAACACTTCAGTAAAATACTTGACGTGAAAAACCGCACAAACCACATGTAACTTTTGCCCATTTCCTGCGTCTTTTATTTTGCTGCATGTGGCAGCCTAAAACAATGGTTTCTCTGGCCCCCACACAGTTATGGTCAAAATCTGTACATTTGGAAAAATGACATGAGATGATTGCTATCTGAAACTCTGGCATCCCAGGAAGTGTTTCTACTTCCCAAGTGCAAATTTATCAAAGATTTAAAAGACACAATTAGAGGCGCCTGGGTGGCTCAGTCAGTGAAGCATCCGACTCTTGATTTCAGCTCAGGTATTGATCTCACGATTCATGAGTTTGAGTCCCGCATCGGGCTCTGTGCTGACAGTGTGGAACCTGCTTGGGATTCTCTGTCCCTCTCTCTCTCTCCACCCCTCCCCTGCATACTCTCTCTCTCTCTTTCTCCCCCAAATAAGTTTTTTAAAAAAATAATAATAAAAGGCACAATTTAAAGGGAAGGTAGGAAAGTATATTTCAAGTGACTAAAGATTACTATTAAATATATTTTAAAATGTGGGCACGGCCCTGTTTGGAACAAAAAACAACAGAACGAACTGCAAACCTTGCAGAGCTGCCCATCAAGTCTCCACAGGGTAACCACCTAGCGATTCTGCTTCACGGGCCCGGAAAGGGTCCTTGTTGAGGTGGGAGCTGCCCACACAATTCACCCAAAGGAAACTCAAAAGCAGCACTTGGGAGCTAACAGCCCTATGTCCCTGGCGCTGTGCGTTTTACTCCAAAAGCAAGAGCAGAGGTTAAATGTTCGCTAAAAGTTGGTGCTTGATTTCCATTAGTGTTTGGCCGGTCCTGCACCTCTCCCGTCCTCGCCGGGTGGTTGGCTGCGTGAACAGCACAGGAGTCCAGCCACCATGGGGGCCATGGCCCTCTCGCCCCTGTGACAAGGCGAGGGCCACAGGAACCAGGCGCAGCGGTGGGTGTTACTCACAGGAGCACTGAGGGGTCACTGCTCTGCCGGCTCAGATGGTAGGAAAGTGCGACCAGGAGGCCACAGAAGGCTGAAAACAGCGCTGGGATGTGCTGAGTGCTCCACGGTTCCTGAGGAAAAGACATCAGATGCCAAGTCATTCCAAGGAGTGGTGCAAAAATCAACTCGCTCTCTATAGAACATGGAGGCACGCATCCCCACGGTCCAGCCAGACGGGCACGGTGTCCTGGGATCGTCACCAGCACCTGATGGCCAACATGGAAACCAACTCCGATTCTGACACATGCCAGGGCAGGAGCGGGGGCATCTCAAACTACGTGTACATGTTTATGAGAGTATATTTCGTTCATCTTTCCTGAGAATATTTTTTACTCCATCTTTCCTGAAATTTAGGACTCAGAAGATGAACGTTAATCACGTGTTGCCTCTTCTGAATTCATTTCTAATGATAATGACAAGAACTGTATTTCCTAGTGTTTATGTAATCGATGGTATAAAAGGTACAAGAAAAACACGGTTTAAGAGATCAACTAGTGGACTGAATGACAAATTAAAGACAGTCCTCCTCGAGAAAGAGAAGAAAATGGTTTTAAACGAAAGGAGCCAGGTAGTCAGGTTTGATGTGATAGAAACACAGACACCAGTAATCAATACGCTGTCCTCTGGGTGGAAGAAAAGAGCACAGGCCTTATGTGTTCCCACGGTGAGCGGAGTGGGGACCCGGGACCCAGCTCTCTTTCCGCCCATCCCTGGCACCCTCTCCAACACAAACATCCACAGAGAAACCTTCAGCTTTTCAGGGACCACCGACAGAATCTACCGGTGGCCTCCAAAAGCTGAATCGAGACCCAGACTGCAATGCTTTTCTCTCAAGACGCTGATCCTTTTTAATTCAACAAGGCTGAGTTGATCATTGCGCGTAAAATAAAATACACAAACGAATGATTCCGCTGTGTTCCTTTCCTATCTGGGACAGCTGAGATGTGAAGGCCAAGCTATAGCCTGGTCCCTGGTGGAGGGAGCGGTTTCGAGTCCACAGGCCTCGCCTTCCTGGAAGTTAAGCTGCACTGCTTCGTCTCCACCCATAGTGAGGGTCTAGAAGCATCTGGAAGGGAAATGAAGACAGCAACCCTGGGGGAGCCGCTGAGCCGCAGCTGGACAGGCCAGAGGCGACGCTGACCGGTTCCTCCCCCGCAAGCCTTGCGGATCAGCGCCTCTGTGAGGCTCTGACTTTCCCAGCGTCCTGAAGGCACCGAGGCAGCTTCCCTGATTCCCTGCAGATGCCCACCCCACCGACTTGCCCTGCCTGGGAGCCCGGGGCCTCTGTTCCTCACTGCTCCCTTTGGAGTTTCCTTTCCGCAAAGCCCTGGTTCCTGTGTCCGAGGGAGGGTGGCACTGCCTGGGTCCTAACGCCAGCCCCGCCCTCGCACCCACAGAGTGGCCTGACTGCACCGCATCCCCTAGATGGAGGAAAGGCATCCCCGTCTCCTTCCGCCCTGCCTATAGAAATGCTTCTGCTGACATCTTAAAAAATAAAAAAAAGTCGCCCCCCCCCCACTATCTCTATCCCCTCCTTCAGCGCACCCCGGCCTCGCAAGGGACCCGTTAGCTTCCTCCACGTGGGGCACCTCCCCGTGGGGGCAGCAGCTTTGCACAGGGTGGGATTCCAGCTGGACGAACCTAGCTTTGAACCCCAGCGCTGCCACACGTGAGCTGTGAGGCCTTGGCTGGGTTACTCAACATCTTTGGGCGCTGGGTTCGTTTCCTCTTCTTTAGAAAAGGAAAAGAATACAAACTCAAGGGTGGCTGCAAAGGGTACGCGTCTGCGCCCTGGGCCATTTTTTAAAGCTTTTGACACAAGAGGGTTCAATGCAGCCCCTACTTGGTGACTGACGCCCAGCGCCCTGAGCCAGAAAGCTGGCTATCCTGAGAGATGCTTCCTCTCCACGGTCCCCAGTCAGCTGATTTTCACATCAACACCTGCCCAGGCCTCCCTTCCTTTCCTGACATCCCACTGGGTAAGCCTCTGCTGCCTCTCTCCTTCCAGCTCTACTGCTGATAGCTTCATAATGGGGGGATCAAACACCCCACTCCACAGACCCCCTCCGCCACTCCCCAGATCCCACAATGTGTCTTCCACATAACAAGAGAATCATCCTCCTCACCTAAAAGAGCACATCGCACTATGGCCTTCACTCAGTATTTTTCAATGATTCCTCATTGCCTAATAAATCTACTCCACAGGAGGCTACATAAGCCAATTAGGATCTGACCCTAGCCCATGTTTGCAGCCTCGTTCCTCCCATTTAGAATATGCACAGCAGCGAAGTCAAAAGCTATGTTGCTTCCTTCCTACTGCCTTCACACACAGGGCTCCGTCTGTACAAAGGGCTCTCGTGCTCTGACCCTACTCCACTCTCCTCTACCTGGCAAACTCCTACTCATGCTTCAGCACCCAGTATAACAAGTCCCACCTGCTTGGTGCTGCCTCCCTGCTTCCCAGGCAGACTGGAGCCCTCCTCCGTGTATCAAAAACACCTTTAAATACTTCTACGTCAACACTTAAGATATCTCACTTCTGTTATTTGTGGCCATGGGTAGGACTCGCTCCCTCATCTCAGAGCCACTGAATACAGTTATGCTTAGAGCAGACTCCGAGGGGGGTGGCCTTTCATCTCTAGTTCCCCCATTCTGGGCACAAATGTCAGCACATCAATGGATCTGTAAGTGAGGGACTGCAAGGTTTCAGTTTTCATGATTACATCGGCCCCTCTTCTATGACCTGTGTGGGAAAGAATCTTCAGCAAGAAAAGAGGGTGAAGAAATTAAGTAGCTTAGATCAAATGTGGACCTGGCAGTAAAGTGCCACCGGCATGATTGGACTAGCGGAGAAAGGGGGACTCTTTGACCTTATCGCTCATTTTTCCTTCAAACAGCGGCCCCAGTGACAGAAAAGTTATTCTGAAGTTTGAGAGTTTTCTTCTTCCCTAAGCGTCCACCCATGAAACGTTCATCAGCTCCCCCCCCCCCCCGCCTCACTATGTGCCAGGCATCGAGGTGCACGCTCGTGAGGAGGGCAGACACGAGGCCCCAGGGAGGGAGAATCCTGCGGTAAGGTGGGACAGGCAACTTGACAGTGAGGGGCCAGGTACTCACAGAGCAGGAAGCAGAGGCTCCCGGGAGTCAAGGGAGGGGCTTTTAATTGCACAGAAGAAACACAGGAGAACGTGGTCCCTTCCCCGCAGAGCCTTCTGGACAGGCCAAGCTCTCGGCTTTTTGGGTACCTGTGTGTGTACTCCACGTGTCCTCCTTGGCTCCCTGCTCTGGCCGCCCACCTGGGGCTTTATATTCGGCTGTCACCAAAACCAACAACAAAAAGTTTTCCGAAAGGGAAAAACCTGCTAAATTCCGTTTCCTTCCGTTGATTCCTCCGCACTTGCCTATGCTATGTATTTCATTCACAATTTTGTGACGGTACAGGCATTCCTTTTACATGCAGCCCATAAAAAATGCTGGGGGAAAGAAACACTCTGAGAAGGATTTAGTAGCCATGACCATGGAAATAATCGGCACTGCATGGAACAGAGGAAAGGTCAAGGGACAAGCAAGCACTGGCAGGATGATGCCAGCTCATCACTTCCTGGAAGACGTGATTCTGTGGAAGGTCCCTCACTTCTCCACGGCTCAGCTTCCTCCTCTGTGAAAGGTGACAATGTCCCCTTTCTTGACAATGTCCCCTGTAATGACCTGATCTGAAACAGCCTTGCTCACTGCCAAGGGGTATGTCAACGTTAGTTTCTAAGTAACTGGAAAAGAAGGAGCACCCGTGACGGATGGTCTTCACAGACAGTTAAATCTGGACGAAATCTATTTAAACAATTAAGTTTACCTACTTTATCTGCCCCCTACCCCTTACCTAATCTCATTTGTTCTGTACTTAATTAAATCTCTCCAGTGCAAACAGAAAAGGTCAGTATAAGGGACCCTCCCTTTTCACCCGCTGAAACAGCAGTTGGTACAAAAGCAAGCGGAAGGTTAAAATATCAAATCAGAAACAGTGGCATAGGAGGTAAGCCATGTCCCCGTTCCTTCTATGTCCCAGCATTTGTCTCAGTCTGTGATTGTGCATCTGTGTAAGTGACTGTTTGATTGCCCTCTGATCCCCCCACTGGGCCTGGCCCGTTGACAGCAGGAACTCATCTGCTTTAGCCCAGCATATTCTGAGCACCTTGTGCAGGCCCCTGGCCTTGAAAGACATTTAATAAATATGTACTGTATCTGAGCAACTGTTGCGTCCTTACTATATAATGCTGACCGAAGGAGGGGAACGACACAGATCTTTTTAGGTACCTACAAGTACACAGGAGGTCCCTCTTCTGCAGGGCACAAAAGTCATTGAAAGCATGGACTCTGGCATCGGGCTGCCACTTTGGTCCTAACTGTGCTGATTATTTACACTAAGACACTGGGCAAGCCACTAAGCCTCGGTCTCCTTATCTAAGAGAATTTCACAGGGCACGCCCCCTAGGGTTGTTGCAAATAGTATATGAAATACTACGTGTGAAGTACTTGGAGTGGCCCGCATAAAAAGCTCAATAAATGTCTGCTTTTACGATAGGCTTTACGAAGTCACTGTCACAGTCCAGTCGCGCTGCTCTAACAAAATATTGTAGACTCATAAAGAGGAGAAATGTATTGCTCACAGTTCTGCAGGCTGGGAAGTCCAAGATCGAGATGCCGACATATTTGGTATCTGGAGAAAACCTACTTTCCCTTCAGAGCTGGCTCCTTCTTGCTGTAAGGGGTGAGGAGGGTTCTCGGGCTTCCTTTATAAGAGCATTAGGCCCGCTCACGAGGGCTCCAGCCTCATGACCTGAGCATCTCCCAAAGCCCCCACCTCCTAATACCATTACCCTGAAGGCTAGGATTTCAACACATGAAATTGGGGGGAACATGGACATTCAGACCATAACAGATACATAACAGGACTGAGAACAGCAGTAAAATCGTATTTTCTGAAAAAATTAAAATTGACCTTCAGTCGTTCTCCAGGAGGCAAAAAGAACAATGAGATTTTGTAGATCCCGTTTATCCTTCTGTTTCTACAAGGAAAAGAGGAACCCCTCTGCAAGAAATGAATCTGACCTTGCCAAGATGCGACACTAGCATCCCAAGCTTCACGGTCTGAACTGACGGGTCACTCTATGACTTGAAGCTATTCTGTTCCTTCTGGTCCTGTGGCAGTAAACATCTGTATTCACTCCTCCATACATGTGATTTCTTTTAAGCATAACTAATGACTTCAGGCTAAACTGTCAGACATAAACAAATGGCAGTGTGGCCACAGGGGTGGGATGGAAGGAATGAATATTTCACTCAACAGAGTAAAAGGAGAGAGATGCCAGAATGGCATAAGTGCTCTTCCCAGAACAAGGGTGGGATGGCAAGAAGTATTCATATTCCAGGCACTGATTTGCATGTTTTCTGCCTCAACCTCGTATCTTCACACAACTGTGTCTTAGAACCTGGGTGTCCCTGCACTTGGACAGATTGCAAAACGCAGACTGCTTGGATCTCCCTTGGCTCTCTACTCCAGGGCTTAACCCTGTTCGTACTGGCAACAGTGATAGATAAAAAAAATAGACAGATACAGATTCCTCTCTTGCTCTCGCTCACTCTCACTATATACACAGAGCTACTCAGTAACTTGGATATCAACATGAGTTACTCTATGCAAAACCATGCCATCTTCGGGAAAAATTATTTTAGATCTGGATGAGATCTCAGAGCTGAGCCAGACTCACCCCTTCAAGGTATTGATCAAGTAAGAAGACAAGAAGAAGGGAAAAGACTTACCCAAGGCGGCAAGACTAGGAAGAAGCCCCTAGTTCAGGGCTCGGTATGCTCCATTACCCTAAACGTTTATACTGCTAACTGTGCAAAATACAAGCATTTCTCACACCTCCCATAAAAATGGTTAGTATGCTTTGCACAATCACTATCGATCATAAGTTCCTGGCTTTACAGTCTGTTTTATTCACTTATTCATCCCCCAGTCAACAGTGCTGGACATCTCTTGAGGTAACTGCCTGGTTCAGGGCTGGCTGTAACACACAATACCACAAGCACCTAGAAAAGTGCTCTGGGAGGAGCTCAGGGGAGCTCATGGAGGACTGAGAAAGGAACTGGGGTGCAAAAGGCAACAAGGAATGAACGTGAGTGGACTGGGCCCCAAGCCATGGAGGGGTGCCATGTTTCCAGGCTGCACGGACTGGCTCCCAGGCAGGGACCTGGTCACGCTGCAGGATGGGTACGGCTGGGTGTCACTGTAAAGATACACAGAAGATTACAGGGATGGATTAAAGAAGGGGAAATCGTGAAGCTTGGAGGAAATGCATGGAAGGGAAATGACCTTTATGGGTCTATCATCCCATAATTCTTGACGCTGGGAAGAGAGGCATCTGGGTGCCATTGATTGAAGATCAAACCAGAGGAAATGCGTTTCGGCATCAGCGGTGGAACGTGAATATGATTTAAGGAAGAACTTCCTGACACTGATGATTACAGCAAGTTACAACTGGGGAAACATCAGCCTTTCCTTTTCACACATTACTTTAAAACACAGGTATTCTCCTTGGAGAGTGAAGGCGTAAGCGTGCCTGGAAGGGAAGGAAGGAAGAGAAGCTTACTGAAAGCTTTCCTTTTGCTTTTCTCGCACAGAACATGGTCCTGCTTAACAGCTCCACAATCTACCACACACACACACACACGCACACACACACACACACACACACCTAAATAAACAAATTGAACATAAGAAGAAACTCTTCAGAATTATTTTACAGAATCAAGATGGGGGGGTCAACAAGATAAACTACCTTTGTCCCATTTTTATTCCTTTCTCCTGTCCCCTTGCTAATGACACCCCGTGTCCACCCCCCGGGGCCCACCCTTCTCTCCCTGCCTAGTCTCGCAGGCAGGACTGCCCTACCCTACCCAGCCTTATCCTGCCCTGCCCTACAGACGAGCAAAGGCCAGACGGATGGTGGCTTTCCTCAGCATCGGGAGCATTCGCAGCCACATTTCTAGAAGGATCTGAACTTGTCGAGTCAGAGATACAGTAAGAAAAGAAATGGGTCTGAAGAAGTTTTTACTTTATTCTTTATTTGGGGATAGAGACAGGAATATTGACATTTGAGGGAGAAAAGCACAACTAACCTGAAGAGGGCTTTTAAAAGAAAACCACCAAATGCACTGTGTTTTTTTTCTGCAGATGAGCTCAGTTGCATTTCCAGGAAGAGAAGCAGAAGGGAAGAGAGGAAGTACAGACTCACATTGCTAATGGACTTCTCTACATAAACTTCTCTATTTTAAACAGATGGGTATTAGTCCTGAATTTTATTTTATAAATGTGACTTTTATTATACTCACAGACACAATCACACATATGTACATGGACACACAATACATACATACACACACACACACACACATATATATATATATATATATATATATATATATACACACACACATATAAAGATTTTGAGTGAGATAAGGTTTTAAACAATCTATCACTCACTGATAATGAAGTATATACCATGTGACAGTTTGCTTCAAAATTAACATCCCTAATTGCTTGGAGATGTGTCTCAAGGGCGCCTGAATTGGGAATGATACGGATTGATGAGTGCTGGTTTCCTAAAACTCCCACAGGTTTTGAAATATTTTTATGAGGTAGAAATAAAACTGTCTAATAGTCCTACAGTTCTGTGGTAGATTTCACATGCATTTGGGAATTCTTTTGATGAAATGCACAGGGAGCTTCAGCTTCTCTCTGAAGGGAGTCTTGGCTTTCAGCCTTTTTTTTATTCCCCGGGAATGTTAGACATCTCTACAATGGAATTTACAGAGAAGATGGAGGGCTTAGTTATAAAATGAATGCAAACAGGCCAGGTTCTCACTCTGCTAAGCCCTTCATTTCAGGCTCACACGCTTTCTTTTTTAAGGAAAAATGAATGAATTTTTCTTAGTTCACTAAATATCAGGGCAGTTGCAAGATCCAGGCTTTCATACTTCCTAAAATAAGAATTAGATCATAACACTTTGACTCTGATATCAGTCCTATTTTTCTAGGTCTATTTTTGACAAGAATCTCATCTTGAAGTAAAAGGAACTCTGTGCCCCTAACGTTCCAGAAATTCGGTAAGATCAGCTATCTGGCACTGTGTGCTCTATTCATATGGCTCACAGGCCACCATGTGACAGGCACTTGTGAGCCTGCCCGGGACATACTCTGGGCTCCCCCTCCCCCCGCCCCGCCCTGCCCCGCCCCTCCAGACTGGAGCTAAGCCCACAGCATCCCCTGTTGATATCCTTCTCCTATTTTGAACACTCGGTGTCCCCTCCCGCCCAGAGCCCCCCACTGAGTCTGATTCCTAGTAGGTAGTCACTATGTGCTGAGTAAATAAATAAATGATCATACTAACAAATATGACAAGTCAGACTTCACTGTCTACTAAACGTAGACTTTTCTTATTTCACATTCTTTTTCATTTTGGTGAAAAACATTATATGTTTGTGATTCAAGAAAATATTGGAATTTAAGAAACAAAACAGATGAACATAAGCGAAGGGGAGGAAAAATAAGATAAGATAACAGAGAGGGAGACAAACCGTAAGAGCCAAACAGAGAACAAACAGGGTTACTAGAGGGAGGTGGGTGGGGGATGGGCTAGATGGGGATGAGCATCAAGGAGGACACTTGCTGGGATGAGCCCTGGGTGTTTTGTGCAAATGATGAGTCACTAACTTCTACTCATGAAAGCAATACCAAACTATATGTTAGCCAACTTGAATTTAAATAAAATGGGCGGGGGGTGGGGGGAGAAAATATTATAGTTTTAGGAACAGGCATAAGGAAACATGAGATCATGAGCTAGCCAGACTGACTGACAGGTGCCATTCATCCAAACCTATCCATATCAACATAGATAAATACAAATAACACACACACACACACACACACACACACACACAAATATGTATGTTTTCTGAAAAACACTGACATTTACTTTTCTTCTCATACCCTTCTTCTCTGTTACCTATATTTATTCATTCCAAACGTTTACAGAATTCCTTTTAAGTAATAGTGACTTTGCATCGGATATAAAAGAAGTGAATATAAACGACAGTCTGTGATTCTGAGGGGCTCATGGTCAAACTGGGAAATGCTGAAACATACACACACACAAAGCCACAGCAATAGTTCTTAGGTACTGAGCAATGACCTGATGGCACACTTCACATGTATTATCACATTTAGTTCTCAGCACACCTTAAAGTTAAGTGTTGCTCATTTTAAATAAGAGAAAACAGAGGCTTACATTTTACTAGCTGTTATGGTATCTGTATTTTCCACATAGAACTGATTACATACGGAAGCAATAACTAATGTGTGAACACCAAAAACACAACGTTGCCCACAGAATGTCACAAGAGAGAAAAATATCCTCCTCCTGGCATGGCCGGGACAAACACAGTCTTCCATGTCTTCTCGGATCCCTAGGATCCACACTCCAGGCCTCATATTTTCTTTTCCACACACCCTCCCGTCTCCCCATCACTCGAAGCTGGATCCTCACTGAATCCTACACACCCTCCCCTCTCCCTATCACTCCAAACTGGACCCTCGCTGAATCCTACCAATACTCATTTCACTGTCTTTCCTGGACTTGACCATTCCATACTCTGTGCCTACGACCGAAACCTCAGGCCGGATCTCCACTCGACTACTGCAATTCCATTTTGAACAACTGAGCTATCATTATTCTTCCTCCAGTTTTCCCCAAATCAGAGTCAAAGGGCCACTGTCAAAGTCATCCAACCCAAGTTTGAGGGTCATGACAATCCAGTGGGAACTGGGTTTACAGACCAATTACACTTTTTTTTTAACTTCCTAGGAAGGGCAGTGTGACAGAAAGCACTAGCTGACTACCTAAGCAATAAACACGTATTTCTCCCTTCTTCCCCACAAGCAATAACCTCCTTACTGGTTGTTCAGACAGCTAAAAGGCTTGTGATTTCCCCTCCTTTGCAGCTAGAAGTGACTTAATTATAACCAAAAACATAATCCAAATCCAGTGTAATAAAAGGCAAATTACAACTTGGATTTCATTTTCAACCTTACTATTAAACATTATCACCATTAGGTTAATCATCATCCTAACCATCAACTACTTATGCTAACAATAGTTCCCTTGTATTAGTTTTCTACTGCAGTGTAACAGGCTGCCACAAACTCAGTACCTGAAACATAAGCTTATGATTGCATGGGGTCCATGGGTCAGAAGTCTTCGGGCAGCACGGCCAGATCCTCTGTTTGGGGTCTCCCCAGGCTGTAATCACGGTGTGGGTCGGGCTGAGATCTTACCTGAGACTCGGGGTCTCCTTCCAAGCTCACTAGCGTTGGCAGAATTCAGTTCCTTGAAGCTACATGACCAATGTCCTCATTTCCCTGTTGGCTCTCTGCTGAGGTCCACTTTAGCTTGGGAGAGGCCATTCTCAGGTCCTTGACTTGGGGCTCTCTCTGTTAGCAGTTCACAACATGGCTGTTTACTTCTCCAAAGCCACAGGGCCGGGACGGGGGAGTCTCCCGGCTTCTTCTGGCTCTGACCTCGAGATCTTCTTTGAAGGGACTTGGCTGAGTGTCTGATTAGATCAGACTCATCCAGATTACCTCCTTTTTGATTTAGTTAGCTGATCAGGGGGACTTAATTACATAGGCAAAATCCCTTTCAACTTTGCAGCTAATGTAACCTAATCACACCCTGTCCTATTCACAGGGCTGGAAAGGGGATTAGGCACACCAGGGGGCAGGGGTCTTGGGGCAACTTTAGAATTCTGCCCACCACACCATTTAATGAGAACCCTTGAGCTAGGCACTTTATATACATTACCCATCTAATTTCACTTACTTCTGACAACTTTTATATGAGGCAGTTATTTCTAATCCACTTTACAATTGAAAAAAAAACCAAAAAAACCCAACAATGTGAATTAGCCACATGCCCTTGGGCAAATAACTTCAGCACTCTCTGCTTCACATTTACCACCCAGAATATAGAAATGCTATTATCTTCCTCATGTATCACGCAGGGCTATAATAAAGGGCAAATGAGAAAACACTTAGGAATTGATTTTGAAAATTAAAGTCCCATAGACCTGAAGGTATCTCATAAGCCTGTGCATTGTTCTTTTGTCGAGGAAATCTATTTACACTTCACATGTGCTAAAGAGGATGGCACAGACATAAGAGAATACAAGATCGGGGCACCTGGGTGACTCAGTCGGTTAAGCATCCAACTTTGGCTCAGGTCATGATCTCAGGTTCATGGGTTCGAGCCCTGTGTCGGACTCTGCACTGATAGCTGAAGCCTGCTTCGGATTCTGTGTCTCCCTCTCTACCTGCTCCTCCCCTGCTCATGCGCTCTCTCTCTCTCTCTCTCTCTCTCAAAAATAAATAAAATAAACATACATTTAAAAAAATTTTTTAAAAGATGCAAGACCTGGGATCTGTGATGTGTGATGTTGAGGAAGGCATTTAATCTCTCTAAGGATCCACATTTCCTCATATTAAATAATAAAAGGAAGGGGTTGGACTAGGGGACATCTGAGGCCCATTTCAAAACTAAAACTATTTTAGAACTATGAGTTTGTTTTACATCTACAATGAGATTTTCAATCCTGAATGCAGGGGAAATGTCATTGTTTTAGTTGCAACCCTAGAAAACTATGGGAAAACCTCTCCCACAAGCAGTTGTTAATGGTGCTAGGAAACATTAAATTATAATAATGTGCCTCAACCTCTGAATCTCTGGATCCCCGTGCCATCAATAAACTAGAATCTCTTTGTAAAGGATAATAAAAAACAGAAATCATGGTTTACCCAGACATACAGAAAACCCAGCTAATTAACTACTGAGCCATTTCTCCAGGGAGCAAATATTCTGGTTGTTTCTGTCTATCACTCTCAAATATTTAAGTCAATGAAGAGTCCATTTATATGTTACTTGCCACCAGGTTGGCTGATTCAAAGAGAATATGGAATTGAAGGAGGAATCAAATTTGTCCCCTAATTCATATTCCAGAAAGCAAAATTAACTCAAAGTCCCTCAATCTGCTATCAAAATAAAATAATATAAAATCAAGGACATAAGTATATATCAAGATCCACATAAAGAAATATATCCCTGGCAAGGCAAGTGACATGTTGAAATTGTTCACAAGGGCTCATCAATCTATCACAGAGATAAAAGGAAAAAAAAAAAATCAATCCCAGCAATGCAAAGAGTAAGCATAAAAGGCACAAACAAAAGCATCGTTAAACAAGAAGTGGAATCACAGCTCTGGGTAAGCACGTTGGGCTGAAGACGGGTGAACTTTTCTTTTTTCCTAACGACTCCCTTGCAAATTTGCTAACCACCTCCTTTCAATTCACAGCACTTAATAGGTGCTGCATTTTAAAGTGGAGAGTTGATCTGTGACCATTAGAAAACTCAAGACTTACAAGCAAGAAGGGAGAAATGCAAATTGCTCTGTTTTTACCAAAAGGTGTTTTCAAAATACTGTATAGATGGACTATTAAGATTCTATAACAATAGCCGCAATTTATCACAAGAGATGCTTGTTCTGCGCTGAGCAAGGGAAGTCAATACCTCTAAAACGAAATAAACCTTTCCAAAGTAGCCCCAGTTCCAAATGGTAAAAAGCCCGTTTCAACACCTAAGTAAATCCCAGAGCCTTTGAAGTGTTCATTCCCCTTACGCAGTTAGCAGCGTGCTTTCGAAATGCAATTATATACTCTCATCCAACGGTTATTTATGCTTATAGCATGCCATAAACAGAAAGGAAAACAGAAATAAACAACAATCTCTGCCCAGGATTGTAAATGGATTTTGTCCCTTGCGCCAGTTTTGATCACTTGGCACTGACTGCCTTGAGCCCTGTCTGGGCAGCCCGTGGCTCTACTGACCTCAGTAAGATTAATGCTGTGATTGGTTAGTAATGTCTGATATGAAGGAGTCAGACTTGAAGAGGTGAAGGAATGATAACAAATGAGTCACAACTAGGTAAAAACCAAAAAAAATCCCATCTTTGTGAATGCCACATTCTTCAACAGTTTCTGAAACCTTCTAAGAATTTTGCAAGGAAAAGTCATTTAACAATCCCAGGAGTATAAATTACTTTTGATAATATTTGAACTGGTAATAATGAGCCTTCAGCACTTGTCAAATGAAATGGGTTTTTCAGAGCATACAACTTGTCCTTTAGAAATTAATCTAAGAAGTCCCATGAGCTGCTCCTTTGCAGAAAGCATCCTGATGTTCGAAGAATATTCTGTCTTCCATAGATTCAACCACAATTCTATTGTCAATGAGTTATTTTTCAGTATCAAATGAGGCGTCCGTGCTCAAAAGCATGAGGCATAAGACAAAGGTTTGCCATAAGTCAAAGATTTAGAGCAAGCTGCTGTGGTTTAACAGAGAGATAGCTAGCATAACTCAGCTGATGAAGAATCAGGAACTTATGATTTTGATCTGACCACTCCTAAGGTTATTTGAGAAGTTAACTGGTGGAGTGTTTTAATGCCTTTTTTTTCCATCACCACTGGGGCCATAAGCTCATCTATGGCACTCAAATCTTGGGGTGGATGACTTTTTTTTCTGTAAGTTCCCTTCATGAAACCACTATTCTTAGGATGCACAACATGCCCAATGTATCAAAAACATGCATTTTCAGCCTTGTATTCAACGTTTTCAATAACTATGATTACTGCCAAGATATCCAGTCTTCTCTCTCATTTACCATTAGTAGGTTAATCTCCTTACCACTTTGCCCATCTGCCATGGTCATTCATTCCTAACTCTGATGAAAATGGTTCATGTGCTCAACTGCACATGGCGAAGTTCTTAAGGCCAAAGACAAAACGTTTGAAGGCTGTGCTGACCAACTTTCTCTTTTCTGATCATCCACCTTTGAACTAACTTTGATCTTATCACCATCTTTGAACTAACTTCTTTCCTATCTCTATAGTACCTGGCAGAGTGATTTCTAAAGAAATAAATACATGTTGACTAGCAGGCTGTGAACTTTCCAGCTCCTGCACCAGTTACAGAAAACTTGCATTTTCCATTTCCATCAAACAAAATTATATGTACATCAGGTGTTTTTTGCTAATCAGGGTTGCAAAGAAGGGTATAGAAGTGTGGGGTCCTGGTCAAAATGGCATTAAAAACACAGAGGACTAGCTTTCCTTCTCCCATGATGTCTAATAAAATATTCAAAAAGGGAAAAGGGGCACCTGAGTGGCTCAGTCGGTTGAGCGTCCAACTCTTGATTTCTGTTCAGCTCATGATCCCAGGGTGGTAGGACTGAGCCCCATGTTGGGCTCTGCACTGAGTATGGAGCCTGCTGAAGATTCTCTCTCCCTCTTCCCTTCTCCGTCACTCATGCTCGCTCTCTCTCTCTCTCTCTCAAATAAGAAAAAAAGGAGGGGGAAAGCATAAATCCACACTAGAAACCAGAGAAGGTACCTCTGCATAAGCCACAGGCTCTAAGGAATTATGCCAAATCCCCCTTATAGAGGCGATTACACTGGAAAAAAGGTTTGGTGGTTGACACATGACCCCAACTCCCACTCTTCTCTTCAGAGAAATAGAGTCAGTAGGGTATTGAGGGAAGTAAACAGGAAAAGATCTTGATAATCCCCCTCTGACATCACCTAAATCAGAGATAGGAGAGATTGAGTTGAGGTCAGCCATGGGGCTGAGAGGCTACCTGACACTTGGACTTGCACATTGGCGGACGGGCAGTATTTGCAGACCACCACCACCCCCACCCCCATCTTGGAAGCAGCAGGTTTTATTTGGCCAGTTCACTGACGAGGACGTTAAAGAGTGTGAAGTGGAGATAAGCACTGCCCTGGGTGTCTACTGCTTGTGATGAAACCTCCTGATGTAACCACCCAAAAGTCCATCGGCAGGACAGTTTACCAGGGCAAATCATACCTGAACTGGTACTATGTTACTAGAAGACATGTCATTTTGTTTTCTTCTCTTTCTGTATTTTCGACCTGAGTTACCTCTGGAAATATTGCTCAGGGAGCCTTAAAATTTTCTGACAGAAATCAGCTCAATTCCTACCTGGTTATAAAGACAGAGATCACAAAATCTAATGCCCACCTGAGCAGACAGGTGAATAAATACAATAGGGGGGTCAGGTGTAAGAGATGACAGCAGGGCGTGATGAGATCTGAGAGTCTGGGGTGGTTGTGACTCCCTGTTCGGTTTCAGCAGGTTGTTACCATGTGGGAATGTGGGTCCAGTATTGCCAGAGCTTCAAATTAGTTAAGAAAAGTAGGAGAATCATACTTTTATATCAAGTGACCTAATTTTAAATGTTGGTTCTAAACAAATCTTAAACATGATAGAGGCCACAAACAAAACAAGTCTGTGGGTTGAATAGAGACAATAGTAGGTTGTCAAAGAAAACACTGTGAAGAAAAGATAAAATATAAGGCAAACAAAAAAACACATTTAAAGTGAGATATTTCTCTAAAGGAACCACTTAAGGATGCTTTCTGAAATGTATTTACTTCAAAGAAAGAAAGGAAGAAAGAAAGGCATTGTTTAGAGAGGATCTGATCCAAAAAAGATTAAAAAGTATATGAACAGGTTAAAAGTAAATAAGCAATTATGAAGAAGGAATAATGAACACCATGTTATAAGCTTCAGTAAAATCAGGATGTCAATAGTACTGGGCTCACAGGGATGCTGTATAG
Organism: Leopardus geoffroyi; assembly: GCF_018350155.1. Lineage (NCBI taxonomy): Eukaryota > Metazoa > Chordata > Mammalia > Carnivora > Felidae > Leopardus > Leopardus geoffroyi. Next base: position 15,458,609 of record NC_059334.1, on the reverse strand, counting down.
ATTATAGAAAGCATGTAAAATAATTAGTAGTTTCTAGGTCAAAGTAAGCTCTTTGTTGTTGTTGTTGCTTTAGCCACGACAAACTCTAGAAACTGAACCAGATAACAAAGGGAAAATATAGAGAGGAAATCCATAACAAAAGAATGAGCAAAATGGAAGACAAACAAAAAAAAATCAATGAAACGCTAAAGGAAAAAACAGGTCACATAAATAAAATCAATGTCATTAATCAAAAAGGAAGAGAGGGAAACTTTTCCCATTTGTAAGTCTTCAGTATGAAAAGTGAGACTAGGCATGACATCCAGAAAACCTAACCCAAGATAACCAAGTCTACTCAGTCTATTGCTTTTCTCCAAAACTTTGGAAAATAAGAAAGAATTCTATAAGAATTCAGGAAACATTCAAGTTGGTCTCATTCTTGTTCTCAAAATGAAATAGGAAAGAGTGATACCTCCACTTCAGAGGCATAAATCCACAATAATATGGCTCATACTCTTGACAATGAGAAAACACCAGAGAATTTGTAAAAATCTCAACTACAAAATAACTATGATGGGGACATCTGGATGGCTCAGTTGCTTAAGCATCCAACTCTTGATTTTGGCCCAGGTCACGATCTCATGGTTCGTGGGATTGAGCCCCACATTGGGCTCTGCACTGACCGTATGGAGTCTGCTTGGGATTCTCCAGCTCCCTCTCTCTGCCCCTCCCCAGCTAGCATTCTTTCTCTTCCTCTTCCTCTTTTTCTTTCTTTCTCTTTCTCTCTCAAAATAAGTAAATAAACATTTTTTAAAAAAAGAATAAAAGAGGGGCACCTGGGTGGCTCAGGTCATGATCTCATGGTCTGTGAGTTCGAGCCCCATGTCGGGCTCTGTGCTGACAGCTCACAGCCTGGAGCCTGTTTCAGATTCTGTGTCTCCCTCTCTCTCTGACCTTCCCCCATTCAGGCTCTGTCTCTCTCTGTCTCAAAAAATAAATAAACGTTAAAAAAAATTTTTTTAAAGAATAAAAGAGGAGACATCACTATAAACACTATAAGAATTAAAAAGACAATAAAGAATACTATGAATAATGTGATTAGAAAATATAGAGAAAATAGACAAATTCTTTGAAGAACACAACTATTTCAATAATAGATAATTTGAATAACTCTATATTTATTGAATTTTAGTTTAAAATCCTCCCATGAAGAAAACTCCAAGCCCACATGGCTTCACCTAAGAGTTCTACCAAACACTTCTTAAATGAATAATACCAATTCTATACAAACTCTTTAATATAAAAGAAAGAAAATACATTCCAACTCATTTTATGAGGTCGTTACCCTATAATATAACAAGACAAAGCATCACTAGAAAAGAATGCTCAAAAACTAGAAACTTTGTGATCATAGACACAATATTTCTCAACAAAATATTAGTAAATATAATTGAGTAATGTATAAAAAGTATAATATATCATGACCAACTGGTGTTCATTTTTCAAATGCAAGATCAATTCAACATTCAAAAGTCAGTACAATTCATCTTATCAACAGATTAAAAGAAAAATTAATATGATCTCCTCAGTAGATGCAGGAAAAGCATATGGCAAATTTAATATCTATTAATGATTTAAAACTCCCAGCAAACTAGGAATCTAAAGGAAATTAGTCTGATAAAAAGGAATTCCACAGCTAACATTACACTTAATACTGAAAGAAAAACTAAATGTTTTTCCCCTAAGATTGGGAACAAGGCAAGAATATCTGATTTCAGCAGTTCTAATCACATTCCTCCTGAGATTTTTGCCAGGGCAATAAAGCAAGAAAAAGAAATCAGAGGCATATGGATTGGAGAAAGAAATAAAACTGTCTTTATTCACGGACAACATGGCCATCTATATATAAAATCTCAAAGAAGCCACAAAAAGGGAGGGGCCAAGATGGCGGAGCAGCATGGAAGTTCTCAGCTTCTCTTATCACTGAAATGAAGCTAGATCAGCACCAAACCATTTTGCACACCTAGAAAATTAATCTGAGGATTGATCTGCATAACTTGAGTCACAGAACTTGGCAGGTACACAGCACAAAGAGGTGAACTGGGGAAGAGAGAAGCCACGGAGGGAGCTGTTTTGGGGGGAGAGAGGACAGAGAAAGAGGGGAGAGTGAAGGAAAATCACTTCCCCCAAAAGTAGCTGGAGAAAAAGGGAGAGTGGAAACACCCACAAGTGACTGAACAAGAAAGGGAGAAAGAAGAAAGGAGAGGGTTTCAATACCATTAGGACTCTATAAATAGGGGAGAGCACAGCTGGAAATTCCACAGCTTGATATCTGGAGGTGCTCTGGTGGGAAGGGCGAATCCCCAGTGGCAGGCAGCAAGGTCAGAGGGGTCTGTGGGGCACACAGGGAGAAGTGGTTCTTCTGCTAGGAGGGCATTTGGTAGAGGCCTAACAGCCTCCCCACAGGCAAAGGTCCCAGCAGACACTGAAAAACAGTCACATTTGCTGGGATTGGAACAAAGACACCAGGGTGCAGTGAAGCCTGGTGCTGACTGTGTGCTGTGTTTTGCCATAATTTCTAAACTTCTGCCACTGTGCGATTGCAGGAACTTTTCTGGGGCAGCATGCACCCGGCCACAATCTCTGAACCTCTGCAACAGCGCAACAGGGGGAACGTTCCAGGGCCAAGCCGGCACCTGGCAAATGCCTGGCAAGACACTCCCCCAGAGGGTAGGAGCGGGTCCAAGCCGAGGGGATCTCAGAAGCGAGGGGTTTAGAAACACAGCCCCATATAAGACATAATTCAGGAGGCAGGTATTGCCTAACAGGCTGATGGCTTAGACCCAGACAATGTAGAAGTGAGGAGTGGACAGAAACCAGAGACAAAGGAGGGGTTCTTGATTGTTGGTCGGTGAGAGTGCAGAGTTCTAGTGCCAGAGACTGGGAATCTGGGTAATGCCATTTTCACCTCTCCTGCACATGCGCATACAAGCACACGCACGCACCACACTGATCCACCCCATTAAGCTAAGAAGCACCACCTAGTGGAGAACGGAGCTGTTACACCAAGCCCTGTCCAATTGTGCCAACCAAGCTCAGGCCCTAGAGGACCACCACAAGTCTCTCCCCCTGCTTAGTGCAGGACTATAAAGTGCTTCAAGGTTAGACCTCTAGAGGAAACTGGATGTAATTTTTTTCGGATTTCATTCTGTTCACAGGTCCATCTATTCTTTTTTTTCTTTTCTTTTTCTTTTCTTATTCTTAGATACAGAAAGAAAAAAATTATTTTTCTTTACATTATTTAAAAAATTCTTTTTAATTTTTTTACTATATATTTTTTATTTTATTGTAATTTTTTAATTCTATTTTACTTTTGCCATTTAATTTTATTCTATTTTATTGTATACTTTTTTTTAAATTTTTAAATGTTTTCTTATTTTTTTCCCTTTATTTTCTTTCCCTTTTTTTCTCTTTTCTGTCAAGCTTCTTTCAACAACCAGACCAAAACATACCTAGGATCTAGCTTCTTTTATTTGATTTTTTGTATTGTTTTCAATATTTAATTTTATTCTTTTTCGTCATCCAAAATGACAAAACGAAGCAATTCACCCCAAAAGAAAGAACAGGAAGAAATGACAGCCAGGGGCTTAATCAACACAGATATAAGCAAGATGTCTGAACTAGAATTTAAAATCATGATAATAAGAATACTAACTGGGGTTGAAAAAAAGCATAGAATCCCTTTCTGTGGAGATAAAAGAAGTAAAATCTAGTCAGGATGAAGTAAAAAATGCTATAACTGAGATGCAATCTCGAATGGATCCCACTGCAGCAAGGATGGGTGAAGCAGAGCAATATAAGCAATATAAGACAAAATTATGGAGAATTATGAAGCAGGAAAAAAGAGGGAAATGAAAGCAAAAGAGCACAATATAAGAATTAGAGAAAACGGTGACTCTAAAAAGGAGTAACATCAGAATCAGGAGTCCCAGAAGATAAAGAGGGAGAAAAAGGGGTAGAAGGTTTATGTGAGCAAATCATAGTGGGAAAGTTTCCTACCTTGGGGAAAGACACAGACATCAAAATCCAAGAAACACAGAGAACTCCCATTAGAGTCAATAAAAACCAAGCATCAACAAGGCATATCATAGTCAAATTCACAGAATACACAGACAAGGAAAGAATTATGAAAGCATAAAGGGGGAAAAAAAAGTCCTTAGCCTATAAGGGAAGACAGATCAGGCTCGCAGCAGACCTATCCACAGAAACTTGGCAGGCCAGAAAGGAGTGGTGGGATATACTCAACGTGCTGAATTGGAAAAATACACAGCCAGGAATTCTTTATCCAGCAAGGCTGTCATTCAAAATAGAAAGTGAGATAAAGAGTTTCCCAGACTAACAAAAACTAAAGGAGTTAGTGACCACTAAACCAGCCCTGCAAGAAATTTTAAGGGGGACTCTCTGAGGGGACAAAAGACAAAACAAAACAAAAAAATACCAAAAGCAACAAAGACTAGAAAGGACTAGAGAACACCACCAGAAAATCCAACTCTACAGGCAACACAATGGCACTAAATTCCTAACTTTCAGTATTCGCTCTAAATGTCAATGGACTAAACGCTCCACTCAAAAGACATAGGGTATCAGAATGGATAAGAAAACAAGATCCATCTATATGCTGTTTACAAGAGACACACTTTAGACCTAAAGACACCTTCAGATTGAAAGTAAGGGGATGGAGAACCAACTATCATGGTAATGGTCACCAAAAGAAAGCTGGAGTAGCCATTATATCAGACAATCTAGATTTTAAAATAAAGACTGTAACAAGAAATAAAGGGCATTATACCATTAAAGGACATTAAGGAGTCTATCCACCAGGAAGAGCTAACAATTGTAAACATTTATGCCTCCAACGTGGAGAAACCCAAATATAGATACCGATTTATCACAAAAACAAAGAACCTCATTGATAGTAATACCGTATTAGGGGACTTCAACACCCTACTTACAGCATGGACAGATCATCTAAGCAGAAGATCAACAAGGAAACAATAACCTTAAATGACACACTGGACTGGATGAACAGATATATTCAGAACATTTCATCCTAAAGCAGCAGAATACATGTTCTCAAGTGCAAATGGAACATTCTCCAGAATAGATCACATACTGGGACACAAATTGGCCCTCAACAAGTCCAAAAAGATCTAGATCATACCATGCATATTTTCAGACCACAATGCTATGAAACTCAAAATCAACCACAAGATAAAAATTGGAAAGAAAACGAATACTTGGAGATTAAAGAACATCCTACTAAAAAATGAATGGGTTGGGGTGCCTGGGTGGCTCAGTTGGCTAAATGTCCAACTTCAGCTCAGGTCATGATCTCACAGTTCATGGGTTCGAGCTCCACATCAGGTTCTGTGCTGACAGCTCAGAGCCTGGAGCCTGCTTCGGATCCTGTGTCTCCCTCTCTCCCTGCCCCTACCTCACTCATGCTCGCTCTCTCTCTCTCTCTCTCTCTCTCTCTCTCAAAAATAAATAAACATTAAAGAAAAAAGAATGAATGGGCTAACCAAAAAGTTAAAGAGGAAATTAAAAAGTACATGGAGGCCGAAGAAAGTGATAACATGACAGCCCAAAACCTCTGGGATGCAGCTGCAGGTGGTCATAAGAGGGAAATATATAGCAATTCAGGCCTTCCTAAAGAAGGAAAAAAGTTCTCAGATACACAATCTAACCTTACACCTTAATGAGCTGGAAAAAGAACAGAAAAGAAAACCCAAAACCAGCAGAAGATTGCAAATAATGAAGATTGAACAGAAATCAATGCTATTGAAATAAAACAAAACCAAACCAATAAACAAACAAAAAATAGTAGAAGAGATCAATGAAATCAGTAGCTGATTCTTTGAAAGAATTAACGAAACTGACAGGCCCCTAGCCAGTTTGATCAAAAATAAATAGGAAAGGACCCAAATAAATAAAATCAAGAATGAAAGAGGAGAGATCACAACCAACACTGCAGAAATACAAACAATAATAACACAATATTATGAGCAATTATATGTCAATAAATTGGGCAACCTGGAAGAAATGGACAAATCCCTAGAGACATATAAACTACCAAAACTGAAACAGAAAGAAATAGAAAACTTGAACAGACCCATAATGAGTAAAGAAATCAAATCAGTAATCAAAAAATCTCCCAAAAAACAAGAGTCCAGGACCAGATGGCTTTCCAGGGTAATTCTACCAAACACTTAAAGAAGAATTAATACCTACTCTTTTGAAGCTGTTCCAAAAAAAAAAAAAAAAAAGAAAAAAGAAAAAAGAAAAAGAAAAAGAAAAGAAAGAAAAGAAAAAGAAGAAAAGAAATGGAAGGAAAACTTCCAAACTCATTCTATGAGGCCAGCATTACCTTGAGTCCAAAACCAAAGACCTCACTAAAAAGCAGAACTACAGACCAATTTCCCCGATGAACATGGATGGAAAAATTCTTAACAAGATACTAGCCAGCCAGATCCAACAATACATTAAAAGAATTATTCACCGAGATCAAGTGGGATTTATTCCTGGGATGCAGGGCTGGTTCAGTATCTGCAAACCAATCAAAGTGAAATCGATCACATTAATAAAAGAAAGAATAAGAACCACACGACCCTCTCAATAGACACAGAAAAAGCATTTGACAAAATACAGCATCCTTTCTTGATAAGAACCCTCAAGAAAGTATGGATAGAAGGATAATACCTCAAGATCATAAAAGCCATCTACGAAAGACCCACCACTAATATCATCCTTAATGGGGAAAAACTGAGAGCTTTTCCTCTAAGGTCAGGTACACAACAGGGTTGTCAACTCTCGGCACTGTTTTTCAACATAGTATTGGAAGTCCTAGCCTCAATACTCAGACAACACAAAGAAATAAAAGCATCCTAATTGGAAAGGAGGAAGTCAAACTTTCACTCTTCGCAGACGACATGATACTCTGTATGGAAAAACCCAAAAGATTCCACCAAAAAAACTGCTAGAACTGCTCCACGAATTCAGCAAAGTTTCAGGATATAAAATCAATGCACAGAAATCGGTTGCATTTCTATAAACCAATAACGAAACAGCAGAAAGAGAAGCCAAAGAATCAATCCTATTTACAACAGCACCAAAACCCATAAAATACCTAGGAATAAACCTAACCAAAGAGGTACAAAATCTATACACTGAAAACTATAGGAAGCTTATGAAAGAAACTGAAGAAGACACAAACAAATAGAAATACATTCCATGCTCATGGACTGGAAGAACAAATATTTTTAAACGTCCATACTACCCAAAGCAATCTACATATTCAATGCAATCCCTATTAAAATAACACCAGCATTCTTCATAGAGCTAGAACAAACAATCCTAAAATTTGTATGGAACCAGAAAAGACCCTGAATAGACAAAGCAATCCTAAAAAAGAAAACCAAAGCTGGAGGAACGACAATTCTGAACTTCAAGCTGTATTACAAAGCTATAATCATCAAGACATTATGGTACTGACACAAAAACAGACACATAGATCAATGGAACAGAATAGAGAACCCAGAAATGGATCCACAAACTATGTGGCCAACTAATCTTTGACAAAGCAATGGAATAAAGACAGCAGCAAATAGTGTTAGGGGAAACTGGACAGAGACGTGCAGAAGAATGAACCTGGAACACTTTACTACACCCTACACAAAAATAAACTCAAAATGGATGAAAGATCTAAAGATAAGACAGAAAGCCATCAAAATCCTAGAGGAGAAAGCAAGCAAAAACCTGCTTGACTTCGGCCACAGCAACTACTTACTCAACACGTCTCTGGAGGCAAGGGAAATAAAAGCAAAAATGAACTAGAGGCAAGAAAAATAAAAGCAAAAATGATCATCAAGATAAAAAGCTTCTACACAGCAAAGGAATCAATCAGCAAAACTAAAAGGCAACCGATGGAATGAGAGAATATATGTGCAAATGACATATCAGATAAAGGGTTAGTATCCAAAATCTATCAAGAACTTACCAAACTCAACACCCAAAAAAACAATCCAGCGAAGAAATGGGCACAGGACATGAACAGACACTTTTCCAGAGAAGACATCTAGATGGCTAACAGGCACATGAACAAATGCTCAGCGTACTCATTACCAGGGAAATACAAATCAAGTCCACAATGACACACCACCTCACACCTACAAAACAGATAAACATAAAGGAAGGGAAGCAAAAATACAAAAACAGGGAAAGGAAAATAACAGAAGAGACGCTTAAATACAGAGAACAAACTGAGGGTTGTTGTGGGTTTTGTGGGTAGGGGATGGGCTAAATGGGCAAGGGACATTAAGGAGAACACTTGCTGGGATGAGCACTGGGTGGTATACATAGGGGATGAAACACTGGATTCTACTCCTGAAATCACTGCACTATGTGGTAACTAACTTGGATGTAAATTTAAAAAAATAAAATTAAATTAAAAAAAGAAGCTACAAAAAAGCTACTGGAATAAGTATTTAACAAGGTTCCAAGATACTACCCTAAATATACAACAAGTGTATATATTATCAATGAACAATCAGAAACTTCAATTATACAATACCACTTAATGATAGAGTACAAACATGTTTACTTTGAAAGAAACTGCCAAACTGGTTTCTAAAATGGCTACACAATTTTCTAACCCCACTAGAATGAATCAGAGTTCTTGTTGCTGCACATCCTTACCAGCATTTGGTGTTGTTAGTGTTCTGGATTTGGACCATTCTGATAGCTGTGTAGTAATATCTTCTTGTTATGTGCTTTTAGTTTCAAATTCCACTTGTTCATTGCTGATATATAGGGAAGTGAATAACTTTTATATATTAACCTTGTATCCTCCAATATTGCTAAACCAGTTATTAGTTCTAGGGAGTTTTTTGTCATCAATTTTTTAATTTTCCACATAGAAAATCAGGACATCTCTGAAGACAGTTTTATTTCTTCCTTACCAAGCAGTATACCTTTATTTCCTTTTCTTATCTTATTGCATTAGGCAGGGCGTCCAATATATGTTGAGAAGGAATAGTAAGAGAGGACATCCTTGCCTTCTTCCTGATATTAGTGGAAAAACTAGTTTCTCACCATTACAATGTGAGCCATAGGTATTTTGTAGAAGTTCTTAGATCAAGTTAAGGAAATTCTCCACTAATTCTAGTTTTCTGGGAGTTTTTTTCATGAATGGTTGCTGGATGTTTTCAAATGATTTTTTCTGCATCTGTTGATATGATCATATGATTTTTCTTCTTTACCCTGTTGATGTGATTGATTACATTATTTGATTTTTGAATATTGAACAAGCCTTGCATATCTCAGATAAATTCCATTTGGTCGTGGTATATAATTTTTTTTATACATTGTTGGATATGACTGGGTAATACTCTGTTGAGGATTTTTTGCATCTGTTCATGACATTAATCTGTAGTCTTCTTTTCATGTAATGTCTTTGGTTTAAGTGTTAGAGTAATTCTGATTTCATAGAATGTATTAAGAAGTATTCCTTTTGCCTCTACCTTCTAAAATAGATGGTGGAGAATTGGTATAATTTCTTCACTAAATGTTTGGTAGAATTCAACAGTGAACCTCTTTGAGCCTTGTTTCGAAAGTTTGTTAATTATTGATTCAATTTCTTTAATAAATGCAATCCTAATCAGATAATCATTTTCCTTGGATGAGTCTTTGGTGGATTACATCTTTCTAGGAATTGGCCCATTTCATCTACGTTATCTACATTGAGTTATTCACAATACTACTTTATCATCCTTTTAGTGTCCATGGAATCTATAGTGGATATCCCCTCATTTATTTCTATAATTAGTAATTTGCATCTCCTCTCTTTTTTTCTTAATTGGCCAGGGTACAGGCTTATTAATTTTATCAATCTTTTTTTTAAAAAACAGCTCTTTGTTTTATATATTTTCTCTATCAATTTCCATTTTTCAATGCCATTGATTTTTTTGTTCTTTTATTATTTATTTTCTTTTGTTTACTTCAGAATTAATTTGCTCTTCTTCTTCTAGTTTCCTAAGGTGGAAGTTTAGATTATTGATTTTAGATCTTTTTTCTTTTCTAATATATACATTTCATGCTACATTTCACCCTAAGCATTGCTTTTGCTGAATCCTACTCAATTGGACAAGTTGCATTTTCATTTTCATTTCATTCAAAATATTATTTAAATTCTTCTTGAGATTTCTCCTTTGATCCATGTGCTACTTAGAAGTGTGTTGTTTAGGAGCATCTGAGTGGCTCAGTCGGTTGAGCATCTGACTTTGGCTCAGGTCATGATCTCGTGGTTCATGAGTTTGAGCCCCATATAGGGCTTTGTGCTGACAGCTCAGAGCCTGAAGCCTGCTTCGGATTCTGTGTCCCCCTCTCTCTCCACCCCACCCCTGCTTGTCCTCTGTCTCTGTCTTTCAAAAATGAATAAACATTAAAAAAAAAAAAAGAAGTGTGTTGTTTAATCTCCATATATTTTGGAATTTTTAATTCCACTGTGGTCTGAAAGCAGACACAGTATGCTTTCTATTCTTAAATGTGTTAATATGTGTTTTATGGCCTAGGATGTGGTCTGCCTTAGCGAATATTTCCTGTGAGTTTGAGAAGAATGTGTATTCTGCTATTGTTGGATGAAGAAGTCTACACATGTCAATATATTCCGTTGATTAATGATTCTGTAGAGTTCATCTACGCCCTTACTGATTTTCTGCCTTCTGGATCTGTCCATTTAAGATAGAGAGGTATTCAAGTCTCCTATTACAATAGTGGATTCATCTTTTTCTCCTTATAATTTTATCAGTTTCCCCTTCAAATATTTTGATATTCTGCTGTTAGGTACATACACGCTCAGGATTGTTATGTCTTCTTGGAGAGCTGATCCTTTGAATATTATGTAATGCTCCTCTTTATCTCTGAAAACTTCTCTTGCTCTGAAGTCCACTCTATTGCTCTGCAGTATGAAATCAATACAGCCATTCTCTTCTTTTTTCTTTCTTTATTTTTTTTAGAGGGAGAGCAAGAGCAGGGGAGAAGGGCAGAGGAAGGGGGAGACAGAAAAAGAGAGGGAGAGGGAGAGGGAGAGGGGGGGAGAGAGAGAGAGGGAGAGAGAGAGAGAGAGAGAGAGAGAGAGAAAGAGAGAGAGAGAAAGAGAGAGAGAGAAAGAGAGAGAGAGAGAGAGAGAGAGAGAATCTTAAGCAGGCTCCACAATCAGCACAGAGCCTGACACAGGGCTCGATCCCACAACCCTGGGTTCATGACCTGAGCTGAGAACAAGAATCAGACACTCAACGGACTGAGACCCCAGGCACCCTATATTTTTGCTTTCTTTTTATTAGTTTTAGCAAGGTACATATTTCTCCATCCATTTACCTCCAAGATGTATGTGTCTGTATATTTAAAGTGGATTTCTTCTGGACGATATATAGGTGGGTCTCGTTCTTTGATCCTCTCTGACAATCTCTGCCTTTCAATCAGTGCATTTGCACCATTAGTGTGTACAGTGATTATTGATATAGTTGGATTAATACTTGCTATATTTGTTACTGTTCCTTATTCATTGCCCTTGGTCTTTGTTCCTATTTTTGTCTTTCACTCTTTTTCTGCCTTTTGTAGTTTTAATTGATTTCATATGATTTCATTTTCTCTCCTTTATTAACGTATCAGTTATACCTCTTTTTTAATACTCTTTTAGTCGTTGCCCTAGAATGTGCAATATCCATTTATAATTAAGTCAAGTCCACTTTCAAATAACACTGTGCCACTTTATGGGTAATGCAAGTACTCATAATAACTATACACTTATATTTATTTGATTATGTGATTGCAATAAATAGAAAAAACGGAAATATTTATTTCACCCTCACTTATTCCTTCCCTGATAATCTTCCCTCCTTTATGTAGTTCTGAGTGTCAGTCCTACATTATTCTTCTTTTCTCTGAAGAGCTTCTTTTAACATGTCTTGCAAGGCAGGTCTACTGGCAACCAATCTCCTTCAACAAATCACTTCTGAAGGATCATTTTTCAGGGTACAGAATTATAGCTTGGTGGGTTTTTTTTTTCTCTCAATACCTTAACTATTTCCCTCCACTCTTGTTTTGCTTGAGTTGTTTCCTGTCATGAGTCAGCTTAGGCTGCCATAGCAAAATACAGTGTGTGTATTACTAAGCACGATGTCTTAAACACCATAAATTTATTTCTCACAGTTCTGAAGTCAGGAGGCCACGGATTATGGTGCCAGCATGGTCAGATGCTGGAACAGGCTCCCCTCTGGGTTTGCAGATGGCCACTTGCTCTCTGTGTCTTCACACAGCAGTGATTTCTCTTCTTACAGGGGCACTAATCCCATCACGAGGGCCCCACCCTCTGGACCTCATCTAAACTGAATTATCTCCCCAAAGCCCATTAGGATTTCAACAGTTGAACTGGGGGAAAACAACTCAGTCTGTAACAGCTCCTGAGCAGAAACCACATACAATTCTTATCTTTGCTCCTCCAAAGGTAAGATAATTCTTCCTCCGGTTTCCTTCAAGATTTTTTCTTTGATCTTTGGCTTTTAGCATTTTGAATGATATGCACTGGTTTAGTTTTTGTTGTTTTTGTTGATGATTTGAATACATCTGCTTGGTGTTTTTTGAGTTTCCTGAATTTGTGGCTTGGTGTCTGACACTAATTTGGGGAAATTCTCAGTCATTAATGCTTCAAAGTATATTTTTCTACTCCTTTTTCTCTTTCTTCTCCTTCTGACATTTTCATTACACGTATGTTCCATCTTTTGTAGTTGTTCCACAGTCCTTGGATATTTTGTTGTCTTCAGTCTTTTTCTCTTTGCTTTTTCATTCTGGAAGTTTCCACTGACATAGCCTTAAGCTCAGAGATTCTTTCCTCAGCTATGTCCATTAAAAGCATTCTTTGTTTCTGTTACAGTGTTGTTTTTTTTCACCAGCATTTCCTTTTGATTCTTCTTGAAAATTTCCATTTCTCTGCTTATACTGTCCGTCTGTCCTTGCATACTGTCTACTTCATCCTTTAGCATATTAATCATAATTGTTTTACATTCCCAATCTGATAATTCCCACATCTTTGCTATATCTAAACCTGATTCTGATGCTTGCTCTATCCATTCCAACTGTGTTTTATGGCTTTTAATATGCCTTGTAATTTTTTTTCTTGATAGCCAGACATGACACGCTGGGTAAAAGGAACTGTGGTAAACAGGTCTTTAGTGATGTGATGTTAAGGCATGGGGGAGAAGTATTTTATAGTCTTATGATTACTGCTCAGCTTTTTAGTGAGCCTGTGCCTCTGGACTATGAACTTCATAAGTGTTTCTGAGTGCTGCTTAGGCAAGACAGAATGGTGGGGCTGGACTGGAGTTGGTATTTCCTTTCGCCCACATGGAAGGCTAGAGCCAACTGGAGCTTGGCATTTCCCTTCCTCTAAGTCAGTTAGGCTCTTAAAAATCCCAGTAGTTTAGGCTGTGGGGAAATCATGAGGTCAGGCCTTGTTAAGAAGAGAATGCTCTTCTTGTTAAGAAGAGAATGTTTACTCTTCCCCTCCACCTACTAAAAGCAAGAGTTGGATTTTGGGATTTTTCTCCAATATTCACTGTGAGAACCTGTTCCAAGCTCCTGGAGGTAAAACTCACAAAATTGTGCGGCCTCCTGGAGAAGTGGACCCCCTGGGAGATATTAACTCTCAGACTTGCCCAGACTGAGCCTTCGGCAATTCCTTGATTTTGGTTCAGGTTTTCCCACCTTTGTACTCATTCCCATGGAGGTTCCTGCTGCAGGAGCTTGTGATCCCCTGTATCTACCTGTCCGTCTCTCCAATTTAGGAAGCAGTGATTTGCTTGCTTCTTGCCTTCTCTGATGGATCCAAAAAGAGTTGTTGATTTTTTTAAATTGGTTCAACTATTTACTTAGTGTTAGGATAAAGTAACAACTTTCCAACCCTTCACATACTGGACCAGAAACCAGAAGCCAGTAATTGTCTTTTGACAAAGATTCCAAGGTAATTCAATGGGGGAAATGTTAGTCTTTTCAACAATCGTGTCAGTGAATCTCAATCTTTACCTCATCTCATACACAAAAATCAACTCAAAGTGGGTCAGAGATCTAAATGTAAAAGCTGCAACTATAAAACTTCTAGGAAAAAATGTTTGTGACCTTGTGTTAGACAAATATTTTTTAGATAGGACATAAGAAGTGCAAACCATAAAATAAGTAATTGACAAATTGGATTTCCTTATAATTAAAATGTCTACTCTTTGATAAATGCTGTTAATCAAATGAAAAGACAAGCCAAGGACTAGAAAAAAATATATGTACGCTATATATTTGCTAAAGGACTGGTATTCATAACATGTAAAAAAAAAAACCTCTTATATCTCAGTAAGAACATATAATGCAATTTTTTAAATGGGCAAAAGACTTTAACAGATTTTTCACCAGAAAAGATACATAAGTAGCAAGCTAAAGTATGGCACATACTTGACAACAGTCATTATTAGAGAAATGCAAATTATAGCCACAATCAGATACTATTTCATACTGGAATGAGTACTATTTTTAAAAACTATTACAAATTTTAAGTGCTAGAAAGAATCTGGAACACTCGGAAATCTCAAAGACTCTGAAGGGATCAAAAATGGTGCACACTTTGAACAACAGCTTGGCAGTTTCTTATGAAGTTAAATATTGATTAACCACTTGACCCAGCAATACCACTCCTAAGTATTTACTAAGAATAATAAAAACACATATCCACACTAATACCCGTACACAAATGTTTATAGAAATTTTATCTATAATTTGGGGTGCCTGGGAGGCTCAGTCAGTTAAGCATCTGACTTTGGCTCAGATCATGATCTAAGGGTTCGTGGGTTCAAGCCCCGCATCAGGCTCTGTGCTGTCAGCTAGCAGCCTAGAGCCTGCTTCAGATTCTGTCTCCCTTTCTCTCTTTGCCCCATGCCTCCCACCCCGCTCATATGGCGCGCTCTTTCTCTCTCTCTCTTAAAGGTAAATAAACATTAAAAAAATTATTCTTAAAAGTTTTATCTATAATTTTCAAAAACTGGAAATAACCACAGAAATACTACTCGGCGATAAAAAAGAAAAACTACTGACATGTGTAACAACATGGTAGGATCTCAAAAGCATTCTGCTAAGTGAAAGAAGTCAAACTCTCAGAAAGCTACATGTTGTATGATTCCATTTATTTGAGATTCGAGAAAAAGCAAGACAGGAATGACAGAAAGCAGATCAGCAGTGGCAGAAACCTGGGCATGGGAGAGAAAGGACTACAAAGGAGCATAGAGAACACTCGGGGGAAGTAGAATTGTTCTATATCATGATTGTGATGTGTGTATTGTGATATTATTAAAGAATTCATAATAAATAGTATTTTGATGATATTTGATTATATACAGTCATCAAAACTCATATAATTATATATTTAAAACCCATGAATTTTATCGTATGAAGTTGTGTTTTATAAGTTATAACCACAGAAATCAATTCAGTCATAGCCAAAGGTTACAGTAGGAAGAAGAGGGTGGCTTATGAAGGGGTACCAGGGAACCTTGGAGTTGGTGCAAACATCGCTCAACTTGAGTGTGGTGTTAGTTACATGACTACATACATCCATCAAAACTTACCTAACTGTATATATTAAAAAGGTAAATTTTACAGTATAGAATTTATATCCCAGTAAATCAGATTTTTTAAATGTATGGAAACAAAAAACAACAGGTGTTGGCGAGGATGTGGAGAGAAAGGAACCCTTGTACACGGTTGGTCGGGATGCAAACTGGTGTAGTGACTATGGAGAACAGGATGGGGGTTCCTCGAAAAATTAAAAATAGAACAACCCTACAGTCCAGCAATCACACTACTGGGTATTTATGCAAAGAATATAAAAACACTAATTCAAAGGGATGCAGGTATCCCTAGGTTTGTAGTAGCATTATCTACAATGGCCAATCTATGGAATCAGCCCAAGTGTCCACTGACCAATGAATGGATAAAGATGTGGGGTGTGTGTGTGTGTGTGTGTGTGTGTGTGTGTGTATTAAGGAGTGCCCTTGCTGTGATAAGTACCAAGTGTTGTGTGGAAATGTTGAATCACTAAATTGCACACGTGAAACTAACATAGCACTGTACATTAACTAACTGGAATTAAACTGAAAACTAAACACCAAGAACAAAAAAATTAAAAATACTCTTAAAAAATTAAAATACAAAATAAAAAATTAAAATGCGCGAAAAATATATATGTAAACAGACACCGAAACACAACAGAGAAAGTAATAAACAAAGGGTCCTGTGCGCAAGAGCTTGTGACCCCCGAGTTTTACAGACAGATGTTTTACAAAAGGCAGTAGGAAGAGTTCCTCAGAAGTACAAGGACTCAGAAAATAATCCATGTACTTTTCCTGAATAAAACCGTGACAGAATAGAAGAATGTATTTCAAAAGAAAGAACGCCGGAAACATTGATTCCTTCTGTAATGAGTGTTCTACATGATGGTGTAAACGTGGTGACAGTGTCCCCACCAGCACGTAAGTTACCTTTGTGCATTAGAAGAAGGAATCTTCCTCCTCCCCTTTTTCTATGCGAAAGAAACTACCTATACGAAAGGGATGGAAGGAGTGAGGGAGGAAATCAGGCCATTGAGGGTCACAGACAAATTCATGGGAATGCTCTGGGAGAGGATCATGTCGCACTCCCCGTCTTCCACAAGTGGGAATAAACAATGACCTTTCTGCCGCCCACAATGATGCATTTAATAAGACTGTAAGTTACTCTTTTGAAAGAGTTGGCTAAGAAGTGTCATTTGATAGATCTTAAAAACTCTATGGAACATGCATTATTTTTACCTTCTCTTTCACATTAAATTTCTATTTTATCAGACGTACCTGTTGTTTAAAACATTAAATGTGGGATGTCCATAAAGTCAACAAATGTGTGTAATATTAATTAAATTTTCCTGAACGAAGATGCCCCCGACATTACGTGTATTACTGTCTTCAGACTTTATGGGCACTCTACAATTCTATAATACTGAAAATGAGCAGGAGTGTTCCCTGTCTACACCACCTCATGGCCCAAATTCCTGCTGCCTGAAGGCAGCTTGTGCTTCTTCACCCATGTTTCTCCATATTTCCAGGTAACGTTGTTTTATTTCTTTTTTTTTTAATGTTTTATTTATTTTTCAGAGATAGATGCAGAGCATGAGCAGGGGAGGGGTAGGAAGAGGGAGACGCAAACTGAAGCAGGCTCCAGCTCGGAGTTGTCGGCACAGAGCCCAGTGCACTCAAATGCACGAACCGTGAGATCATGGCCTGAGCCGAAGTTGGGCACTTAACTGACTGAACCACCCAGGCGCCCCTGTTATTTCGTGATCTTTTTCTATCTTAGATTTTATTTGCTGACTTTCCAGCGTGGGAGACAGGATTGAGACAGCCCAGGTGCACCTGGGTGGCTCAGCCGGTTAAGCCTCCGACTCTGGCTCAGCTCATGATCTCGCGGTTCGTGAGTTCGAGCCCTGCGTCAGGCTCTGTGCTGATGGCTCAGAGCCTGGAGCCTGCTTCGGATTCTGTGTCTCCCTCTCTCTCTGCCCCTCCCCCGCTCATGCTCTGTCTCTCTATCAAAAATAAATAAACATTAAAAAATTAAAAAGAAAAAAAAAGGCAGCCCTGATGGTCACACTCACACAAACTCGCTCACACACGCACTTCCCTTCCCCATATAACTGTCATTCCAGTCGCCACAAATACAAAGAATTATTCACAGCTGAGCCACTGCATGCATAGTAATTACCTCTGGTTTTCTGACACAACTTTCTGTTTTCCTGAGGTCAATGCTCATCTTGTGTTTTCATCCTCGTGGGCCTCCCTTGCTGCCCTCCTGAGCTTCAACTTTCTCCATCTGGAGAAGTCTACGGGTCCTCTGTTTTCTAGATTTTAAAACCATGTTGCTGTCGTACCCTCTCCTGTTCTCCGTCCACATAGCTTTACGCCATTGGATCTCTTTACTGCCTTTTGAGCGATACTTCAGAAAGCAGGGAGGGTCAACCCAACAGGTCCCGTTGACCGCCATGCTAGGCCGAGGCCCAGGGTCAGTAAGGAGGCCAGAGGGGCAGGTGCAGAGCGGGATGAGACCACGTGGCTCTGTGATCCCTAGCAAATCAGGTATCTTAAGATGTCTTCTAACGCCACCGAGGCCCCACCCTCGGGGCCCTGCCTCTCCTGATGTGCTCAGATCCGCCTGAACCCCCAGTTAGTTTACTGAAAGGGAGGAGAAGGGCAGAGGCCCTGGGCCCTCACGCCTACCTTCACGGCGCTGAAGCAGAGCACGTGGAGCAGGGCAGCGGAGGCGGCACTCCGGGCCACGCTGTAAACAGCCGACGTCATCCCGGAAACGGCTGAAACACAAACACCAACGGTCTCGTGGTCAATAAATGTAACGACGCGAGGAGACGGTGGCGGCTCTGGAATACAAGATGTCTGCCGGGGGTGGAGGGGGTCAAAGAGGAAGTCCGAGGGGTCGGGCAAAACCACTGGATGACTGTTACTACGAGAAAGACAGACCACTTACTAAACATGCAGGAGGAAAGCGTTTAGAGAGAACTGGGGGCACCATTCGCAGAAGACTGCGTGAACAGGCCCCGTGAGGATGTAGGGAGACCTCCTTGTTTACAGTTGAAAGCTGCTGGCCACGATAAACCTCGCGGGTGAAGGTTTCCACAGAAGGGGGTCAGAGAGAGAGAGATGAGTGTAATGAACAAGCAACGCTAGCACGTGTGTGCGTGTGTGTGTGTGTGTGTGTGTAATGAGGTGGTCATAGTACTGATCACCAGCAACGCCCGAGTGCTTCATGTACAATTTCATTTCGTTTTTACAGAACCCCTAGGAGATCCACATGTTCATTTCCATTTA
This sequence comes from Leopardus geoffroyi, assembly GCF_018350155.1. Taxonomy (NCBI): domain Eukaryota; kingdom Metazoa; phylum Chordata; class Mammalia; order Carnivora; family Felidae; genus Leopardus; species Leopardus geoffroyi. The sequence goes on along the minus strand of NC_059334.1, from coordinate 15,439,629 downwards.
GAGAAGCATGAACTTTAAAGTTAAGCAACCGGCACAAAGTCTCCAGGTAAGGATTAGGCGAGGTTTTATCCACCTTGGTGGGAATCTAAAGTGCCACGCCAAGGGAGGGTCCACACAGGCGGAGACACGGGTCCCCTGTCTGTCCCGGTGCACGCATGAAGCCGTTTAGTGCTCATGACAAAGAAAACCTAGCTGTCCGGACTCTTACTCCACTCAGCTCTTATCGGAACTTCAAACTCCTTTACAGGAAGAGTAGGATGTCAATGACCTACCAGAACCTCCAAAAAACAG